>NC_084850.1:72448811-72760764 GCF_033115175.1 Lepus europaeus | reverse complement strand
TGAACCAACGGCAAAAAGGAAGACCTTTCTCGCTGTCTCTCTCTCACTATCCACTCTGCCTGTCAAAAAAATAAATAAATAAAATAATAAAAAAAAGAAATTAACAACTCTCATCCAGGACCAGCATCGTGGCGTAGCAGGTTAAACCTCTGCCTGCAACTCTGGCACCCCATATGGGCACTGGTTCAAGACTCAGCTGCTCCACTTCCTAACCAACTCCCTGCTAATGCGTCTGGAAAAACAGTGGAAGATGATCTAAGTCCTTGGGACCCTGCACCCACATGGGAGACCCAGAGGAAGCTCCTGGATCCTGGCTTCTGCCTGGCACAGCCCTGACCATTGTGAATGTTCACCCTTCATGACCATGTCCCACACAGAGGACCTGTACGTCTCAGTTCCTAGCTGTCCTCAGCCTGTCACTGTTTTACGATTTTACCCACATTGAATAATGCTTCTGCATTCTGGATTTCATGCCTTCCTGCATCCCTACTCTTCCCAATCCACATTCACTTATCCTTATTCTAAGTCTTTCCAGGCATATCTCAGTCACTTTATGTCAAAGTTTTTCAACTTTTATACTGAATCACTTTTAACAGCAGTGGGAGACAAAAATCACTCTGTGAATTTAAAGGTGATTTGAAAGATTCACTTTTAAAATCCCATGTTAGTTTTGCTTCAATGTCATAATATACCTGTATTTCAAATGAAAATAATCAGTTAAATATTTTACAAAGTAATATCCTTTATTTCTCTTCCAAACTGATTTTCAAGTGAAATAAGACCAGCGATATTTATTCACTACCAGGTATTAGGACCTAGGTTAATTGCTTGACATAATGTTATATTTTCAACTACTAATAAAATATTTTGAGAGAAATAAGCTCATAGTAATAAAGTGATGCAGTTAAGACTTTTAGAATTTGGGTTTGAATTCAGTCTCTTAAATCCATGTGTCATACTCATCTTTAAATACTCCTTGCTTACTCACATATCCAACTTAACCATAGGACTGTTGTAACAGCAATAATTGCATTTTAATGGCATCCTTCTAAAGACCTGGTATCTTACCTCAAAAGTGAAATTCCAATATAGGAACGTCAGAAGTCATTAATGATAGATGTGACAAAGAAGCAGAAAGTACTCAAAACACACAATAAGTAAGACTGGCAACTTCGTTTATGCTATGTGTTGCTCTTCAGAAATAGCATCTACTAGGGCTTGTAGAGATTGGAATGTAACATATCTTTAAATACAATATTGGAATCAACCTTCCATATTGCCAAACAGCTCATCAGGGATGTTGTACTGGTTTATTCACTCATTGATAACTAACATGGATAGCAGCCTTACAGATGAGGGTCTTTTTAAAAGTATTATTTTGTCTTGATGTAAATTTGCTGAGTTCATGAAATAATATAGCTCCGATAGTAGTATTGAATATCTTACAGAAGTGAAAAAGATAGTATTTGAAGGAAATATGATCAAAGTTCAAATCTTGTAGAATTTCAACAGGTGTCACCATATTACAAGTACAGAATCTTTTTTGTCAAGTTAATAAGGCCTGTGAGCCAGAATTGGGTTACTTTTCCAATTTCCTCCTCGAAAGTATTCCATTTATTGCCGCCAGACAGTCATCACCAAATATTTTCAGAGCTTTACACTGCCTGTAGGATAAAGTACAAACTTGTCAGCCTGGGGCTTGAGACCTAACAATCTAACTTCCCATCTTCTCTCACCAGGACTCAACACAAATACTTCTTTCTGCACTTTATATCAGAAGTTTCAAAATCAAATGCCTATCTATAGGGGACAAGAAAATGGTATAGAAAAGGAAAACAGGACAACTGTCTAAGTAGAATCCATTTCCTTAATTTCAAAATGGCACTTAGTGTGCTAAGGTGGCTATAAGTATAATCATCCTATTTTATATTTGCCAAATTCAAAAGGTTCTCATTGTTCCAGTCTGCATTTTTAAAACTGTATTTTTAACACGTTCAGGTGCATATATATTTTTAATTTACTAGAATGGCTTGGTAATAACCATAATCTATTTTCTTTTAGTAGGTTTGCCGTTGGCTCATCGATTTCTGAGTCCTTCGTCTTGACTCTTTTGTTTGTTGCCATATGCTTTGTGAATAGTTTTTCAAATCTTATATGTAAACCTTTCAAGTCAGGAGAGTATATATTTTACTTTCTACATAGAGTTTTGGATTTTGTGTAGTCAATTGCACTTGTCATCTTAATATTAGGTCATATTCATAAATTTCTTACCATTAATATTCATTGTATGTGTGCATGATATTTTAAGAATTTCCATTGCTGGGGCCAGCGCCGTGACTCACTCGGTTAATCCTCCACCTGCGGTGCTGGCATCCCATATGGGCGCCAGGTTCTAGTCCCAGCTGCCCCTCTTCCAGTCCAGCTCTCTGCTGTGGCCAGGGAAAGCAGTAGAAGATGGCCCAAGTGCTTGGTCCCCACACCCGCATGGGAGACCAGGAGGAAGCACCTGGCTCTTGGCTTCGGATCGGCACAGCGCGCCAGCCGCAGCGGCCACTTGGGGGGTGAACCAATGGAAGGAAGACCTTTCTCTCTCTATCTCTCTCACTGTCAAACTCTATTTGTAAATTAAAAAAATAAATAAAAAATAATTTCCATTGCTTGCTCTGACACTTAAACATCCATAGAAAATATTTGGTATATGGAAAAGTTTATAAAAATGCATTTTCAGGGGCTGACGCTGTGGTGTAGCAGGTAAAGCCACTGCTTGCTGTTCCAGCATCACATATGGGTGCTGGTTCGAGTCCCGGCTGCTCCACTTGCGATCCAGCTCTCTGCTATGGCCTGGGAGAACAGTAGAAGATGGCCCAGCTCCTTGGGCCCCTGTACGCATGTGGAAGACCTGGAAGAAGCTCTAGGCTCCTGGCTTTGGATCGTCCCAGCTCCAGGCATTGCAGTAATCTGGAGAGTGAAACAGTGGATACAAGACTTCTCTCTCTCTCTCTGCCTCTGTAACTGTGCCTTTCAAATAAATAAATAAATCTATTTAAAAATGTTTTTTCTATTTTGACTATTCTAGAATTCATTTAGGGTTTGAATTATAATGGAAGAATTGGGATCTAAATAAAATGTTCACAGCAGATAACATTACTGTTTATTACTAAGAAATAGATATGAAAAACAAAGCTATTAAAGTATTATTTTAATGTTTTTAAATAAAATGGCAGTAAAAATTGCCAAACACTACTTTAAATTCTAAAATCTTTTGATGCTCTTTCACGTTTCACAAAGAATTTACCTAAATTAAAACATCAACATCATAATTCTACACACAGAATTGACTGAGATGGAATTGTGAGATGGAAAAAAGCTGTATTTTATAATATCTGTTTTTTAAAATATTTATTTTATTTATGTGAAAGAGTTACAGAGAGAAAGAGGGAGAGAAAGAGATCTTCCATTTGCTGTTTCACTCCCCTAATGGCTGCAATGGCCAGGAATGGGTGAGGCTGAAGCCAGGATCCAGGAGCTTCATTTGGATTTCCCACACAAGTTCAGAAGCCCAAGGACTTGGACCATCTTCTGTTGCTTTCCCAGGAGCATTAGCAGGAAGCTGGATCAGAAGTGGAACAGCTGGAACTCGAAACTGCACCCATATGGGATGAAGGCATGAAAGGAAGAGGCTTAAACCATTTAAGCCACAATGCTGGCCCCATTCTGGCATCTCCTCCCATGCCTACAAGTTCAGTCTTGTTTATTTTTGCCAATACTTCTTCCTCTAAAACTAATCTTGCTTGTCATCACTTCGGTATTTTCTAAACTGTCACCTAATCTGGTCAATTCATCACATTTTAATGAGAATTTATTCAATCCTCTATAGTAAAAAAGTTATCAATGCATCAAAAGGATGAAGCTATCCCACTGGTCCTCTATTTAATAAAACATTTGGAACATAAGAGATATAAGGACACAATACCATTGGACATAAAATCATAGATCTGCCTTATTGTCCAGATCTCTTCTACTGGGCATAATATGCCTATGTTAATGTAGAAATTAGGTCTATAGTTCATGTTTTCATTCCTTAATTGTCTCTATTTCCATTCCATTTAAAGATTACTTCATTGTTCCCACCACATCTTAAGTCTTCTGTAGTACTTATTTTTGTTCTTCATATAATCCATCGACTCATGTAGACTCTTTTGATAGCCAAAATATTTTAATCATTTTTAAAGATTCATAAACATTCACAATTAAATATCACAAAGAAAATATACTTTTGGAAAGAAGGGACATGCATGAGCAATTCATATTACTAGAAGTCTCACGGCTTTAAGAAAAGTTTCTACAATGTTATACTTCAGTGAGCAAAGCAATGCAGAAGGAGGAAGTTATCTTCAGTGTCATGCTCCATAAAGCAAGTAAGTCACATTGATTTCTCAGGTTTCTTCAGGATGTGCAAATCCTGATTAACAAACAATAGTGAAAACAGAAACAGAATTCTCTGCATATTTTAAAGATATTCTCTTGGTAGAAAGGAATTCAGGAGATATATAAAGAGACAGTTTTTTCCTAAGTCACTGCTAAATGAAGCTATTGATTTTCTAAGTGACACCAGAGACAAGTTATGCTTATATACACATATATATGTAGACATCAAACTGTCCTTGACAGCCATACCTTTGTGTATTCTATGTATATATACATATGTATTATATATACACATATTTTATATAGACACACATATACATATTATACATATTATACATATATACTGACATGTTTATATACATATATACACCCACAAAGATACTGCTGTCAAGCAGAATTTGTGGCTTACTGTCATGTCTACAGAGATGATATAGTCAATTTTGAATTTGGAATTCACCCTCATCAACAAATATTTAAATCTCAAAAATATATCTCTCTGGCTTGATTCCTGTTTCCCAGAAGAGATAAGCTTCTTGGTATGGTTTTGTACTATGCTTCAAGACACACCTTGAAAGAGTAAAAACTCATTCAAACTACTAAAAGTCTGCTAGCTCTTTTGAGTAACTGGAGAACTTTGCACTGACTACCTAGCTGTTAGCATCAAGTATAAAATATCATGCTAGGCATAAACAGAGCACTTATATAAACCATATCTTAGTTTCAATAAATAAGGAACACAAAGAGGAGTGATGATAAATGGATTGTTAAGTGGCTAATTTAGAGAGTACAATCACTTGTGAAATAGATTGAAAAGAAATATTCAAAGATTTTCAACCAGATTCTTTTAGTGTAATGTGTTCTCTATTCCACCAGGTATACATTAAGTTTCATAACTCCTTCTTCTGCATATTATTCTCCAACCAATCTACATGGTTATTATGGGAGCCCCTGGGAGGATAATATGGCCCTGTTGCTCACCATAGTTAACTGATTTAGGTGAGGAAATATGACTAAAGCTGTAAAACACTGTAATTTGAACTTAGAAAGAGAGCTCAGTCTCCATGTGGTGCAAATTCAGTAGTGCTTTGGCAAACATGTTATGCCATGTAACTAAAGAAACAAATGAAGCAGACATTCAGAAAATGAGACTCAAAGTACAAGCGCAAAGCACCAGAAGAAATACCTCTTGGAGAGTGATATTAGCAAAATGATGGAGAAGGTAACTTGACATTTATTGTTGGGACCGTGTTCTGACACAGTGAGTTCAGGTGCTGCTGGCCATGCTGGTGGCCATGACAGTGGCCATGCCAGCATCCTATGAGTGCTGTTTCAAGTCCGGGTTGTCCCACTTCAATCCAGGTCCCTGCTAATGTGCCTGGGAATGAAGTGGATGATGGTCCAAGTACTTGGTTCCCTGCCACCTGTATGGGAGACCCAGCTGGGATTCCTGGATTCTGGCTTCAACCTGGCTCAGCTTTGCCCATTGTGGACATTTGGGGAGTGAACCAGTAGATGGACTATCTTTGTCTCTGTCTTTCTCTTGATGTCACTCTGAACCAAAACTACAATGAAATGACAGTTAACAACAACTAAGATAATTAGAATCATTAATTAGAATATAATGAGTTTTGGCAAACATTCAGAGGAATTGGAAATATTATGTACTGATAGTCAGAATTTAAAATCATGCAGTCAGGTTGGAAAAATAGCCTGTAGTTTCTTCAGCCAGAAAACAGTGTTACCATATGACTTAGAAATTCTACTTCTAGGTATATCACTAAGATGTATGAAAATACATACTCATACAAAAACCTGTGCATAGATGTTTATATCAGTATTATTCATTGATTTATTCAATCACTTATTTAGTAGGTTTTAGAGTATTTCCAGCTTTTCTATTATGGAAAATTTTCTGTAAGACTTATTATGCCATTCTATTAATGTAAAAGAAAATAAAATTAGTATTCTATCTAGACAAAATGGAGAGCAAATTCTCTATGAAATCTTCTACTGTTAGTTTTTCCACAGTGCATCTAATATTATGAAAAGCAAACACACGGTGGGAACCCACAACATATCAGACCAGTTGCAATAATTAGAAAAGAATCATCATCCTAGGATCCTTGTTCAAGGACAATAAGAATTAATAGCCGTTAACTTGAAGGCAATTAAGAATCCATTACTTTCTTTTTGATAAGTTTCAGCTACCTAGATTTTCATAATATAGTCCCCAAATTAGATCAGGCATACCCACCAGGTATGGCTTGTAGCACAGAAGCAGAATATTTTAAAAACTAGAACTTGATGAAAATGTGGAGACATACTTAATAGGCTGAGATAAAAAATTGTTCACGGACCTGTCCAAGACCATATTACTAGGGAAGTCAACACACCAAAACATTTGTTCTGAGAAAATTATCTTAAATATTGTTCACTAGCAATTAATTAATGTTCTCAGCATTAAATTGACTTGGTTGAAGAAGCTAAAGATTGTGAAATATTTTGGGGCCGGCACTGTGGAGCAGCAGGTCAACGCCCTGGCCTGAAGCGCTGGCATCCCATATGGGTGCTGGTTTGAGACCCAGCTGCTCCTCTTCCCATCCAGCTCACTGCTATGGCCTGAGATAGCAGTAAAAGATGGCCCAAGTCCTTGGGCTCCTGCAACCACATGGGAAACCCAGAAGCTCCTGGCTCCTGGCTTGGGATCTGCGCAGCTCCAGCCATTGTGGCCATCTATGGAGTGAAGTAGCGGATGGAAGACCTCTCTCTCTGTCTCTACCTCTCTCTGTAACTCTGTCTTTCAAATAAAAATAAATCTTTAAAAAATATTCTAACATAATTTTAATTGGTGAGGTGATAGAGAGGTTTAAAAATATTTTTGGTCATAGATTGTGTTTAATCACTTCTAATCTCTGTGTAAAGGAGTCCGGATTGTGTTTTTCACCTATTCATACAATGTCCTTATCAATCCTTTTTCCTGATGTTGAGACCTTTGAGAGTAGATTATTTCTTAAACTCTCACTGGAACCCTGTTAAGCAGGAAATAGAGGCATGGATTGGTGAAGGTAATATCTCGCCCAAGGTCAGCAGCCTGGAATTAAACATGGGTCTCTGGTGTAGGTGGCAGGCACCCATGTTCTTGAGCCATCATATATGGCCTCCCTGGATACAAGTTATTAGGAAGCTGAATCAGGAGCTGAGTCAGATCTCCAACCCACACATTCCAACCTGAGATGGGGGCATCCCAAGTGGAGTCTTAACCACTAGGCTAAAGACCCACCTCTATTGTTCTCATCCCAAAATGTGTATTCTTCCTGGCTCTGGGCAATGAAAAAGACCTATAAGCAATAAATACTAAGTAGCAAAGAAAATGTTTAATGCCCAGGTAATGGTTTCAAGGTATTACTCTCAGTAAAAGTATGGGTACCTGAAGAAATGGAAGATTCTGATCTGAGCCAGGAAATATGAAGATGGACCCTGTGGATCTTGGTGTATCAATAAGCAAAGGAAATATTTAAAAATTAAAAAAAAATAGAAAGACAAATATCACATGTTCTCACTTATATGTGGGAGCTAAAATTAGAAAAATAAATAAATAAAAAGCAAAAACAGAAAGAAATGCTTGGGTGTATAAGTGTTGCTGCAAATATAGTTTTGCCAAACGTTGTTTTATATCTTTGTCAAACCAATGGTTAGAAATGATATACCACTATAGTTTTAAAAGTCTGTTATTATTTTAAATTTGCTGTATATTGTGTGAAATGGTCATCGTTTCATTTGATTATTGCCTATAGCCCTTGTGTATATTCCTACTGAACTAGGTTCTTTTTGTTTGTTTAACTCTTTATTTAGTGGAGCATTATACCTTTTACTAAAATGTAAATTTTAAATGTTATTTCAAAAAGTAAGAAAGAAAGAACGAAAAAGAAAGAAAAAGAAATGGAGGGAGAACGGGAGGAGGAGAGAACAAAGGAGTGAAGGCAGGAGGGGAAAATGGATGTATCATTATATGCTTAGAATTGTATCTATGAACTACATTGAATCTGTTCTCTTTGCATAACACCTTAACACCAAAAGTAAAGCATAAGATGATGAAAAAGGAGAGAAAATATTTAGAGCAGAAACCAAATAATAGAAATAAAATCAAAATGTCTTCTTTGGAAAACACGAATTATTTGAAACAAAAATAAGGCTGATCAAGCAAATGAGAAAGGCACAAATGGACAATAATATGAATGAAATGAGACAATCCACATATATAATAAAGCATAAGAGTCATAAATATGCTATGAATAACTTAATAATAAATGTTAACATTCAACCTACCATTTTTCTAAATTACCAAAACTGACTCAAGAATGAAAAGTAGAAGAGGAGGGATTACTACTTAGACTTAAATTTTACTTAAAATTACAGTGAAAGAAATTGAGTACATCGGTGAAATTTTAACACATAAACATCAAGTAAATAAACAGTGAAGGGAAACAATCTAATTATGCATACAAATTATTTAACAGAAAATCAGGGAACTTGATACAATTCTTTCAGAGATTAGCATAACTTTGATAATCAGAAAAGGACACAAGTCAAAAGGGAAATAACCCTGATAAACATATACATAATAATACGGAATTAAGTATAAGTCAACTAAATCCAGATTCAAAATACAGGGGCTGATACTGTGGTACAGAGGGTTAAACCACTGCTTACAATGATGTCATCTCCTATTTGAGCACCAGTTCAAGCCCAGGGTGCTCCAGTTTGGATCCAATTCCTGGCTAACAGGCCTGGGAAAGCAGCAGAAGCAGAAAGCAGGAAGATGATCAAAGTGCTTCAGCACCTGCCACCCACGTGGGAGAACTGAATGGAATCTCTGGGTCCTGGCTTTGGCCTGGCCCAGCCCCAACTATTGCAGCCATTTTAAAGCTGAACCAGCAGCAGGGAGATCTATATCTTTGTTTTTCCCTCTGTCACTATACCTTTCAAAAACATAAATCTTCTTCTTTTTATTTATTTATTTATTTTTGACAGGCAGAGTGGACAGTGAGAGAGAGACAGAGAGAAAGGTCTTCCTTTGCTGTTGGTTCACTCCCTAATGGCGCTGCTGCCGGCGCACCGCGCTGATCCGAAGCCAGGAGCCAGGTGCTTCTCCTGGTCTCCCATGCGGGTGCAGGGCCCAAGGACCTGAGCCATCCTCCACTGCACTCCCTGGCCACAGCAGAGAGCTGGCCTGGAAGAGGGGCAACCGGGATAGAATCCAGTGCCCCAACCGGGACTAGAACCCAGTGTGCCGGCACCGCAGGCGGAGGATCTTAATTAAAAAATATAAAGTCGTCACCAGAGTTTATCTTCAAAATGCAAAGATAATAATAGAGCATAAAAAACTATTTATGCATTCTAATATATTAATAAAGGTTATAAAATAGAAAAATAAATAATTAGAGGAAAAATTACATTTATATCAGATATGACTATCTTCATAGAAACTTTAAGAAATACATTCTGAAGACTAAGATAAGAATTTATAAAGTCTGATAGTAAAAGATATATAAAAATAATTTTTTCAGTTACACAGTTATAAACTGAAATTTAAAGAAAGATCATTTATAATCTATATAAAATATATGAGATATTATATCTGACATAAATATAAACCTGAAAAAATTGGTTCAATATTGTAAGGAAGAAAATTATAAAACTTTATTGGAATAAATAAAATTAATTTTCAGTAAATAACATTTCAATATGTCTATGTATGAACATTAAAAATGGTAAAAGTGTGAATAATTGCCAAAGTAATATTTCAACTCTATGTAAGAGTGAATTGAAAATATGTATTTGCAAAAATTAAAGAAAATAATAAAAAGAAAGGAAGGAAGAAGGAAGATAGGGGGATTGAGAGAGGGAGAGAGAAAGAGAGGGAAGTATGGTTATCTTCGGGGAACTGTAACTATGAAATACATGAAACCTGTTCTCTTTGTATTAATAAAATTCTTTTAAAAAGCTATGTAGCTCAAACCAGTATCTCAAAAGATTTTATATCAGAATTGAATAAGATAATTCTGAAGTTCATACAGAAGAATGAATTAAAAGTCATGAGGACAATTATTTTCCTTTCCTTTTTATTCACTTATTTATTTGAGAGGCAGAGAAACAGAGTGAGAGAGAGGGAAACAGAGAGAGGGAGAAAGGGAGAGTTCCCACCTGTTGGCCCATTCCCTAAATGCACAAAATGTCTGAGACTGTGCTAGGCTGAAGCTGGGAGCAGAAATTCAGTCTGTTTGTTTGTTTTTTTGTTTGCTTATTTAAAAATCAGACTTACAGAGAGAGGTGGAGAGACAGAGAGAGAAAATATCTTTCATCTACTGGTTCATTCCCTAGATGGCTGCAACAGCCAAGGCTGGGCCAGGCCAAACCCAGGAGCCAGGAGCTTCTTCCAGGTCTCCCACATGGGTGCAGGGACCCAAGCACTCGAGCCATCTTCTGCTGTTTTGCTAGCCCAATAGCAGGGAGCTGGATCAGAAGTGGAATAGCCGGAAGGTGACCCAGTTTCTTGAGTCTTTACTGCTACCTCCTAACGTATGTAGAGCAGAAAGCCGGAGTGAGGAGCCAGAGCTAGGTATTGAATCCAGCCACTCTGACATGGAACATGGGTATCCCAACCAGCACCTCAAGCACTAGGCCAACCTCCTATCTCCAAGACAATTTTGAAGAAAACAAACAAGGCAGAGATGCCAGTATAAATACTCTATTAGACATAGAGTATCTCTAAATTAAAAATATTCTAGACAGTCTGCTGCTGATGTAAGTAAGTGCAAATACAACAAACTCACAAAGATATTAGCAATTACCAGTGAGGAATTGTGAAAACAAATACAGTCACTTAAATTTTAAGAACTAGATTAGAAGAAATATATCCATCCATATATATATCCGTGTGTGTGTGTGTGTGTATGAATTATACAGTTGGAATCTGAAATAGTAATTTGAAACTAATGCTGTGGAATTATTTCCTTTGATATGTAACAAGGGAGGGAAAAGAGAAATAAGTTGTAAGCTGTATGTTAAGCAGGAGCAAGTCTATGAGAATTTGCTTTTGATTCTTTGAGTGAAAGTTCTTCCATGTGACACTCATTCTGGATGACAACTCTTATATCATCACTATTTTTGTATATATATATATATATATATATATATATATATACATATATATATATATATATATACAAAAATAACTCTTCTTTCCTCATTAAAAATCATGAAATGATAATTAGCATTATTTATCTTAATAGCTAAAATGCCCACCCTATATGCCATAGCCAAAGATTATACCTTTCTAGATTAAGTCCTTCCAGTTCTACTAATTTTAGGTCCTTCTGTCCCTTGCAAGTTGTCCATATCAAAACTGCAAGTTGCTATTGATCCATGTTTTAAAAATGAAATGTGGAAGGAGTATCATTAAAGTTAATTTCATATTTTACAGTTTCCTTTAAATTTGTTTCTGGTAGGCAGCACTATGGTCTCCCAAGTAGTTCACATCCTAATTCTTCATACCAAAGAATATATTAATCTTATGGAACACAGGACTTTCCAGAGGTTATTAAGTTATCAACCATGAGATTGGGAAACTGTCCTGGATTACCTGGGTGATCTCAATTCAATATAATTACATCAGCCCTTAAAAGCCAAGGGGAAGGTAGATGAGTGGAGTCAGAGATATGAAACAGAGGAGAGATTCACAGTGTAAGAAAGCTGAGCCACTGTTGTTGGCTTCGAAAATGGAGGAAGGGAATCAAGACTCAAGGAATCCAGATGATCTCTAACAACTAGGAATATCCTTTGTTGATAAACAACAAGGAAGTGAGAACTTCAGTCCTACAAAAAAAGAATGACATTCCATGAAGAACTCTGTGGTGGACTAAATATTTGTGTTTGCCCCAAAATTCATATGTTGAAATCCTAATTCCAAAGTGATTATATTAGGGAGTGAGTACTTTGATAAATAATTAGGTCATGAGTGTGGAGTCCTCATGCATGGGCCTCACACCCTTGTAAAAAGACATGAAAGAGCTTGCTTTCCCTCTGGCTGCTTTCCACCAAATGAAGATACAATGAGACATCGTCGGTGGTCTGTAAACCAGAAGAGCACTCTGACAAGGACATAGCCATACTAGCACTTTTAGTTCAGATTTCCAGCCTTCAGAACTATGAGTAATAAATTTCTGTTTTTTTTTTAAAGTCACCCAGTCTATGGTACTTTATTATTAGAGGCCTAAATTAACACAGACATGAATGAGCATTGAACAGATTCTTGTCTTGAGCCCCCAGAAAGGAACAAAGGCCTGAAAACACCTGGATTTTAGCTCAGTTGGACCCATGTTAGATTTCTAACCTCTGAAATAATAATAAATTGTATCGTGTAAGCCACTAAATTTATGCTAATCGGATTTGCTGCAATAAAAATTAATGTAATATTGATGTATTAATTACAAATTTTGTAACTCATCTGGAAGAGAATTCTAAATCAGACTTAGTATAACTATTAATTATTGTATTTCTGCTGTTGGGTTCACTTTCTTTAAAGTAATGTCATAATCTGAACTATGCAAATGAAGTAAAAAGGTGAAATGGGGAATATGAGAAAGTATATATTTTCATGGTTAAGAAGAGAATGTGGTTGGCCAGAGAAGAACAATCCACTGGGATTACAAATAAATTAAGAATGTTCTAATAGGCACATCGTGAACTTTCAAAAATATGTCCTTCTCCTTTTATTGTGATTAATTCCCTTTAAAATTAATGAGACTTATGTGCTCATAGCAAGGTGAAAATAAACCTTCTAATGAGCAATGACTTAAATCCCTGTGTATCTGGGGGATAATATAGTAGAATTTATTAAATCCTTTAAAACAACCATGGAGAGTACCCATAAGGATATTCAGCTATGGTGTAATCCAGACCCATTAGAAGAGAAGATATAGTATATTTTAAGTGCCTATCTTCATTTTGAATATTTGTATGTATGCTACTTTTATTCTCCATTAAATAAAAGCTACATAAGATGAGGATTACTATGTGAAATAAAAATAACAGTATTTGTGATAGCTATGGCAATATTTAATTTCAAAATGTGTCTTAATATTTTTACTAAATCATTAAATGTATTGAAAGATATTCTACATTGCTTCTAGAAAAGTCTGTCTCAATACAGTATCAAGTTTTCCCTGTTCCCATGACATTTAGTCAGGTAATATGTGTTTAATACAGGCATGCAGTTTATTACTGACATTTGTAACTCACTGTCTATGGTAGTAATATGATCATATTCTCATTTTGGTTGCCTTTGATGTCATTATCCATACAGAATAGATATGTATACTTTATTATACTGCAAAGAGAAAATCAAAGTCTCTTAACATTTTCTAAGTAGAGTATTTGGCCCATATTGATTGAATTAGATTTTTATAGCTTGTAAACTATTCCCTGGGAGAAAGTTGGGCACTTTTGGAAGCTGTGTGAACTCTTCCTTGCCACTAGGGTACCATTAAGTAAGTTACTGCTTCAGTGGCCTGAAAGAAGTCATTCAGCTTCCAAAATGCCTAACTGACTCTCTGGGAGTAGTGCAGGAGGTAGCTGCTCAGTCACTATTGTTTTTCATATTGTCAACTTCCAGTTGAATAGTGAATTTAATGGAAAGACTCTAAGTGCACCAGATTCTCCAGTATGGGCACTCATCAAGGCTAAATTAGCCAGTCTCTGGTCTAACTTGAGAATTCAGCCATGGCTTGGTGGTAAGATTGTAGGCAATTGTTTAATGACTAAAGGATGCTGGATAGATTTGAGGTTAAAAGTCAGTACCAAGGGTTTTAGATAATTTGTCTCATCGAAATATTTTACACAGAGAATATTTTAGCACTAGATAAAGACCTGGAGATCAGAGCTACCTGAAAAACAATGATGGTATAGAAGGAGATTTTAGTTTTTACAATTGGGTTTTTTTTAAATTAAGAATAATATATGTCTAAAAAGCTAGGAAACATTTTTGTGAGACATTAATATAAGGTTAACTTTCAAGTAAGAGCTGAAAGGTAAGCAGGCTTTACAGACACCAGTAAAACTTACGGGTTTAACAGAATCACAGATAAGTGACTGATATTCAGAACAAGCAGTTTATATTAGTATGTCTACTGCAATTAGCATAGAAACATAACACTATATTGCAGGGGAATAAAATGTGCACAGTGGTATTATAATGATGCATAACGTGTTAATTGTTAAGATTCAACCAATACCCAAGGAAATATATGATAAAGTTATCTCCTTTGTTTTAAATGCTTAAATTGTCATTTTAAGAAATATCTAACTGCTGCTGTTGTAGAGAGAAAATTTGATGCAAACTTCTGACATCTATAAAGTTTTTTAAGTGTTTGAATTATTATTTCATGGTTACCCATCAGTAAAATCATAATTGTCACTTGTTTTATTTATTTATGATTTGATTCTATTTAGGGAGATCATGAGAAGTAGAAATGCATATTAAAAAGGAAAATTGGATCCTGTGCTACATTAAGAAAAACAAGTGATTTGTCTTTCAACTAGAAACTTAAAAGAGAATCAACAAAGTGTAAGTGTAAAGTAGCACATTTATTTGTTAACATATAAATCTAATGCTAGAATAATAAGACCTTATTCTCTATACATAACAACTGCAAAGTCAAATGCTTCAGATCAGATATTCCATAATCCCTATTACCTGTGCCAATGAATTTCAAATGAATAAGGCTTTTGTGTTTCAATCTCAGAGGAACTATGTTCATATTTGACAAGAATATATTTGAAGAAAAATATTTATATGATAATTGAGCTAACATTTCTACTTTGTGTAATAATGACAAAAATTATTTCTATCTATGATGATTATCAGATTTAGCTTTTCTCTGGAAACTTCTGAAGGCAGGAGAAATTATCAGAAATTCTAACATTATGAAAATTATATTCTTTACAGCTAAGTTCAAAAGAATTCCAAAGTACCAAAGAATTCCACTTAGATTTCTTAGCAACTTGTATTTTTTAATATTAAGATACTAGCTACTTATGAAGTCGATTTTGTTACATATACCACAGAGTAGGCCAACTTACAAATTTTTAATAAAAATTTTACTTACTATATATAAATTTCATGTATACAGATTTAGGAACGTAGTGATACTTCCCACCCTACCCTCACTCCTACTCATGTTTCTACCCTTCCTCCTTCTTCCTCTGCTAATCATTCTCTTAATTTGTACAATGATCTACTTTTAGTTTACTTTATACTCATAAGATAAACCCTACACTAAGAAAAGAGTTCAACAAATATAAGAAAAAAGCAAAAAACAAAAACACTCTTCAGGGCTACAAACAATCATTGAAGCTCAAAATGTCAATTTCACTCCTGTCCATTATATTTTTGGTACTCTGTTAGTTACCAAAGATTAGGAAAAACATACAGTGTTTGTCTTTTGGGGACTGGCTTATTTCACTAAGTGTAATGTTTCTAGTTGCATCCATTTTGTTGCAAAAGACGGAATTTCATCATTTTTTATGGTTGAGTATTATTCCATAGTGTATGTATACCATAACTTTTTTTTTCAAATATTTATTTGAAAGACAGAGTTAAAGAGAGGTAGAGACACACACAGAGAGAGAGAGGTCTTCCATCTGCTGGTTCACTCCTCAAATGGCCACAATGGCTGGAACTGGGCCCATCCAAAGCCAGGAGCCAGGAGCTTCTTCCGGGTCTTTCATACAAATGCAGGGGTCCAAGCATTTGGGCCATCTTCTACTGCTTTCCCGGCCATAGCAGAGAGCTGGATCAGAAGAGGAGCAGCTGAGACAGGAACTGGAGGCCATATGGGATGCTGGCACTGCTGACAGAGACTTGACCTACTATGCTGCAGCATTGGCCCATCCATATGAATTTTAGCATTATTTTTTTCTAGATCTGAGAAGAAGTTTGTTGATATTTTGATTGATTTCACACTGAATCTGGAAATTGTTTTTGGTAGTATGGACATACAAATCATTTTTATCACAAGATGACTTCTGTGGACTTACCAGAGACCACAAAAGAAGCACATTATTGATGTAACTTTCTGTTAGCTATTACTATTCCTCCCCTAATCCCATTTTCTCCTCACCATCTCTCCCATCTCCATTCCATCTCACTCACAATCCTCCAGATATAATAACTAGAAAATATCATGAATTGAGGAATAAACATGCTGTGCTATGAATGTGTTTTATCCCACTAGCCTACACACTTGTGTTGCGACCCTCACAAAGTAGAAAACATGCTTTTTTAAATTTAAGATTTATTTATTTATTTGAAAGTCAGAGTTAGAGAGAGAGAAATCTTTCATTCACTGGTTCACTTCCCGGGCCTGGGCCAAGCAGAAGCTAGAAGCCAGGTGCTTCTTCTGGATTTCCCATGTGGGTGCAGGTGCTCAAGCACTTGGACTATCTTCTGATGCTTTTCCAAGTTCATTAGCAGGGAGCTGGATGGAAAGTGGAGCATCTGGGACACGAACTGGTGCCTATATTGGATGCAAGAGTTGCAGGTGGCAGCTTTACTTGCTAAGACGTAGCACCAGCCCCACGACACGCTTAGTTGTATAAGACACAGCTTATTGGTAAAATTGGAGGTGACTGTTTAGTGACTAAAGGATGCTGGGTAGACCTAAGGTTAAAAGTCAGTACTATGGGTTTTGGGTGCTTTGTCTCATAGAATTATTTTACACAGAGAATATTTTAGCACTAGATAAAGACTTGGAGGTCAGAGCTACCTGAAAAATAATGATGGTATAGAAGGAGATTTTAGTTTTTGAAGTTGGGTGCTTTTACAAATTGGAAAGAAAATAACATCTGTGGCAAGTATTTCTTTTCCTTGCTTTTTTTCCAACCAAAAAGGTAAGAGAGTTTTTCTATATATCTTTGCCTCCCAATTCTTTCTCCATGCAAAGTCTGGAGGTCTCCCAACTAGATATACCAAGTTATGCATCAGGGATGACACTGTTGGTGTGGTAGTCTGAATAATGGATCCCCATAAGGGAACAGCAGGCTTCAGAATCTGGAAGGGGCAAGGAGCAGGTTCTCTTAAAGTCTCCAGAAAGAACCAGCCATGACTGTACCTTGGTTTTTGCTTGTTTTGTTTTGTTTTCAAGCTCTGTATGATTCATTTTGAATTTCTGACATCCAGAAGTTTCAGAGAATAAATTTATGTTGTTTGAAGCTACTAAGTTTTTGAAATTTTTTTGTAGCAGTCATAGGAAACTAATAGAGTAGCAAAATATAACACACATAGATCCTTAATAATACTATTGAATGGCTATACCAACTGTGAAATTACTTCATTTTCTTATTATATGAGAAAAGCAAAAAGGAAATACACTACTTCTTGAGCTACTTTTTGAGGGGTTTCTATTACTTTTGGCTAATCAGAAGCCTAGCTGATATAGTCATTCCACTGTCTACACCTCATCACAAAGATTCATGGCCAATTATTGACATATTTCCAGCTCTGGCCAGGATTGTGATACAGTTTACTGTCCACTCCATTTGCTGATGTTTGACCTTTCTTCTCTCTCACTCGTCTCTCTCCACTTTTTGTTCTCACAAACCTCAAATAATTGAGACAGTCTCCTTCACAACCATTTATCTTCCTAAATTGTCCTGAAAAAGGTACTACGTGTTCCTAGATGTCATTTTAAACTTGTCACATTTCTCTAAAGATTATGCCACTTCACAATTTCTACTAGAATCGTGATGACTCAAATTTTGGTCTCGAATGTCCTCAAACATCTATTGCTTATTTATCTTTGTCTTCTTGCATGAGTTCAGCTTCCCCTCTAATCATGACAATGTACTACTATCACTTGCACATGATTAATGTAATCCCTTCTGCTTGATTTTAATAAAGTCACCCAGTCTTCTCTGTTCCAAGCAACCACAGACCTACAAAATCCCAATTGAGGGGATAGCAATGTGGCATAGCAGGTAAAGCTGCTGATTGTTACACCAGCATCCCATATGGGTACTGGTTCAAGTCCTGGCTGCTCCATTTCGGATCCAGGTCCCTGATAATGCACCTGGGAAAGCAATGGAAGATGGCCCAAGTACTTGGGCCCCTGCCACCCAAGTGGGAGACCTGAGAGACCCAGATGAAGTTCCTGGCTCCCGGCTTCAGACTGGCCCAGCTCCAGCTGTTTGGGAAGTGAACCAACAGATGGAAAATCTATCTTTCTGTCCCTCTTTCTCTCTCTGTAACTGCATTTCAAATAAATAAGTAAATCTTTTAAAAAATATCAATTGAGCCTCTTAGCATTCATGTACTATTACATCTGTCTATGCATATTTTAGTTTTATTATTATTTCTGCTGATGACTACCTAGCCTGACACAAAGATAAGATCTTTTGTCAGCCTTTGTTCTAACTCCTCCTGGCACGTTATACACTCTCTACCTCATGGCCACTTATGTGTTCTGGAATGTTAACTGCTAGGAAAAACTGAAAAGAATCCTGAGAAATTCTCTACGGTGAATTATTAAATACTATAGCCCAACTGTTATATTTTTAGTTACTTGCTTAAAATTAGAAAATACTCCAATAGTCCACTTTTGAGTGAGTCAAAGTAAAAACAGTTCAAAATGATTAGTGCTGATTACCTCTGGTGATTGCATCAAGGTTCCAGTTAATTAACGATAATTGTAGAGCTGACATGTGTGACATGGCTGGTAATTATCTGGCTGACCTTATTGTGCTTACTTTGTGGCAAGTGTTAAGTATATAAAATGTATACAAAGCTGCTGATTTAACAAGAGAGCATTAATGCTGAAGTTAGATATGTTAGTTAAATAGCTGTTTTTTGCAGCTTACTATGGAAATACTTAACGTGGGGCAAATTTTCAAGAGCAGCAAATATTGATTGGGGGAGAAACAACTTAGCAGTTCACCCAAGAACTATGCTGCATCCCCAAAGCAAAAAATGGATTTTTTTAATATATATTATGACTGAAATTTAGTTATCTGAAAATCTGAAAGGTTAATAAATGAATGAATGAATAAATATGAAGAAAATTATTAAAGTATAAAAATACAGCCTATCTTTTTTGTGTAACTCTTATTCCTTAAAAAAAGGCCCAGAAATTATTCTAATAGAATTTCTTCAGACCCTCTGATTAATCCGAAGACTCTACTTTTATTCTTCTGTAATGCTTGGCACATCTCATTATACAACTGCTTACTAGGTTACAGGGACATTATTAGTGTAATGTAAGAACTGTAGCCTCATATATAAAAAGTAACATTGCCTGTCGAATTATATTAAGATTTTTGTAATGGTGAGATTTTTCTGGATCATCTAAGTGTGGCCAATGTAATCACAAGAGTTCTTTAGGCAGGATGGAGGACATCAGAATGAGTAGTAGATGAGATGATGGATGTAAAAGGTTAAAGTGATGCGAGGAAGGAATCATAATCCAAGGAATGCATGTGCTACCAGAAGGTTAAAAATAAATGCAAGGAAACAGATTCTTCCTTGAATCCTACTAAGTTACAGGGTCTGCTATTACTTTGACTGTAGCCAAGTAACATTGATATTGTGATTTTGACCTCCTGAACTGTAAGAATATAAACTTGTGCTGTTCCAAACCACTAAATTTGAGGTAATTTTTTACATAGCAATAGAATAATAACACAGTGGTTTTATTAGATTTTCTACTAGAAGGGTTGTGCCAATTTACATAATTTTAAATTTTGCCAGTCTTATAAGTAGCACATGCAATCTCAGAGTTGTTTTAGTTATGTTTTACCAATGACTATTGTTTTAGCTTTTTGTTTTAGGGCTTTTTGAATATGCCTTTTTCAGCATATGCCATTTCTCACTTTTCTATCAGATTTTAGTTTTTTCCCTGGAATTTAAGAGTTCTTCATTAGGATTAAAAGCCTTTTATCTGTACTATATGCTACTAATATTTTATCCCAGTTTCTCTGTTGCCTGTGAGCTTCGTTTATGGTATCTTTTCACATAAATTTTATTACCATGTGGTCAAATTTATGTATATTTTCTTATAATGCTTCTGGATTTTAGTCATAGTTAAAAATCAATTTCCTATTCCAGGGTTAAAGAGGAGTCATCTATATAAAAATGATTTTTAATCATGTGATGTTACTAAAATTATTTAAAATTTAGCAAATATCAACACATTTTGTTAATCAAAATATAATATAATTTGGACCATCTATTCAGCTTGTTTTATAATTCTTATTCTGACTGGCTGTAAAGATATTACCTTTAACATTACCATATATTTTTGAATAAGAAATACAATGATTATAAATTTAGTATTAAAATACTATTTTTATATTAAATTTCTCAATATTATCTTGCTTAAGATAAGCCCAGGTTAGAAGTTATGAAGGAATCATATTGAATGATTGAAAGTATTCTGGGGAAGAAGTAAGTACTTTAATTTTTTGTTGTATTATCCTGAGTAGTCTGAGAAAATCTGAATTTGTTAACAGTAAAATGCTTGCAAACGTTCTCTGATTTTCCCATATAACTTCCAATATTGTATTTTCCCACAAAAGTGGAAGACAATGTTTGATAAATTACTTAAATGTGTTCATCTATATTCCCTAATATGTCAATCACCTGTTTCATCAAATATTCTACAAAATAGACTTTATTATTATGTCTTTAAATTATAGATAACTTGTCCAAATTCATTAAAAAATCTAATTTTACAATGGTTGTATTGATATAGTATTTAGCCTACTTTTTTTTTTTGTGGGAGGTAAAATAGCAAGGTTTATTAGGGAAGGGACATCTGTAAGGACGGATGGGCACCTCTCCAGACAGAGCCTGAGAGACTGGAGAGGAGGAAGGAGCGAGGTTACATGTTGAGTGGAGAGATTATACCTGACCAGGCCAGGCGGGCGGCTCAGCTATTTAGCCTACTTTTTTAAGACATCCATGTCCCACATTGCAGTGCCTGGGTTTGATTCCCAGCTCTGGCTCCTGATTCCAGCTTCCTGAAATTGCATACCATGGGAGGTGGTGGTGATGATTCAAATAACTGAGTTCTTGCTACCCATGTAGGAGACTGGATTGAGTTTCCACACTCTGAGCATTGCAGACATTTGGGAAGTGAACCGTGGATGAGAGCTCTCTGTCTCTCTCAGGTAAATAATTAAATAAACAAATAGAAACTTTTTTTAAAAAGTAGCATATATGTTGGGGAATCAATCATTTGAGGAGTAGATGACCAGATGAATATAATTATGGTTTGGGCAAGTTTTATGTTTTAATTGACATTTTTCTTTTGGGATTTTGGTGTTGTCTATTTACAAAAAAATACGGAAGATGAGGGTGGAACATGCAGAAAAGTAATTTATTAAGATCACAGTTTACTTGCTTCTAAAATTAAAAACAACTTCGAAATCTAAAAAAAAATGTAAAATACCATTCATAAGAAGGTAAAAAGGAAATATCCAATCTTGATTTTAAAGCACAGATGAAACAATAGCTCATAATAGCATGTTGAGTACCCTTTTCTTCAAACTGTTCCCTTTACCGGATTATGAAACTAATTGTTCTATTTTATTTTATCTTGTGCTAAGAACATTTAACAGGAGATCTATCCTATTAACAATTTTTGAGTGTGCAATATATTATTGCTCACTATAGGTAGAATGTAACTTGAATGTCAGCTGTCTGGAGACTCAAGAAGAGTCAGTGTGTCAGTGTCAGTCCAAAAGCAGGAAAAAATTGGATGCACCAACTCAATGTAGTCAGGCAGGTGGAGCTTATTCCTAGTCCTCTTCCAATCAGACAGTCCACTCTTGGGATGAGACTCAATTACATTATGGAAGGAAACAGCTTTACATAGTCTACTGATTCAAATGTTCATCTCATCCAGGAATATCCTATCAAATACAGCCATAATAATATGTAACTAAGTATCTGGACCCCATATGGCATAGTCAACTTTACACATGAAATTAACCATCCTAAGTCTATTGTTTGTCAACCTGACACCCATGCACATACTCCTTAAACCATATGAAGATAACATCATTACCAATGAAGATAACATCAAGGTTATAATCATGCCTAATGTGAAAACTATACTATGTATAACCAAAAATGCACCAACCCTTTTCCCAGAAGATGGGATCAAGTCCTTGAGTAATGTTTAGTAAGTTTGTTGATATCCTGCAAGTTAAATACTGCTATGGTTTGGATATTAGTTTAGATATTTTACGTCCTCCAAAGGCCCATGTGTTAAAGCCTTGGTCCTCAATGATTTATGTCAATGGTACTAAACATAATGCAATTATGGTATTTGGAGGTGGGGCTTTTGGGAGGTAATTGGATTGTATTGGGTGGTTAGGTTGGAGCCCTCATGATTAAATTTTACTAATTTTATAAAAGACCATGTTGACATATATAGCAAGTATGCTTACTCTTGCCCTGTGATACTTTATACCACCTTGGGATTCTGGCAGCAGGAAAGCATTCACCAGAGGCTAAACCAATGGGACCCATCTGATTCTGATCTGGTAAACTCTAAGTTCATAAGAAAAATAAGCCTCTCCCCTTAAAAATGTTAGAATGCTTCAAATATTTTTTTTAGTGGGAGGTAAAATAGCAAGGTTTATTAGGAAGGGACATCTGTAAGGACAGATGGGCACCTCTCCAGACAGAGCCTGAGAGACTGGGGAGGAGGAAGGAGGGAGGTTACATGTTGAGTGGAGAGATTACACCTGACCAGGCCAGGCAGGCGGCTCAGCAAAGATGCAGAGAGCTGAGCGCACAGTCCAGTTGAGGCTGGGGGTTTTTAAGGAGATGGGTCTTGCTTCCCCACCTCTGCTCCTCTTGGAACAAAGGGCTTTTTGGATGTAAATAGAAAAACTTCTCTTGAAGGTCTGAAACAAAGGACTTTATGGATACAAATGTTATCAGACAGGAGGAAGGGAGCAGGGTGTTTGAGATGCAGATACTAAGAATGCTTCAAACATTTTATTAGAGTGATTAAAAGATAACCAGTACTAGTACTATAATTTAAAATTAACAATAATACTTAAATACTATGATACAAAGTCATTGATTCATGTTATATGATTGGGAAATAAGATAAAGAAGAAAACAAAGAAATCAGGTTAATGTGTGTGTGTGTATATATATATATATATATATGTAAATACACACACAAACATACTAATAACAAAATGTGGTGAAATTCTCATGATACCGTCAGTCCTCATTTCTATACCTGATCATGAGGTTTTAGCAGGTCTGTAAAACTGCTTTATCCCACCTTCCATTCTGAATTTTCTTTGCCTTCAGCAAGCACTGCAGCTGCTCATGGTCATTAACCTGGGGTTTACTCAACAACTTCATTTTTGAATGCTATGTGCCATTATTAATCCTGCTCAGATTGGGTTGTTGTCATTTCTTTTTGACCATATTCATAGGGTCTGTTAATACTAAAAGTCATCATAAGCTATACTCTATATTTCATAGAATTTTCCTTACATTCACTGTGGGGTGGTATAATTTCCCCTGGAAAATCAAGATCAATCACCACAGCCAGCATATTAACTCTTCTTTGTTTATTGATTCAGAGGGTTGAGGATCTCAAAATGGCCAGGTAGTAATCTTCACTTTCAGCTAAATAGAAGCATTGTTGTATCTCCTGACAGAAGCACTCTTCCATTTGAAATCAAGACCTCTATATCAGCAGAGTATAAGACTGTAAGAACAGAAAGTGAAATTTTGTTAAGGGTAATAATGAGTGGTATCACACCCATTTCTACCTCTTATTCTTTGTTACATAAGATTAGAGACTCAATTTCAGAAACTCCAGAACTAAATCAGAAAACTCATGCTTATTCTTCTAGAATCACCATTGTTACCAAAATATGTATTAGAATTCTCCAGAGAAACAGGAACAGTGGGATGTAGTTAGAGAGACGGATATAAGAAATTGAGTCACACAGTTATGAAGGCTAACTATTCCTAAGATTTGCAGTCAGAAGCTGGAGAACCAAGACTGTTGATAGTGTAGTTGGACACTGAATGCCAGCTGTCTCAAGATCCAAAAAGAGTCAATGTTTCAGTTTGAGAACCTAACGTGAAAACAACCAATGAGTTACCACAAGGATTTCAGGCAGAGAAATTATCTTGTACTTAAGAGGGGGGTCAGTATTTTTGTTTTATTCTGACCTGTAACTGATTGAATGAGTCTTCTTTCCCCCACATTAGGAATGGCAATCTGTTTATTATGAAGGCCAAGGGGGACAACTGAAAGCATTTCCCTAAGATCTGGAACAAGACAATGATGTCCATTTTCATCACTCTTATATAATATTAGAATTAATAGCAAGAGCAGTTAAGGAGGAGAAAGAAATAAAGAGCATCAAAATTGAAAAGGAAGAAGTCAAAATATTCATGTTTGCAGATGACATGATGTGCATGGAAAACCCGAAACACACCACCAAAAAGTTGTTAGAACTTATAAACTCACTTGGTAAAATTAACATACAAAAAACAGTAGCTTTTTTTCTAATTTTTTAAAAAAATTTTATTTTTTTTTATTTGACAGAGTTAGTGAGAGAGAGACAGAGAGAAAGGTCTTCCTTCCATTGGTTCACCCCACAAATGGCCACCGCGGCCGGCGTGCTGTGCCAATCCGAAGCCAGGAGCCAAGCGCTTCCTCCTGGTCACCCATGTGGGTGCAGAGCCCAAGCACTTGGGCCATCCTCCACAGCCCTCCTGGGTCACAGCAGAGAGCTGGACTGGAAGAGGAGCAACCGGGACTAGAACCTGGCGCCCATATGGGATGCTGGCACTGCAGGCGGAGGATTAACCAAGTGAGCCACGGCGCCGGCCCCAACAGTAGCATTTTTATATGCCAAATATGATCTTACTGAAAGTGAAATTGGGAAAAATAATTCCATTCACAATAGCTACAAAAACAATCTAATATTTAGGAATTCATTTAAACCAAGAAGTGAAAGATCATCACAATCAAAACCAAAAAACACTAATTAAAGAAATCATAAAGTACACAAAAGTGAAAATACATTCATTTCTTATAGATTGTAAGAATTAATATTGTTAATATGTCTATATTATCTAAAGCAATTCATGGATTCACTTCAATTCCTATCGAAATTCCAATGGCATTCTTAAGAAAATTAGAAAAGCAATCCTAAAATTTATATGGAATCACAGATGATTCAGAATAGCCAAAGCAATCTTGAGCAGAAAAAAATCAAGCTGGAAACATCATAATACTTGATTTCAAATCATACTACAAAACTATAGTAATTGAAATAGCATGGTACTAGTTTTAAAACTGGCACATAGATCAATGCAACAGAATAAAAAGTCCAGAAATTAATTAATTAATCCATGTACGTACAGCCAACTGATTTTGACAAAGGCACCAAGAACATAAATTTGAGAAAGAATAGTGCTTTCAGTAAGTTGTGTGAGCAAAACTGGATATGCATGTGTGGAGGAATGAAATTAGGCCCCTATCACTCACCATATATAAAAATCAACTCAAGATGGATCAAAGACCTAAATGGAAGGCCTGACACTCTGAAATTGCTAGAAGACGACGTAGGGGAAACATGTCAAGACACTGCTATAGGTGATAACTTCCTAGATAAGACCCCTGAAGCACAGGCAACGAAAGAAAAACTAGAAAAATGGGATTATATCAAACTCAGAAGATTCTTCACTACAAAGTAAACAATCAATAGAGTGGAGACATATCTAACAAAATATGAGAAAATATTTGCAAGCTACTTATTTGACATAGGACTAATACCCAGGATATATCAGTAACACAAAAACTAAACACCAAGAAAACCACCAATCCAGTTAAGAAATGAGTAGATGACTTGAATAAACAGTTCTTAAAAGAAGAAATATAAATGACCAACACATATATGAAAAGACCCTCAATATCATTAGCCATCAGGGAAATGCAAATCAAAACCACAATGAAATATCACCTCATCCCCTGTCAAAATGGCTATTATCCAAAAGACAGTAACAAATGTTGGTGAAGATGTTAAGAAATAAGAACCCTTAAACACTGTTGGTGGGGATGAAAAGTAATATAGCTACTGTGGAAAACAGTATGGAAATTAAAAAAAAAAAAAAACGAGAAATGAACTGCCAAATGATGCAGCAATCCCATATTGAGAATATACCCAAAAGACATGAATGCATTGTATCAAAGAGATACTTGCTCCAGCATAATTTTAGAACTGCTATTCATAGGAGCCAAAATATGGAATCAACAAAGGTGTCTGTCATCAGATGAATGGGTAAAGAAAATGTGGTACATATACACAAAGAAATACTATTCAGAAGTAATAAAGAATGAAATTCTGTCATTTGCAGCAAAATGGATGGAACTAGAGGACATCCTGTTGAATGAAATAAGCCAGACAAGAAAGAAAAATACTACATATTCCCTCTTGTATGTGGGAGTTAAATTAAGAAAGAAAAAACTCAATCCAAACACAGAACGTTGATTACCTGAGGCTGGGAGGGGAGGAGGATTAAAGGAGTTTGTATTAAGAAAAATAAGGGAATCTGGGTGTGGTTCATTAATTGTGACAAAGGTACTAATATGAGATGTTAATAAGGGAAATGGGTAAGGGGTACATGGGAACTCTTTGTATTACTAACTCACATTTTTTGTTTTGTAAATTTAAATCTATTAGGAAATAAAGTGTTGAAAAGATAAAATAAAGATGAACAAAATAGAAATGAAATCATTATATCAAGGAGATACTGGCACCATCATTTTTATTGGAGCATTCGTAACCAAAATGGAACCAAGTAAGGTGTCCATCAACAGACAAATGGATAAAGAAAATGAGGTATATACACAATGAAGTAGCTGTAAAAAGGAATGGAATTCTGTTATTTGCAGCAAAATGCATGGAATTAGAAGACATTATGTAAACTGAAAAACTCTGCATAAAGAAGGACAAATACCACATATGTTTTCATATGTAGAAGCAGAAAAAAAAACTTGATCTGAACATAGAACAGTGACTATTACAGGCTGTGAAGGCTGGATTGGAAGGGGTGAAGAGGAAGTTGGATAACAGGTAATAAAATATAGAAGTAAAAAGTTCTAGTGTTCCACAGCTCAGTGAAGTGATTATAGTTCATAATACACACATTTTACATTTTATCAAGAGCTAGAAGAGAGGAGATTGAAGGATCCAAACATAAAGTAATGATATGGAAACAAAGGTTAACTAGTGGGGCCAGCTTTGTGGCGTAGTGGGTTTGGCCACTACTTGTGAGTTTGGGATCCTGTATTAGAGTGCCAGTTTGAGTCCTGTCTCTTCTGCTTCCAATCCAGCTTCCCACTAATGTCACTGGGAGGGCAGTGGAAGACACCCAAGTATTTCTGCCCCCGTCACCAATGTGGGAAACCTGGATGGCATTACTGGCTCCCAGCTTCAGACTGCCTCAGACTTGGCTATAGCAGGCATTTGGAAAGTGAACCAAGAGATTGAATCAATCAATAAATCAATCAATCAACCTCTCTTTTCCCACTCCTCTGTCATTCTGCCATTCAAATAAATAAATCTTAGGAAAGAGAACTGCTCATTGCCTTGATTTGATCAGGACGTGTTATATACATTTATTGAAATATTACATTATATACCATAATTATTACATGTTAACAAAAACAAATAAAATATGAAAAGAAAACAGGAGAAAATAAAAGTAGCAATCAAGGCTTTAAGCACTTACTGTAATCACATAAGCAAGATGCTAATCCATAGAAAACACCAGTGACAGGCATTTGGTGCAGTGGTTAAAACATCACTTGGGACATCTGTATCTACATCAAAGTGCCTAGGAGTGAGTCTGGGTTCTGCTTCTAATTCCAGCTTTCTGATAATGTGCACCCAGGGAGGCAGCAGATAATGATTCAAGCACATGTTGTTCTTGCCACTCATGTGGGAGACCCAGATTTGGTTCTAGGCTCCTAATTTGTCCTTTCCCAACCTAAGCCTGACCCAGCTCCAGGCATTTGGGGAGTGAACTGACATATGGGAGATCTCTGTCTGTCTCTGCCTTTCAAAAATATGTAATTAAATTAAAAAATGTAAACAAGAAAAGACGAACTCCTCCAATGGTCCCCTTTTTGCCATGGAACCATACTTGTATCGGGTCAGGTGCATCAGCCCAGATGTGGAGAATTCTCACTGCCAAGGAAACCCTGAGCAAAAGGCTTCTGCCTGTCTCTCCTGGGGTAGGAAGATGGTAAATGGCTGGAAGTAGAAATGTGCTGAATACCGAGTCAGAATGGAGAGAAAATGTCTTCTAGTTTCCCCTCACCACTACCTTCCCCTGGCCAATAAAGATGTCTTGACAGAAACACCTGAAGAAGTCCTTGACCAAAGGCCCAGACAAAAGTGGCCTCCAATTGGAGTTGCCTGGGCTAGAAGTACAGGCATGTATTAGAGCATGGCTGGCAAGGGAGGCCTGAATCCTTAACTACAACTACCTTCAGAGACAATGAATTGGTTGTGTGTCAAGTCTGGTTATTGCAGGCAGCTTTCTCCTATGAGGCCTGCTGGGCAAAAACTTCACAATTAATTGCCAATGATTGGGCTTGAAAATTCAGTCATAGGTTTTTAGCCAGGATTTGGAGTTACATAATTTATGTAAAACACCTGTCACAGCAATTGTAGTGATCTTTCAATAAATGGTCGTCATTATTTAGCTATTAAGTTCTGTTCAGTTCATTCTGCCATGGTTGGACCCTTCCATGACCCCTCTGCTCTGTTTTTGTTTGGTGGAAAGATTCCCGTTAGGTACCTGAGCAAAAGGTATTTATTTCCTAGCATATTTCTTATCCTACTGTGTAGCTCTAGAGGCAATCCAGCTGTTCCACTTTGTCCAGCCTCTTGCTGTGAATAACTTGACACTTCACTAATAAATAAGAAATAGGGTAAGAGTCGGGGCAGCATCACCTCAGCGGGGCAGCATCACCTCATCAGGCTCATTCCTGATACTTGTAACCTCTGGAGTAGTATTGAAAGGAACGAAAATGATTCTAAGAAAAATACGGCCAAATGATCTAATTATTTTGCTGATCAATTAGGAAAATGTGACTACTAATTTGGAGGCTGAGGTTGTTTAAAAGCAATCTCACATTCTGTACTCTATGTTCTCTTTATTCATTTATGATTTTACTAATATGCACCTGTATGTCTGTTGCAAATATCTTCCTATAGCAAAAACATTCTATACAAATAACAGGCTACAATTAAAATTTGGCATGCTGATTTCAAAAGCATAGAAGAATTACCTTACAATGAACTATTTTGTGATTCAGTCATTTAAACTTAATGTGTAAATACAATTATGATCACAATTTTCAAAGGTGGGCATTTCAAAGTTAACAGTAAAAGCTACATTAACTTAAAAATTAACAAAGCAAACAAGAAGAATGGTCTGTATGCTAGAATTGCCCTCTATATTCCCTTTAATGAATTGTTCAGCTGCATCATTGCTTTATGGCTGGATCTCAATTTTTGTTTTAAGAACTCTGTGCCTTAATGCATTTCATGGGACACTGAATAGTATTTAAACTATTTTACTATTGTTAAACAAGTTTCATATTATTAAACATCTGGAAGTAAGTACAATGGTAGAACTATTAATTTTAAGCCTATTGTCCCTAAGCATTTATGCATTTACATTTCAAATGGCTAAGACAGGAATGACATGTCAAAGCAATATGGAGTTGAAATGATTTAAACTATCTGAATTTCTCCCACTTCTAGGTGCAAGTGCAAAATGAATGAGATGAAACTGCCCAAGTCCAAAAGGGACCCTAAAGTAATCTTTTGAAGGTCTCCCCAAACACCATGATCTAATGCATAATACGTGGTCTTTTGGTTTAAATATAAATCCTTTTAAGGTTCATCTCTTCCAGAACTTAATGGTTATAACTATCACATTTTCCTACCAGTCTCCCCAAAAGGAAAGTATCAGTTCAGAAGGTAAAGGATATCTCCAACTAGAATTATTTGCATAAATTTTATCTTAATGTTAGCTTGCTATATCTCTTGATTTTAGGTTCAAGTACTAAAGTTCCATCAAAATGGTATGAGACACATTTTAGTATAGATATACAAGACAGATATTGTTCTTGCTTCCAATCCTACAGTATAAATATTTCCCATTGATAAACTGAGAAACTTTTTCAAAGTTAGGTAACTAATCATTAGTTTTAAAATAAGAATAAAATTATAACATACCAAGTATCTGGATTTTACTTTTCTTCAATGACAATGCTTTGATGATGATATCTAAGTTGTCTCTCAAGCATTTTTTAAAAGAAGATTTATTTTAAAGGTAGAGTTACAGAGAGATGGAGAGGCAGAGAGAGAAAGATCTATTGGTTCACTCCCAAATGGTCTTAGCACCCGTAGCTGAGCCAGGCCAAAGCTAGGAGTCTGGAACTCCATTCAGGTCTCCCACGTGGGTGACAGTGACCTAAGTACTTGAGCCATCCTCCACTGCCTTCCCAAACTCGTTAGCAGGGAACTGGATCAGAAGTGGAGCAGGGGCCGGTGCTGTGGCATAGTGAGTAAAGCTGCCGCCTGCAGTGCTGACATCCATATGGGTACAGCTTCGAGTCCAGCTCTCTGCTAAGGCCTGGGAAAGCAGTAGAAGATGGCCCAAGTTCTTGGGCCTCTGCACCTACATGGGAGACCCAGAAGAAGCTCCTGGCTCCTGGCTTTGGATCAGCCCAGCTCCAGCGATTGTGGCCATCTGGGGAGTAGACCAGCAGATGGAAGACCTCTTTCTCTCTCTCTGCCTCTGCCTCTCTGTAACTCTGCCTTTCAAATAAATAAAGATATTAAAAAAAAAAGAAGAAGAAGTGGAACAGCTGGGTCTCAAACTGGCACTCACATGGGATGCCAGCATCACAGGTGGTGGCTTAACATGCTATGTCACAACACCAGCACAGTTCAAGCTCTTTTGCCTTTATATTTTAAGATAACTAAAATGATGTAAAATAAAAAAAGTGATGCCCAAAAATTCCATGGTGGACTAGGGAACTAGTCTGTTTCTCCCATGGAATTTTTTTTTTAATTAAGCAGACTGGTTGAAATACCATCATAGGAGCTCCTGAAATCAGCAGAGGATACACAACAACCAAGCAAATGCCTAGTCAAGAAGAAACTACATTTAAATGGTAGAAGATATAATGACATCTTTATTCATCATGTCCTACTCATTCCCTAGTGCAATGTAATGCAATCCAATTCCTAGTTCTCTTTCTGGGACATGCAGGAGCAGAGACTAACTTATTTGTAACACTCTAATGTGTCATTGAGATTCTTGGCACAGGGGGACTGATTTCTGTCTCATTTGACTCAGAGCTTAGAAAAGAAAAGCCAGTGTAGGTGGAATCTCACACTTTCAAAAGCTACGGAAATCAATGATGGATACTGAAGCACATGAAAATTGCAGGGAGACTACTGATTCCTGTTGCACAAGATAGTGGAGCAATGGGCATGTAAGGCACCAAGAGAAAGCTGTGCTGAAACTACTTGAAAAAAAAATAAGACATGGAAAGGCAGCGGTGCTTACGTGGGAAATAAAAAATAGTATACATATGAGTTCAGACAGGACACATGCCAAGAACCTGAGAACACATTTAACTTTCACCTTCAATTGATTCCAAGGCTCAGAACATATTCTGTTGGTTAGTAAAAGTCTAAGCAACCAATCTGTGAAGACTGGGAGATGGGCCTGTTTTCTCGAATACTCAGTTTTCAATGAAAGCATACAAGACATAAAACGAAACAGAAAAATATGAGCCACTATAGTGAACAAAATAATCTGTGGATACCGTCCCTGAAAAAAATCCAGGCATTAGACTTACTAGATAGACACAGAACTAAAGGAAAACATGGACAAAGAACTAAAAGAAACAAGGAGAACGATATATGAACAAAATGAGGGTATCAAAACAAATATAGACATGAAGAAAAGCAAAAGGGAAAGAAACTTCGAAAGGGAAGAAACTTTAGCATGTGCTATAGCATAGATGAAGCTTAAAAACTTTGTACTAAGTGTATAATCCAGACACAAAAGGAAATACTCTATGAATCCACATATATAGTATAGTATACACAGAGTAGGAAAATTCATAGAGACCGAAAGTTGCCAGGATCCTGGGGCAGTTTATCATTTAATGGGTACAGAATTTCAACACTGGAAGATGAAAAGCGTTTTGGAGATGGAATGTGGTTGCACAACAATATGATGGTGCTTAATTCCAGTGAATTATAGACATCAAGATGGTTAGAATGGGGACCGGCACTGTGGCATAGCAGGTAAAGCTGCCACCTGCAGTGCAGGCATCCCATTTGGGATCTAGTTCGAGTCCCAGCTACTCCACTTCCGATCCAGCTCTCTGCTATGAACTGGGAAAGCAGTAGAAGATGGCCCAAGTCCTTGGGCCCCTGCACCTGTGATGGAGACCCAGAAGAAGATGCTGGCTCCTAGCTTCAGATCAGCATAGCTCTGGCTATTGTGGCCAATTGGGGAGTGAACCAGCAAATGGAAGACCCCTTTCTCTCTCCCTCTCCCTCTCCTTCTTTCTCTGTGTAACTCTGACTTTCAAATAAATAAACAAAAATCTTTAAACAAAAAAATAGATAGTTAAAATGACAAATAGTATGTTTACATATTAACCACATTTAAAAAACAGGAAAAATACTGTCTAAATATATAGAACTACAGCTAATTTTTTAAACTTTTATTTAATGAATATAAATTTCCAAAGTACAGCTTATGGATTACAATGGCTTTTTCCTCCCATAACTTCCCTCCCACCTGCAACCCTCCCCTCTCCCATCCCCTCTCCCCTTCATTCACATCAAGATTCATTTTCAATTATCTTTATATACAGAAGATCAATTTAGCATGTATTAAGTAAAGATTTCAACAGTTTGCACCCACACAGAAACACAAAGTGTAAAATATTGTTTGAGTACTAGTTATAGCATTAAATTACAATGTACATCACATTTAGGACAGAGATCCTACATGAGGAGTAAGCGCACAGTAACTCCTGTTGTTGACTTAACAATTGACACTCTTGTTTATGGCGTCAGTAATCACCCTAGGCTCTTGTCATGAGTTGCCAAGGCTATGGAGGCCTTTTGAGTTCACCAACTCTGATCTTATTTAGACAAGGTCATAGTCAAGTGGAAGTTCTCTCCTCCCTTCAGAGAAAGATCCCTCCTTCTTTGATGACCTGTTCTTTCCACTGGGATCTCACTCCCAGAGATCTTTCATTTAGGTCTTCTTTTTTTTTTTTGCCAGAGTGTCTTGGCTTTCCATGCCTAAAATACTCTCATGGGCTCTTCAGCCAGAACTGAATGCCTTAAGGGCTGATTCTGAGGCCATAGTACTGTTTAAGACATCTGCCATTCTATGAGTCTGTGGAACTACAGCTAATTTGTAAATAAATGCGTCTTTGCTACTAAACTGAAAAAAAAAAACAGAAAAGAGAAAGAAAGTAATTTTAGTTTCTTTTTCATATTTTCCTCTGCAGAATGGCAATACATTCATATCTTTTTCTCTTGTGTGTTTGCAAAATATACAAAACTGAGAGTCACATGTTGCTGTCTTCCTAAGGATCACCATAGTAAAGATGCAAAATGACTTTGACTGTGGCCATTGATTCCATTATGATTGCACAAAATGGAAACCATCAATACTTCCATTTTTTTATCTTTTATTTAATGAATATAAATTTCCAAAGTATAGCTTATGGATTACAATGGCTTCCCCCCCCATAACTTCCTCCCACCCGCAACCCTCCCCTTTCCCACTCGCTCTCCCCTTCCATTCACATCAATATTCATTTTCAATTCTCTTTATATACAGAACATCAGTTTAGTATATATAAAGATTTCAACAGTTTGCCCTCACATAGCAACACAAAGTGAAAAAATACTGTTGGAGTACTAGTTATAGCATTAAATAACAGTGTATAGCACATTAATGACAGATATCCTGCATGATATTTTTTTAAAAAAATTGATTAATTTTCTATGTAATTTCCAACTTAACACCAAGGTTTTTTTTTTTTTTCATTTTCAATTATCTTTATATACAGGAGATCTATTCAGTATATACTAAGTAAAGATTTCATCAGTTTGCACCCACACATAAACACAAAGTGCAATACTCCCATTTTCCCCCTCAAACTTCTTAAGCTAAACATTTTCCCCAGTACCTTCTCTAAAATCTGCCTTGCCTACTTTTTTCATGTGAGTGGTTTATTAGCAGAAATAGTACTGGTGTGGCTATATGACTTCAACGCAGTGGGGCAGGATGGGAATGAAAGTAATGGACAGTAGCAATTCCAACCATCTTGTATTATTTCAGACTTTATTTTAATTCATACTTGAAATTTTCTTAAATTTCAGGGCAAAGTAAAAAATCATACTTATGTACACCTAAAGATAAAGAATGAACATACACATTCCTCTTATCACCACTATGAATATTGACTGATAAGACAGGAATCCAACATGACAAAGAAAAAAAATGGATGAAACAAATGAGTGGAGAGAGCAAGAACCAAAAGACAGCACATACATTCCTGGTTTCAGAGTGTCCCTGAAGCCTACCTATGTAGGTTACTATGTGCTTCCGCAAGGTGCTCCTGTACCCTCAGTGTAATTAATTTCCACTTTTCCATTAAAGAGTTCTAGTGAGTTTCTGCAAATTTGAACTAAAAAGCTCTGACATTATAAACACCATCACTTCTTTCTCTGACTACTTCAGTTAGTTCTGCTCCCTGCACAGGACATACTCTTCTTCCAAACACAATGCACTGGCCCTTTCAAACCCCTCAACTGTCACTGGCTCTATGGGTTATCACTCAAGGTTCTGCCCTCCTAACAACTATTAACAGAAACACTGAAGTTACAATAGTCTGTATGTCTAAAAACCTAATAAAATTATGTTTATAAAGTTCTTGGCATACTGTTTAGAATTTGAGAATTGCTAAATCAGTAATGGTTATCTTGTAAAATATAAAGCACAAAGAGATGATTTTCATCAGCATAGCCATGCAACAATTGTAAGTTAGACTCAGAGCTAATAAAGAGTGTGGCAATTTAGATGCAGTGCAAGTTAAATAAATGAATTACTTTTTTTCTTCTTTTTTTGACAGGCAGAGTGAATAGTGAGAGAGACAGAGAGAAAGGTCTTCCTTTTTGCCGTTGGTTCACCCTCCAATGGCTGCTGTGGCCGGCGCATCTTGCTGATCCAAAGCCAGGAGCCAGGTGCTTCTCCTGGTCTCCCATGCGGGTGTAGGGCCCAAGGACTTGGGCCATCCTCCACTGCCTTCCCAGTCCATAGCAGAGAGCTGGCCTGGAAGAGGAGCAACCAGGATAGAATCCGGCGCCCCTACCGGGACTAGAACCTGGTGTGCCGGCGCCACAAGGCGGAGGATTAGCCTGTTAAGCCACGGCGCCGGCCATGAATTACTTATTGACTACTAATAAATAGTAATATCATGTCCATCAGACCCATACACACATATACAGACACTTATCTTTGAGGAACATGAGAAGGAGAAAAAAATTGATTCAGGTCACTGAAACACACAGAAGCAAGAAACAACGAGAATACAACTTTTTCTTACAAGTGTCAGAGATGCCTATCCCTTAATTATATTGACATCATTTTATAAAACTTGAAAAATGATTTCATCAGGTGGAGAAAACTATATTCTTCCAGTGTCTTATTATTTTCTATGGAGTGTAAATTAAGCTTCTTTGGAATCTGACTTCCCAGGATAAGATGTTGATGAGAAATATCATAAAGATCCTAAAAAAAGGTAATCTCAATAATTATATTCGCTGGAATAGACTCTATGTGAATATACATTAGAGTATTGTATTTTCATTTATTCTGTTAGTTGTATGTGGAAATCCACTACTTGTAAGTGAACCCTATTAAGGTCTCTTTATTTTAATTATTATTGCTAACTAATTTAAGGGAAATAATTATATGAGATTCATGAGATAGTTAGTATTTCAAGCAGAAATACAGGCATAGATTTCTCTTTAAGAAATATACTGAAAATACTCTTTTTAGTGAAGGTCAAAGCTTGCTCAGAAATATTTTAATACATCTTTCCATAGGTATGGAAATGCCATCTATTTGCTTATTTCTGGTGTTTGATAAAGTTCTGTTTCATTGTGAGACCAAGCAGTTAGAAGGCAGAGAAAACAGTTTGTGGCTCAATCTAAAATACCCTGACTTGTGGAATTCATTAAATGAATGGTTGATGTAACTGAGATTAATGTAGACCATGAAAACAGAAATCAAACCTTGTCCTTCCCCAGAAGCTCATAAGCCACATGGTATTCTGTTACATCCCCCCCAAAAATACTCTTTCCAATGAATTTCAAACTCATATATTGATACATATGTATATGTACACACATACACACACACACACATACATATATATATATATATATATATATATATATATTTGGGTTTCCTTTTATTACAGTCAAATAAATGATTTAACATCCTTCTTGTAATTCCATGCTATGTACAGATACTATCCTTAATTAGTATAAAGTCCATCCTTTCCTTGATATGAAATTGTTGGAATGGCTGCATCCCAAATTATGATTGTAGGTCTTAAAGTGTATTTAAAGGGGCCAGTGCTGTGGCATAGTAAACTAAGCTTCCACCTGCGGCACCAGGATCCCCTATGGGTGCTGGTTCTAGTCACGCTGCTCCTCCTCCCATCCAGTTCTCTGCTATGACCTGAGAAAGCAGTGGAAGATGGCCAAGTGCTTGGGCCCCTGCACCCGCATAGGAGATCCGGAAGAAGCTTCTGGCTCCTGGCTTTGGATTGGTCCCGCTCTGGTCATTGTGGCCATTTTGTGGCCATTTGGGCAGTGAATCTGCAGATGGAAGACCTCTCTATCATTTTCTGATTTATTACCTCTAAATTACGTTGAAGGACATCTACATGCACATAAAGTAAAAGTGTTAATCACTAAATAAAGAGCAAATGTAAAATGCATACAGATCATCAAATTAATCCATCTATACAAAAATTTATTAATTATTTAGCATTCATTAACCATTGCTATCCTATCAAATACTGTGCTAAAAACTACATCATAGTGAAAAGAATATGGTGTTGAGAAATGGTACCATGTAAGAATGGGCAAAGGAGGAGGAAGAGGAGGAATACTTTACCATTGTAAGAAATACATTTCAAGAAGACAGGTGGTGCTATTTGTCAGTCCGAAGTTGGAAATCCCCAAAACCACCAAAATTACATGCTTTCCTTTATATATGAATTCAATCTTTGCGTTCCCACTGAGAATAGCCATGTGGTCAGCAGGAGTGCCTTTTGCATTCCATTTTATTTTTTCAGGGAGATTTTATGCCAATAAAGCAGAGAGGATTCCAAGAGTCAGATGAGGCTCAACCAAAGGGTGGTATTTGGACTTGGTTATAGTACAGAAGCCAACTTCAACATACCTCTTTGATAGGGTTCAAACAACATCCATTTGAATAGGACCCTCTCTGTGGTGTGACTCTAAAATATTTACTGAAATATGCTGTTGTCTAATTGTAGGGGAAGGAGAGTTAAATGTTCCATAAATGATGAAGTGAAAACTATATTGCTCTGAAAAGTTGGAAACCAGAGCAAGTGGCATTAGAGTATTTCATATCTTAAGCTGGGTCTATGAACTGTGAGATTCATCTAATAGGTTTTCAGTGATTCAGATTCTTGACAAATCACTTCGCTCTGAGTTTCCTTATATGTAATATAAGCCACCTTAATGGATTTTTACACTGTTTTCTACTTCTTTATTTGAAATGTCCAGGATAGCCAAATCCATAGAGCTGAAATAGATTAGTGATTTCTGGTTGGTAGTTCAAAGGATTGGGAAATGATTACTTAGGGATACCAAGAGCCCAAGGGAAATTTTAAAGACTTTTCAACTGCTACAGAAATAAGCATATTCCATTGAATATTTGGATTTCTCAATTTATATTTTCATTGGGAGGTATTTACATACCACAAAAATTAAACTTTTAGAAGTTTTAATTTCAGCAGTTGTTTAAACACATTCACAAAATCATGCAGTCACCACCACCAATATCTAATGTAAGAGCATTTCCATCATCCCTAAAAAAGAGCTAGTACTCCATAAGCAGTCATTTCTCATTCCTCCCTTCCCCCAACCCCTAACAATGGTAATCTGATTTAATTTTCCATGGATTTACATATTCTGAATGTTTTATGTAAATGGAATCATACAATATGTGGAAATTTTAATTGAGTTCATTCACTTACAATGTTTTCAAGATTCACCCATGTTGTAATATATATTAGTAATTCATTTTTATGGCTTAATAATATTCCATTATATGGACATATCATAATGAATTTATCCATCCATCAGTTGATGGACATTTTAGTTATTCCCAATTTGTGGCTATTAAAATAACATTGCTATGAACATCCATATACAAATTTTGCATGAATTCTTGTTTCAATTTCTTATGGATTCATACATAGTGGTAAATTATTCTTAATTCTACTTTAAACATTTGATAAGATACAAAAGTGAATCACTCAGGCTTGATTTTTCTTTGTGCAAAGTTTTTGATTACTCAGTTGATCACTGTAGTTGTTGCAGTTTTATCCAAGTTATTTTATCTTGAGTCTATCTTGGTATTTTGTGTATAATCTAGTAGTTTTTCCTTTTCATCAAATTTATGTAACTTTTTAGGATACAAATATCCATAGTATTCTCTTATAGTGCTCTTTCTTTCTGTGAAGTAGAGAGCAGGGGCAGGTGTTTGACTGAGCAATCACACCACCACTTGGGATACATGCATCCCACATTGGAGTGCCTTGTTTGAGTCCCATCTATTCCACTTCTGATCCAGTTTCCTGTTAATGTGCACCCAGGGGGGCAGCAGGTCATTCTCCAAGTTCTTGTGTCTGTGACTCCCTTGTGGGAGATTCAGACTGAAGACTGGACTCCTAGCTTAAGCCTGGCACAGCTCGAGTTGCTGTGAGCATCTGGGCATGAACCAGCACATGAGAGATTACTTTTTCTGCCTTTCAAATAAAATGAAAATAAATTAATAATTTTTAAAAATATATTTTGGATTATTTGATTTTGTTCATAGTTTTTATAATTTACATTTCATTTATTGCTGCACTAAACTTTATTATTTTCTTCATTCTCCATCCCTTGGTTTGAATTTGCTCTTCTTTCTCTAGTTTCTTTTTTTCTTTTTTAAGATTTATTTATTTCTTTGAAAGTCAGAGTTACAGAGAGACAGAAGGAGAGGCAGAGAGAGAAAGAGGTCTTCCATCCGCTGGTTCACTCCCCAGTTGGCTGCAATGGCTGGAGTTGTGCCAATCCAAAGCCAGGAGCCAGGAGTTTCCTCTGGGTCTCCCACCCGGGTGCAGGGACCCAAGGACTTGGGCCATCCTCTACTGCTTTCTCAGGCCACAGCAGAGAGTTGGATCAGAAGTGGAGCAGCCAAAACTCGAACTGGCACCCAAATGGTTTGCCGGCACTGCAGGCAACCACTTTACCCACTTCGCCACAGCACCGGCAACTCTCTAGTTTCTTAAGGTGGATACATAGCTTATTCACTTGACTCTTTCTTCTTTTTTATTATTTATCACCATATTTATATTTATCATTATAAATTTATATTTATCACTATAAATTTCCATCTAAGCCTTTTTATAGCCTTATACTCTAAGGTTTAGTATGTTAGGTTTTCATTTTCATTTGTCCCAAAATATTTTCTTATTCACCACATGTTCTCTTTCTAGTGTCACTTCATCTCTGAGTGAAAAACTCCATTTAGTATTTCTGTGGGTCAGGTATGTTTGTGATGAATTCTGCCTTTGTTTGATAATATCTTAATTTATAATTTATCTTTTGAAGGATAGTTTTTCTTGATACAGAATTCTTGGTTGACAGTCTTTTCCTTTCAGCATTCTGAATAGGTCATTATACTGCTTTCTGATCTCCATGTTTTCTAATGAAAAATCAACTGTTAATCTTGAGATTAGCTCATACTTGGTAAATTACCTCTTTCTAGCTGCTTTCAAGATTGTTGCTCTTTTTTGTAGTTTGGTTATGATGTATCTAGGTATGTGTACCCGAATTTATTTTGCTTGGAGTTCATTGAGCTTCATGTATATGTAGATTACTACTTTCCTTAAAATTTGGGAAGTTATGGGTTATTATTTCTTTTACTTTCTTCCCTTATCCCTTCTTTTCTTCTGAGAATTCCATTATCATTTTATCAGCGTACTTGATGGTGTCCCACAGGCTATGAGACTCTTCATTTTTTTTGAAGATTTATTTATTTATTTGAAAGTCAGAGTTAGGCACAGAGAGAAGGAGAGTCAGAGAGAAAGAGAGAGACAGAGACAGAGAGACACAGAGACAGAGAGGTCTTCTATCTTCCTATCTTCTGGTTCTCTCCCCCATTGGTCACAACAAACAGAGCTGAGCTGATCTGAAGCCAGGAGCCAGGAGCTTCTTCCTGGTCTCCCACACAGGTGCAGGGGCCCAAGGATTTGGGCCATCTTCTACTGCTCTCCCAGGCCATAGCAGAGAGCTGGGACTTGAATCGGAACCCACATGGGATGCTGGCACTGCAGGCGGCGGCTTTACCCGCCTTCACTCTTCATTTTTATTTTTCCTTTCTGTTATTCAAATTGAGTAACCTCAATTGACTTGTTTTAGAGTTTGCAGACAATTTCTTCTGCCTGTTCACACATGCTTATGGGACTTTCATGTTTTTCCTTTATGTTGTACTTTCCAACTTCAGTAATACTGTTTTGTTCTTTTTAAATACTTTCTCTTTTTATGCCACCAGTTTGTGAGATTTCCTTCCCATACTCTCCTTTAATTCATTATAAATGATGTCCTTTAATTATTTAGGTATATTTAAAATATCTGATTTATAGTCTGTCTAGCAAGTGCAACACCTTGATTTTCTCAAGGACTGTTTCTGTTGAAAGTTTATTCCTCTGGATGGACCAAATTTTCACTTCTCTCTATGTATTTTAAAATATTTTAGTGAAAATTCAATACTTAAAATAATATGGCAATATGGACTTCAGATATTTCTGTTTTTCTAGGATCTGTTGCTGCTACTTGTAGAGTCTTCCAGTGAAATTTCTGAATTAATTCTGTAAACTATCAATTTTTTGTCATTTGTGTCCATGGAAATCCATGCTCAGTTACCTTAGTGGTCAGATAGTGATTGGAGTGAGATTTCCTTAAATATCTTGAACCAGCAAAACCGTCAGTTTCTGCCAAGTTCTCTTTATGCCTGATCAGGCATGTTTTCTATGTTTTGTCAGGCAACTGAAAATTCTGCCTTTGTCTTTACTTTCTTCTTACACAGAGCCATAAGGTCAGCCAAAGGGGAGAAGCTGGTGGGCCTTCTGAGGTCTTTTCTAGACATGAACACAGCCCTGGGCGTGTGCATGGCACACTAGGTTCCCAGAAATAGGTTACATCTTTTCAAAGCCTTCACTCAGTAGACAGCCAATTCCCCAGATTTACCTCTTAAGTTCTTGCTCAGCTTTAACGCTTAACACAATGACATGTGGCTTTAATGTTAGATAATTTCTATCAATTTTTGTTCTGAAAACTGGAGCAAGGAAAAAGCTATTATCAGTGAAACAAGCTTTTAGTTTGGTCATTTAACAAAATGCTCTATAATTGTGTGGTTCCAGAGCACTAACAAAAAGGTCAGTTAATGACAATTCTCTAGGGATAGGGTTTTAGACACATTTTAGACCCATTTAGGTTTTTTTTTTTTTTTTTTGACAGGCAGAGTGGATAGTGAGAGAGAGAGACAGACAGAGAGAAAGGTCTTCCTTTTTGCTGTTGGTTCACCCTCCAATGGCCGCTGCGGCCAGCGATTCATGCTGATCCGAAGCCAGGAGCCAGGAGCCAGGCGCTTCTCCGGGTCTCCCATACAGGTGCAGGGCCCAAGGACTTGGGCCATCCTCCACTGCCTTCCCGGGCTATAGCAAAGAGCTGGCCTGGAAGAGGGGCAACCAGGATAGAATCCGGTGCCCCAACCGGGATTAGAACCCCGTGTGCTGGTGCCACAAGGTGGAGGATTAGCCTGTTAAGCCACGGTGCCGGCCTACCCATTTAGTTTTCTTTGACCACAAGACTGCTAGATTTCATGCCTGTTTTTGATTATGAGGATGTTGAATTTCAAGTCTACCAAGGGCTGAAGATGAGCAAATTAATGTAAAAATCATATAAAATAGCTCTTTTCTTACCAAGATTTAGATTTTGTCTTGAGTAAAAACTTGTCATAGTTTCTTATGTTTTTGACTAATTAACACAGCATTGAAAAGTTGTGTTTGACAGCTTTTTTCTAGTGTCCTCATTGCTTTCATGATGAGAAAAATTTCACAGGTCCTTACACTTTTGCTTTAGAATGTCTCCCTTTATTCCATGTACATATAATATGCAATATCTAGGCAGTATATTTAACTAATAACATTGTTGAATACGTTGAGTCCTCAAAATCACATTTTGGAGAAATAAAATAGTCAGAATGTGGAGCAAATGTAGTTTCTTGCTTTGGTTTTGGTTTATCCCAATACTTTAGTAAAATCAGGCTAGTCTGCTACCATGCTTGCTTCTTGTTTTTCCAATCAGGACTTACTTAATCTTAGAGTCCAATAAAATAATGTGAATCTATTCTTTCATTAAATGATAACTGGGATATATAGATTTTGACCTTAATAGGTAGCTATGTCAGGCATTTACCAATTCCAGTTGTTGTTAACATGTTTTGATATTCCATGCCCAGTGAAACGCACTAAACCATTTTTGCTTTTACTTTAATTTCAGTCTGAATGTTTAACCTTGAGGTTTTTGCTTCTTCTTAACTTTGACTTTATGAACTTGATTGTGAAATGTTTTCTGAATTCCAATTAATTTTGTCCTAGCATCTTAGAATAAATTGGCCTATGTCTTTTTTCATTCCCTTCTTCATGAAACAAAAGACAATGCATTATTCTAAGTTCTACTTAAAGGTGATAGGGTATTTTTTTTTTAAAAAAATATTAAGTCTTTGTTTTAATTTTAGAATAGTTTGTATTGTAGAAAAATAATATGAAGATATTATGGAGTTCTCATTTATTCCACATGCAACTTCTCCCTTTTTACACATTTTAAATTGTTTTGATATGATTGACACAAATATTAAGCAAAAATGTACACATTATTATTAACTACAGTATATACCTTATTCAGATTCCCTCAGTTTTTCCCCAAAAACCCTTTTTCTGCCCCCAGGTTCCATCTCAAATATTCTATTAACATTTGTTTCTTATTTCCTCTTAGACTTCTCTGGGCTGTGATTGTATCTCCAACTTATTTCTGATAACCTTAACAGTTCTCATGAGTACTGCTCAGGTATTTTATAGAATTTTTCTCAATTTGAGTTTGCCTGGTAATTTTCTCCCGTTTCGATTGAAATCAGGAATTTTGAGGAATAAGATTACAAAGGTGCAGTGCCATTCTCATCTCAGCATGTCAAGGGTATATTATATTCTAAATGTAAATTATTAGTATTTATATTGACCTTGATCACCTTCCTGAGACAGTGTGGTCAGATTTCGCCAGCTGGAAAGTTACTTCCCCTCCACTTTCCATCTTGTACTCTGGGGAAACAAGTTACAAAACTTAGCCCACATTCAAGGGTTGGGAGAGTTAAGAAGATCTGGAGTCAGGAATCAAACCTAGGCATTCCAATAAGAGGTGCAGGGGTCTTCACTGCTTCCCAAGATACCTGACCTTGTATTTCCATTTTATAGAATAAACTTGATGTGATAGTCCTATTATAGTCTGCTTTAACCCATCTCATTTGGTACAGGATATACCACACACTTTGGGGACATAAAAAACATAGAATGCTTAGTAATTTCTTGTATAGGTGCTTTTGGTAATTAATACATTTTTCCTCCAATAGAAAGTGTTATATTCATGATAATACAACATGTATGACATGTAACTAAAGAGCAGTGGGGCAGAAGTCAGAAACCACCTGATTGTGCCTATGTTTCTTACAGAATACTTAGCATTTATCAATGGAAGTGACTTTATAAATAAAGCTTTCTTCTTAGGATTTATTACATTTTTGGAGATAATTTTCATTTATTTCATGTGTTTCTTAAACTCAGCACTTGCATTAACATTATTAAGTAGGGTAAACCAAAATGCTATTTAATATACCAACATTATGATACTACATATCATAACATTAATGCACCTAAATAACAATAATCAAAGTTCACTGTAATAATAATTATCGTTAGAAATATTTGAAATATGCTATTTTCTCCCTAAAATAATAATGTAATGCACTATCTAATTATCTGCATCACTTTGATGAGAGAACCACATCTGATGCAGAAATCAAGGAAATAGCTTTGTTGACTTATAAATCAAGAACATGAATAATTAAGGCAGCAATGACAACAACATATTTCCTAGTGGCCACATATTTCAAGGATTTTTTTTTTTTGTCTTTGCTGGAACAAAAGAAGAAGAAATAGACCAAACCTCTGATTAATTTAGGCTATGTGCAATAATTGGGTTTGTGCATAGAACATTTGATTATAATTTTTGTTGCATAAAATAAGGTATCCCATTATCTGCTCAATCTTCTGAGAATTGTACAGGGATTGTTTGGGACCTTTCCACTGCATTTTTTCTCAACATATTCTCTTTCTCTCTATTATTCCCTTTATTTTTGGATAATCAGCATAATAATGATGATAATAATAATGTGAGTAGGTCAGATCTAATCTGCTGAAGACCTCAGTAGCATGAGTGGGAAGGTTAACAAAACAAAAAACAGTCTGTCCAACTGTCTTCAAGCTGGGACATTGATCCTTTGCTACCTTCAGTCTTGCACTTGGACTGGCACAATTCCATTGGCTTTTCTGGGTATCTAGCTTGTCAACTGCAGATATTGATCTTCTCAGCCTCCATAATCACATAAGTTAGCTCTTTGTGAATCACATCCATCCACCTCACCCCACCCCCTCCCACTCCCATCCCCACAATCAAAGAGAGAAAGAGAGAGAGAGAGAGAGTGGGAGGGAGAGAGAGAGATTGCTCAACATCATTCAGTAGCATGGACAGTGCCCATATGAGATGCCAGTGTTACAGGTGGCTGCTTTATCTGCTACGCCACAGTGCTGAGATCCGAGATCTGACTCCAGTCCTCAATTTATAATTATTATTACTCAATACTGAATAAGTTAGATGTTCATTTATTTATTTAATAAAGCTCCTTTAACTATGGAGTTCAAAGACTTTCAAATGAATCAGAGTTTCTTCATTCACACTGTTTACTTCAATATTCTCAAGTATATTTTCATCCATATATTTACTCAGAAACTAATTTAAGACCTCATTATTTTCTCCAACAGCTTACTAACTAGTCTCTTGCCTACAAATATTTCTCTTCATCTGAAACATCTTTCCACAGTACATGAAAACAGGTCAATAATTCATTCAATGATTATTTATTGACTATCCCTATGTGCTCTTTTTGAGATAGTGGGCATATAATAATGATCAAGACATGTGATATTTTCAATCATGGAGATCACATTCCACTGAAAGATATGAATAGCAAAAAATAATCAACATTATTTCAAAAACTTAAGAAAAAATAAAACCAAAAGATAGAAATACAAAGTATGGAACTACCTAAGGAGATTGTTACAATAAGGGCTTAGTGAGGTGGCAGTTGAGCTGAGGCTTAAATGACAAGCAGTTAACCACTGGAATATCTTTTTTTTTAAAGATCTGTTTTGGAAAGGCGGAGTTAAAGAGAGATAAGGAGAGGCAGAGAGTGATCTTCCATCTGTTGATTCACTCCCTAGATGTCAGCAAATGCCAGCACTGGGCTAAGCCGAAGCCAGGAGCCAGGAGCTTCCTCTGGGTCTCCCATGTGGGTGGCAGGGGCACAAACACTGGGCTGTTTCCCATTGTTTTTCCTAGGCCATTGGAAAGGAGCTGGATTGGAAGTGGAGCAGCTGGGACACGAACCAGTGCCCATATGAGATGCCAGTGTCACAGGTGGCTGCTTTATCTGCTATGCCACAGTGCTGGACCCCCCTTGGAATATATTGATTTGAGTTTAGCATGTTCAAGGAAAGAATGAAGAAGAATGAAGTCACAACATGTTTAAGCAGAGGGGTAGTACCAGGTGATATTAGAATGGTAGGCAGACGTCAAATAATAAGTAAAATATTCTTATCTTTTCATTCTTGAATGAACACATAGTATGATGATTATATGTGCTGAACAATTTTAAACACATAGATTAGGGTTGAGACAGAGAAAAATTCTAATAACTAGTTGAATATGTTGAAACGTATGCACTTTTGGCAGTTATCAAGAAGTTTATACCACATATGGTTTACTTCTGTGCTTATTTAAAGTGAGTGAATTTTTATTTAGAGTATAAATTAGTAAGAAGTTTCTTGCAATGGAGAAAACAAGTTACTTCTAGTTTACTAATTTACCTTTTAAAATGAGGGTTTTTTTTTCCTTTGACCAAGATTATCTGGTGTTATGAAAAAAATCACCCTTCTATTTTTTAACATTTGTTTGCTTACATATTCAAAAAGTACAATGATATGACAGAGAGAGAAGTCTCCTATCTCTATTCTTCATGTGGCCAGAACATCTGGGACTGGCCCATGCTAGAGCCAGGAGCCATGAACTCCATCCAGGTCTCCCAGCTGGGTGAAAGGAATTCAGATACATGGGGTCGGTGCCATAGCACCGTAGGTTAATCTTCTGCCTGTGGCACCAGCATCCCATATGGGCACTGGTTCTAGTCCCGGCTGCTCCTCTTCCAATCTAGCTCTCTGCTGTGGCCTGGGAAAGCAGTACAAGATGGTCCAAGTGCTTGGGACCCTGTACCCACGTGGGAGATCTGGAAGAAGCTCCTGGCTCCTGGCTTTGGATCAGCACAGCTCAGGCCTTTGCGGCCATTTGGGGAACGAACTAACAGAAGGAAGACCTTTCTCTCTTTCTCTTCCTCTCACAGTCTATAACTCTACCTCTCAAATAAATAAATAAAATCTTAAAAAAAAAAAGAAAGGAACTCAGATACTTGAACCATCATCTGCTGCTTTCCAAACCCATTAGCTGGGACCTGGATGGGAAACACAGGAGTTGAGACTTGAACTGGTGTTATATTATGTGATTTTGGCATCCTTAATGGTGGCTTAACCCACTGTGCCACAATGTCCAACCTCACCTTTCTCCTTTTTTAAAGTTTTATGTATTTTAAAGGGAGAGAGAGAGAGAGAGAGAGAGAGCGAGCGAGCAATCATTTCCATTTGTTAGTTCAGTCCCCAAATGGCCACAACAGTGAGGGCTGGGTCAGGCTGAAGCCAGTAGCTAGGAACTACACCCAGGTCTCCCAAATGGATGGCAGAGATGCAAGTAATTGGGTCATCATTCACTGCCTTCCCAAGAACATTAGCAAGAAGCTGGACTCAAATTGGTGCTCCAATATGGAATGCAGCATTGCCAAGTGGCAGCTTTACCCTCTGTGCTATAATGTGGGCCCTTTTTATTTTGATGTTTGTTGAAATCTTACTATTTCTGATTTGATCATCATATTTCAGTTGTTTTTATTGACTCCATTATATCTTTTGTTACAAACATATATGTGCATATATATATATTCATACACATATATGAGTGATTAAGTGTTTAACAAGTGGTAAATAAAAGTGCTACAATCATAAAAATGACTTTAAACAATCATAGCTAAGACACAATCAACAATGCCAACTCTTTTACAATTAAAGATTTTGATATACATTTAATTTTAGCTGCAAATTCTCATTAAGATTACAAAACATGAGCTGTTAACTTATTTTGAAAAGATACATCTTGTTATATAGGTTTGCTATGTGTACAACTTCCTATAACCTATAACTTTTTAATGTGTGTTATTAGTACATAGTAAGGACTTAATAGATGCTAGTGACATTTATTTTAAAAATATGATTCTAGTTATTGTTAATATTGCTATCATTATTTCTAACATGAACATAATAGTATGTATCAAGATTATCAATTCTCAACTAAATAAATTCCCATTTTGTTATGATTCATTAGTGGAGAAGAGGCACCTATGCAAATATTGCTGGAAAATGAAATATTTATGATAAACAGTGCTAAGAAGTATTTTCAAAGGTTGGATACCAAACATAAAGCATTTTTATCTAAATAATTTGAATTTATTACTCTTCAAATGCTAAGATGCACAGTGCTAAAAATAATATGCATACCCATGCTGTGCATGCTGAGATAACAAGAAAATCCATTGATAGAAAAAATAGTGTACTTGTTCAACTACATGCATGATTATGTTCCATTCATTCCCATGGAGTATCCCTGTGGTTAAGGAGCAAATTATGACAGTCCATTAACAATATCCCCCTGATAGAGATAGATTTAATTTCTATACATAGCACATATTAAAAGTTCTGGAGGTAGTTATTAACTATGACATATTTCATACTGTCAGCCATCAGAAAGCACAACTGGATATTTACTATCACCAGGAAGTATTTTTGTATGGGGGAGAGAGGTTATGAAACTTTTTCATCCTTTAAAGGGTTAACATTTCAAAATACCCACACACAGGTTGGCCAATTTTAGCAGTAGCTTTTGCTGCTAAATGTGATACTTAATATTGAGAGAAAGATCTGGAAAACAGATTTCGAGGAAAGTATTTCCCTTGGCTGTTGCTGTGGTGGAGAATGTAAAGCCAATGCTGGCATCCTACATGGGTGCTGGTTCATCTTCTGGCTGCTACACTTCTGACCCTGCTCCCTGCTATTGAAACTGGGAAAGCCACAGAAGATGGCCCAAGTCTTTGGGCCCTTGCACCCACATGGGAGATCCAGAAGAAGTCCCCGACTCCTGGCTTTGGCCTGACCTAGCCTCAACCATTGAGGCCACTTAAGGAATGAACTAGTGGATCGAAAATCTCTCTCTCTCTCTCTCTCTCTCTCTCTCTCTCTCTCTCTCTCTCTCTCTTTCTCTCTCTCTTCCTCTCTCTGTATAACACTGACATTCAAATAAATAAATAAGTCTTTAAAAAAAGAAGAAAAAGAATATCTCTCTTGAATTACTTTGAAAGTTTTGAGTTTCAGGAAGAGTTTTAGAGAGGTTTTCAAAAAGATGATAGATAAGTTGATTAAGTTCATTTTATCAGCTCACTAATTTTCAATAGTATCATCTACATTGTCTTAGAGTTTGTATTTTTTATTATCATTGGGCATAACATTAAGAAAAAAGAAAATGGACTGATATCTTCCCAGTGACAGATTTAAATATGAATTAATTTAGTGAAGTGTTTGTCAATTTAAGGTATGTTGAATTTTTGTGAATATAAAAAGTATCAAAATTACATAAATCCCACTACAATTGGTAAAATAGTAATTAATCCTTAAGAATGCATCCCCAAGTTCTTCCTGTAAAGCATATTCTTTTCCTTTTAAATACCCTGCTCAGGAATTTCTTTCTCCCTGAAGTGTACAGATTGACAATACATTTCACATTACTCTCCCTAGAGACTCTGTAGAGATATAGCTGTAATTTATTTTATTCATATGACTGTATTTGTTATGCTATGATTTGCTTTCTTATTCTTCAATTTGCTTTCCATTTCTCTCTCTTACATTTTAACAACAAGAGAGAATTTCTGTATTTCATTTGTGACTCCCCAAATGGCTAAATAATTATGCATTTATTGATGCATAAATATGTTCCTTTATATCAAGGTACTTGACAATTTTTCAAAGCTATAGAAATAATTTAGTTGTAATCTTCTCAAATAAAACATTTTCTATGTATTAGAGTCCAATCAGGAAACTGAAATCACACAATTATTCAAACAAAGGAAATTTAATATAAATAATTATTAAGCTATGATAAAAGGGTAGTTATAAAATATGAGAAAATGCTACAGAATACCACAAAGGCTGAAGAGGAATACCTTGAGGATAATAATCTTAGATGAATATAGTCTCCCCAAGGCTAGAGTTTCAACCTCATTTGACATTGTGTATTTGTAGCCCACTAGATAGTAGAGAAGATTGCTGTTTGTTCAGGCTAGAGTGGATCTGCAGTTGCTGGGCAAGCATTAAGCTTACAAGCTTCAGTCTGTGCATGAGCAGAGATCTGGCACGATGGTATAGGGTTATTGCTGTGGCTACTAGAAGCAAGGACCACGAAGTACAGTGTCAATATTGCAGGAACCACAACATCAGAAGGGTCAAAGAAGAAAAACCTTGGTGAGTCAGGAAACAGGAGGAAGTCTGAGTGGTGTCAGTGTGAGCAGGATGATTGGAAAATGCAGTATCACTGTTTGTTAAGACAGCTGCAGAAAGATGTCTACCAGGTTGGGCTGGGACTGCAAAGCTACCAAGGAACTGTGATTTCTGGATGCATGTCTAGGGTAGAGCACTACCTTTTCCCCCATACCACTGACTGATAGTAGAATAATGAGAACCAGTAAAAGAAGCCTTGTATTCTGCAACATACCTTCAAGATATTTTACTGGAAATAGGTGTTTGGCACAGCAATGAAGCTGCTGCTTGAGATATTCACATTCCCTATTAGTGTACCAGAGGTTGCATCTTTGCTCCGCTCCTGATTCCAGCTTCCTACAATGTGCACTCTGAGAGGCAGTCGTGATGGATCAAATAGTTGGATCTTTGCATCATTGTCTTGATTTTTACAATTACCCTTGGAGTTGGTGTTGTGGTGCAGCCAGTTAAGCCACTGCTTGCAACAATAGCATTCCATATCAGAGTGCCAATTCAAGTCCCAACTGGGGGCCGGTGCCATGGCTCACTTGCTTAATACTCCACCTGCTGCGCCGGCATCCCATATGGGCTGCAGGTTCTAGTCCAGGTTGCTCCTCTTCCAGTCCAGCTCTCTGCTGTGGCCCAGGAGGGCAGTAGAAGATGGCCCAAGTGCTTGCGTGCCTGCACCCGCATGGGAGACCAGGAAGAAGCACCTGGCTCCTGGCTTCGGATCGGCACAGCAACAGCCGTAACAGCCACTTGGGGAGTAAACCAATGGAGGGATGACCTTTCTCTTTGTCTCTCTCTCTCTCTCACTGTCTATAACTCTACCTGTCAAATAAATAAATAAATAAATGATTTTTTTTAAAAAAAGTCCCAACTGTTCTACTACTAATCTAGATCCTAGCTAATGCACCTAGAAAAGCAGCAGTACATGGCCTAAGTACTTGGTTCCCTGTCACCCATATGGGAGACCAGAATGTTGCTCAAGGCGTCTGGCTTCAGGCCTCAGCTGTTGCAGATATTTAGGAAGTGAAGCAATGGGTGGAAGTTCTCTCTCTCTCTCTCTCCCTCCCTCCCTCCCTTTCTTTTTCCATCACTCTATATTTCAAATTAAATAAATACATACATATATAAAATAATGAAATAAAATAAGCTTCAAGGAATGTCTGGAATAAGACATTTTCTTTTTATAAAAAAATATTTATTTATTTATTTGAAAGTCAGAGTTACACAGAGAGGAGAGGCAGAAAGAAAGAAAGGTCTTCCATCCGCTGGTTCACTCCCCACTTGGCTGCTACGACCAGAGCTGCGCTGATCTGAAGCCAGGAGCCAGGAGCTTCCTCCAGATCTCCCACGAGGGTGCAGGAGCCCAAGGACTTGAGCCATCTTCTACTGCTTTCCCAGATCATAGCAGAGAGCTGGATCAGAAGTGGAGCAGCCGGGTGTTGAACAGACACCCATATGGGATGCCGGCGCTTCACGCAAGGGTGTTAACCCACTGCACCACAGCACTAGCTCCAAGATATTTTCTAAAATGGAAAATTTGAAACCTAAAGCACTTCTTTCTGCCAGGTGGTTACATGCCAGGTCCCCCTTATATAGTATATAGTTAATCCCTTATATTAATCCCTATCCTTTGGAGATTTATGCTACCAGTATTACACAGGGATGACTGAGTAATTAGGAACTTGCTCACTGCACAGTATTGTGCATCTTAGAGGGCAGTGATACAATACCTGAACTAAACTGTCATGATCCAGAACTCAATCTTTCCCTGCCTCAGCTTGGAGAATTCATTTTTAAACAGGTTATTCCAGAGAGTGATGCATATATATATGACACAAAGTTAGGATACATACACTTTGGGGCTTGTGTTGTGCATAGCGAGTAAAGCCACCACCTGCAGTGCTAGCATTCCATATAGGCGCAGGTTCGAGTCCCAGCTGCTCCACTTGCAACTCAGCTCCCTGCTAATGCACGTGGGAAAGCAGCAGAGGATAGCCCAAGTGTTTGGATCCTTGCACCCACGTGGGAGACCCAGAAGAAGCTCCAGACTCCTCATTTCAGCCTGGTCCCACTGAGGACAGTGCAGCCGTTTGGGGAGCGAACCAGTGGATAGAAGATTTATCTCTCTGTCTGTCTCTACTCCCCCACCCCTAACTATGACTTTCAAATAAATAAGATAAATCTTTTAAAAAAAGAATATATACATTTTGATGTTGCAATCCTGTAAACACAAATACCTATAAAACATCTTACTGTTGATTCAGTTTTATATGCCTGAAAGATCAGATGTCTAATTGTTAGCATGTCAATAATTTCAATGCAGTTAGCATTTTGGAAAACTGGTCAGCAACATTGTGGAGAGAGTGAGGAAGAAATAAATTGCTAAACATTTGTGTTTGTTTCTGTGAACTCATTCTGACTTTGGTGATGTTATTTTTGTTGCTTCTCAAACTGAAAGCTGTACTCTCCTATTTCTGAAAGAAAAATCAGTGCTTTGCTGCATGCGAGATTTAAACAGCATAATATGGCCAGAGGTCAATGAGCATAGTATATTTTTAGCTTCCGTTTTAGAGCTTTAAGGAATCCTTTCAAAAAGCACCACCAATCAAAAAACAGCACCCAGTGCTTGTCAATACAATATATGGGACACAGGGACTTTCTTAAATTTCTTAGTAAGGTTAGATGGCAGTTACATAGAAGACCAACACTTTAAAATAGTCCAAAATGATTCTTTTAGGAATTAAAATATCAGAGACTAGCTACAGCCTTTCCAGTTTTCATTACACTCTTAAGAATGCATCTGCTTTTTAAATTGGCAACCTAATGGAAAGTATATATTGTGTTTTTAGTTAATTTTAGTAGTCTTGAGAAACACTCAAAAGCTACCCTCTTCCATTCCCCATATTTTAAGGTATCAGAAAAGGGTAGTTTTATTTAAAATTATAGTAATTTTCATTTTATTTGAAAGGCAAAGAGACAGAGAGCTCTTCCGTCTGCTGTTTCACTCCCTAAATGCCTGCAACATCCAGGGCCAGGCCAGGCCTACGGAAGGAGCCCAGAACTCCATCTAAGACTCCCACCTCGGTGGCAGGGATCTAAGCTGTCGCCTAAGGTGTGCTTGAGCAGGAAGCTGGATTGGAAGTAGAGGAACTGGCACTGGAATCAGGGACTCTAATATGGGATGCGGGCATCCCAAGCAGCAACTTAACAGCTGTGCCAAACACCTGCACCCAAAGCTGCATTTTGCTAAGTGAGCAAATGCACATCTGATTTTAAGTTTGCTAGTAAATATCTGTGTTATATACCAAGGTGCACACCATATACCCCTTCTAGAAAGGACTCGTCACACTGTTATAAGGTGTGTGAATAGCTGACGACCTCCAGTTGTTAGATACTTACAGGAAAACTCAGCTTTGGAGCCAAGATCAGGCTCTTGTCAAAGGAGAGTCTATCAATGACTAGGAAAATTCAAATGTCTAGCTATTTCTGTCCAATATGGAATCCTGCTTATAATATCAACCTTTGTTGCAAATTTCCTTGTTGGGTTGTTGGATTTGTTAGGTCTGTAACATGATCTGATGGCTCCCCTCTATACCATTCCCTGATAAATCTTTTGTACTCCTCACTCTGTATCAGTGTTTGCCTCCCAGAGAACAAACAACAGCACAATAAATACCACAGATTTTTCAAAAAAGTAAGTGAGAAAGATTGAGTTTTGGAGTAGACTCACTTTGACTATTGGCAATGATAACTTCATGTTTGGTTTTTGGTATAGTCTGGACAGTTGCTGGTAGAATGTGGTGATACCATTGTTAAAATTTTCACCGGTGATAATTTGGGAGAATTGCTGATGGGTAAGATTATACTGGTCAGCATAATAATTCAGATATTTTAAATTTACTAGGGACAGGCAAATAAGCCAATAGAAGAAGGTTGTGGTTGTTACTAAGATGCATGGATACCCTGTGGGCTGAGGTCATGCTCTTCTCAAAGCAGCTTCAAGTCAATGATCATGTGATACAATCACCTGGCCATTTCTGCCCAATGCAGGACTAATGGGTGATCTCTGCTACAGAGCTTCCTGTTGGGTTACTACAGAAATTGTCATGTCCACGTCACATTCTAATTCTTGACTTCCCAGTCCTGCTTCTTGCCCTTTCCTTTCACAAGTGTTACTCATCAACAAACTTTTTGAACTTTTATTTCCATATCAGCATTTACTTCCCAGAGATCTCACACTATTCATGATTCCAAAAGTCTGGTACGTAGGGTTAACTACTTTACCAGTTTGGCTAATGACATGACCTTATACAGACTGTAGAAAGATTCCATATGGCATGTTTAGAAAGAAATGAAGTATCTAAAAATATCTTTAGTGGTTGAGAAGACACTTTGAAAGTTGTAGACAATTGGTCAAAACCAATTGCCCTATCATTCTGAAATTGTTTACGATGATTTTTTTTTCTGATACTGTGGCTCTATTTTATAAATATGGAATGTAGAGTGAGTTTTTGTACATATATTCAATGTGCTATATAAAAAAATCATGTTTTATCTAGAATATACTGAATTTTAATTATAATCTCCCTTTAGCATAACTATTATTTTGAAGCCACCGACATTATTGTTCATATAAACCAGTATTTTTAAAGTAATTTTATTTATCTATTTATATTTATTTATTTGGGAGGCAGAGAGGTAGGGAGAGAGCGAGAACTCCCATCCACTAATTCACTCCTTGAATGCCTGCAATAGTGAGGACTAAGCTACACTGAAACCAGGAGCCAGGAATGCAATCCATGTCTCCCATGTGGGTTACATGGACCCAACTATTGAGCTATCAGGGTTTGCATCAGCAAGAAGCTAGGGTCATGTGTGGAGCCTGGCATCAAACCCAGGCATTCTTTTATGCAATGTGGGAATCAATCAGTGCCTTAACTGCGAGGCTAAATGCTTGCCCCTAACATAGCATTTTTGAAAATGTGCTCTATGAGTATGTAAGACATTTTCAGAGGATCCTGAAATTTAAGCTACTTTTGGTAATAATTGTAAGATTTTACCTGCATTTTTTCACTGTTTTGATACACAGATGATGCAAAAGAAGTGGTGGTGGCTAAAACTGCTGATAGCATGAATCAAGCTGGTAGCACAAAACTACCGAGGAGACCTTGTATTTTTCATCAGCATGCATTCAATAAAGAAAAAAAATTAAGATTGGTCTCACTATATAAGCAGATCTTTCATCAGCAAGAGACAAGGATTCATTTCACTAAATCTTGATCATTGACACACATCTATTTATTATTTTGTGTAATGAAATTAAAAGTATGTGAAAGAATTTATATTTTATATTGAAATACACAACTCTTCACATTCATTTGAGTTTAGGAAATATACATATATTTTAATAAAAATATTTATGTTGGCATCTATTGGCTTGTAGTTATCTTAATCTTTTCAAATATCTCTTTCCATTTCAAATATGATAAATATGGACAGATGTAACCCACATAACTAAAAGTTATTTGGAATCTTTCATTTAGAAATGCCTGTGTATATCTGTTCTGCTGCAAATATAGCGGTGTGTCAAACTTTGTTTTAAGTCTTTGTCAACCAAACTGTTGAGAATTAAGTGTTGGTGTTGTGGCATAGAGGGTAAAGCTGCTGCCTGCAATGCTGGTATCCCATATGGGCATTAGTTTGAATCCCAGCTGCTCTACTTGCTATCCAGCTCCCTGCGAGTGCCCTTAGAAATCAGTGGAAAATGGCCCAAGTGTTTGGGCCCCTGCCACCAACATAGGAGACCCAGATGAAGCTCTTGGCTCCTGGCTTTGGCATGGCCCAGCTCTGGCTCTTTTGCAGCCATCTGGGGAGTGAACCAAGAGATGGAAGATCGATTTCTCTCTCTTCATTGCCCATAACTCTGCTTTTCAAATAAACAAAATCTTTAAAAAATGGTTCAGCAAGTATATAAGAAAGAGCTACAAACAATAATAAAATGAAAAGATGTTCAACTTCACTATTTTAAAAGAGTCACAGATCACTAAAACTATAGTAGTATACAATTTATTTTTTAAGATTTATTTTATTTATTTGAAACTCAGAATTACAGAGAGAGAAAGAGGGAGACACAGAGAGAAAGAGAGAACTCCCATCTGCTGTTTCACTCCCCAAATGGCCTCAATGGCCAGGGCTGGGCCAAGACAATGTCAGGAGCCCAGAAACCCATCTGGGCTCTCCCACATGGGTGACAAGGGGCCCAGGCACTTTGCCCGTTTTCCACTGCCTTCCTAGGTGCATTAGCAAGGAGCTAGATGAGAAGCCGAACAGCCAAGAGTGGACCAAATGCTCACACACAAAGCTGGCACTGCAGGTGGCGGCTTAACCTGCTGTGCCACAACAATGGCCCCTGAAACATGTGGGTTTTTTTTTTTTTACCCTTTTTTGTTGAACTTTATATTTAGTGGAGTACTAAATCTCTGATTATAATGTACATTAAAATGTTATATCAAAAATAAAATAGAGAAAAAATAAAACAAATATATTCAAAATATTTTCTTTATTTGAAAGGCACAATGACGGGGATGGGAGAGATCTTCCATCCACTGAGTCATACCCCAAATGCTTGCAACATCTGGGTCTGAGCCAGGCTGAAGCCAAGAGGCTGGCATTCCATTCAGGTCTCCCATGTTGCTGGCAGGGACCCAAGCACTTGAGCCATCTTCTGCTTCACCCTAGCATATTAGCAGGAAGCTGAGACTCAAACTGACACTCCAACAGGGGTCATTAAGCATCCAATGTGGTGGCTCAACCGCTGTACTACAAAGCATACCCTCAGAGTTTTCTACTTAAAAAAAAAATATTTATTTATGTATTTGAAAGAGAGAGTTACAGAGAAGCAGAGGGAGAGAGAGAGAGAGAGAAAGGTCTTCCATCTACTGGTTCATTCCCCAAATGGTCACAACGGCCAGAGCTGAGCTGATCCAAAGACAGGAGCCTCGAGTTTCCTCCAGGTCTCCCACGTGGATGCAGGGGCTCAAGCACTTGGGCCATCCTCTGCTAATTTCCTAGGCACACCAGCAGGGAGCTGGACAGGAAGTGGAGGAGCCAGGACTCGAACTGGCACACATATGGGATGCTGGCACTGCAAGCCATGGCCTTACCCGCTATGCCACAGCACCGACCCCCAGAGTCATCTATTTTAAAAGAGGTCATGAGAAAAAAATTCCAGAGGGTTGCTCAGTAAATGGCATTATGCTCTTCTAGGTCACATAAAAATGAATACCGCCAGGAAAACTTGTAACATTAAAATTAGAACACTTGCTAAAAAAGCAGTTCCTAGAAAATACAATAATTATAATTTTGAAGTCTAGTTGGTGATAGGATAAGAAAACTTAGTTGATATGCATAAATGGTTTAACTGTACATGGCTGTCTGTTTTGAAATTCTGAGTTAAGTAGCCAGTGTTGTGGTGTAGCAGGTTAAGCCTCTGCCTGCGATGCCAGCATCCCATATGGGCACCAGCTTGAATCCCGGCTGCTCCACTTCTGATCCAGCTTCCTGCTAATGCACATGGGAAAGCATCGAAGGAGGATCCAAGTCCTTGAGCCTCTGCACCCATGTGGGAGATCTGGAAGAAGCTCCTGGCTCCTGGCTTGGGTCTGGCCCAGCCCTGACCATTGTGACCATTTGAAGAGTGAACCAGTGGGTGGAACATTTCTCTCTGTGTGTCAATCTTTCAAATAAATAAATCTTTTTTTAAAAAAGAAAGAAAATCCGAGTTAATTAACACCACATTTAATTAACATTGTTCCCTCCTTGCAGCAACATAGAAGAGTAGGAGATCACAGATTTCCTTTTCCCTACAAAAAGCAACAATTTGGCAGCTATCCATAAATGAAAATAACTTTTGGAAGATCCCAGAAATCCACTTAAACTGTAGCAACACAGTGAAACAAAAAAGAGCACATAAAAAAGAGAAAGAAGAATATGTTCATTGATACCCTGCATCACCCTCTCCCCCAGGCTGGCTGGCATGGCTCAGCATGGAGAGGGAACTCCCTGGCTCATGGACCCCCTTGCAGCGAAGAGAACAGGGTGAATACCAGCTTTCCTAGCCCTCCAGGGCACTGTCCATATAATCCACTTGAGTTTCACTGCACCCAGATCGCTAGGGAGAACAGCATAACTGAGATGCCTAGAGACAATGGAGAAGGAAGAAGAGGGAGAGCTTTACAGCACCAGCCACAGGCTGGAGCCATCAGGGTCACCAGTAAATTTTCTCTGCACAGAACTCTAAGAAATTTCTTGGCTGAGAGCTTTGGAGGCCAAAACTGAAGTTTTCACCACGAAGGACTCCAAAGCATGCAGTGTTTGCCTTTGCAGGCCCCAGTGCCTTGTTCCTCTGAGGACTCTGACAGCTTTAGTCCCTGAGGGAAGCAACAGCCGGCACAGCTGCACTAGGCCCCTCACAGCTTTGGCCTGAGAGCCCCACAGGTTTGTTTGTTTTGTTCTTTTTTGTTACTTTGGAATCTCCACATCTCTAAGCCACTGGTCCTTCCCACTGCACACTCCAGACATGGCAACTGCAGCCTCCGCAGCTGCTGCAGCACTAGAGACCCAGGAAAGTTGTCAGGTGTGTGCCCCCACCACTGGCCCTGGGTGTTTGGTTTGGTTTTGTTTTAACCAATATGCACACACAAGTGCCCAAGGCGGACCCTTGCTCTCAGGCCAGTGCATGCACCAGCTTCAGCCCCCATAACTGTGCCTGTATACACAACTGGCGCTGCTCTCAGTGCCTGCCCTACCACCATCCCTGCACACACAGCTGCAGCCCCCACCCCCTGCCAGAAGCTGTGTGGGCATGCCCACCTCCAGCTCTGGATGGCAGCTGCTCATTCCTGTGTAGTCAGTCAGACCCTTGGCTCCTGCTCACAGCTGGCCTTCAAAATTGAGCCTCTGCATGCTATGAGCCTCCACCACCATGAGTGCACTCACAGTCAGCCCCTCCATGCCTCCTTTCCAGCCCTCATCAGCATGTGTGAGCCTGAAGCCAGCCCCTGGAGCTCAGTGGATGCACATCTCTGGCTTTGGTTCCCACCAGACCCTTGTCACTAAGCCTGAAGGTGCCACTGTAAACTCCACCAGTCCTCACACCTACTGAAGCTCACAACCACAAGGACCACAGAGCTGCTAACATCACAGGCAGAAGCTGCCTGAGATGAGAAACCACAACCTCCCTGAACCTGGAACTACCACATGCTCCTGTTCTTGGTGCCTCACTAGACCCAGTGCCATCCCCGGGAAGCCAAAACATTACCCACTCACCCCAATCTGTAGGTGAAAGTCTTTTCTTACCAAAGCAAGTGCACCATAGCATCTGGAAGAACTAATTACTTCTTCAAATGCACAGTTTCACAAGGCTACAAAGTTTACAAGGATCAGGGAAATGTGGCCACTAAAGAAGTGCAATAAGCTTTAGTAACTGGCTGCAAAGAGATCCATGGACAGCCTGACAAAGAATAGAAAATAATTATTTCAAAGAAACTCAATGAACTAGGAGTGAACACAGAAGCTTTATAAAAATCAGAAAACAGTATGATGAATAAAATGAAAAGTTCTATAAAGATATAGAAAGCAGAAGCAGATTTGAAGAGAAATCTTTCTAAGTAAGATAATCACTCTCAAAGCAAGTTTGAAAACTGAAATACAGATGGCACTATTAGCATTAGTGTTAAAGGAGGCGTAATAATTAATTTTGTTATTAGCTTAAGGTCTATGTGGGATCATTTAGTTCTGAATGAACTAATTTCGGAACAACCACCTGCCCTTGCCCTTTGGGGCACTCAAATACATTTATCCTTATCTGATGAGGAAACATGGAATCAATTAAATGTTCTGATAAAAGATTTCCTATCCTCTCACACATAGAACTGAAATATGTCCTCTCATCTGATCCAGTCTGAATTTCTGAAAAAGATTTGAAGCATTGTTTGCCTTTGAAGGACTCAAAAAGGTCATTATCATGTTGGAAGCCATTGGTCTTTGGACTGAGATTGTAAACTCCCATTACTGATAACCTCATTTCCAGAACATTGGGAAAAATGCAAACAAAAATACAAATAAATCTTTACTATATATATTTATTCAGACATTGTCTTAAGCTATGAAAATATTCTAAGCAGGTTTTATTATGTGTTCAAGATTTCAGTAAGAAACAAATACAACTCAACAAAACAAAAATCACAGATCAATGGCTAAATCAATTATGCTTGTTGCTGTGAAACTTAGAATTAACATTCAGCTACAGTATGAACTCAGAAAAAAAAAAAAAAACTTATTTTGAAACTTTCCTTAACCAAGTATTTTCTGCTACAAAGATCATTCAGCAGGAGTTAATGGTTGTCCATTAGAATTCCAAAAGCTGTGTTATGGTGTGAGCTGCAAACCAGGGAAAGCACACAGGGGAAGCCATCTCTTCAGCATATAAAACAATCAAAAGCTTTCTGGTGGGAAACATGGACAAGAAACTCAGAAATCAGAAAGGACATTAATGATAATACCCACTATTTCTACTATGTGAGATAATATAATGAGCTGGAGCAGTTGATCCTCTTTAAGACTATGCAAACGTCAATGGACACATTGTATTGAATAGAGCTAGAAAGTAAGGCAAAAACCATATTAAGTGCAGAGAAGAATAGAGAAGCAAGAATATAGGGACATGACAGATGTTTCCAAAATTTACAGATCTAGAATTTTAAGGGTTTTTTTAAATATAAAGCTGCTACTCAACAATTACTGATCCAAAGATAAAGATTCTTGCAGTTTTTGGTGCTGCTTCTATATACTCTTACCTCATACATTCATTATCTACAGAAAAAGACAGAGATCCTCTGAGCATTGCACTTAAAAAAGCACCTCTCTTAGTCTATTTTGTGTTGTTATATCAAAATATCTGAGACTGAGTAACTTAGAAAGTAAAGATGTTTATTTGGCTCATGATTCTGATCGCCAAAGCATCCAAACAGCATGGCGTTAGCTTCCTGGCAACAGCTACTTGGCTCCATCACTACATCACAAAGAAATAGCTAGCAGAATTCTAGTAGCATTCTGGTCGTCACCACTTATCCAATATCTAAGAAGTTCTAGCTCACTCTTTTCTAGTTTTCTTGTCTTGCAAGCCCTCACCATAATTGCCCATATCACTCCCTTTATAACAATATAGGTATTTTCCTCCAAACTCTTCCAACCACTGCCTGTTATCCAATTCCAAAGCTTCTTTGACATTTGAAAGTAGCACTATAGCAACAACCCCATTCTCAGTACCAATTCACTGTCTTAGGCTGTTTTGTGCTGCTGTAACAAAATAGTTGAGGATGGGTAACACGAAGTTAAGAGAATTGTTTGGCTGAAAACCCTGGTGGCCAGAGAGTCCAAGGAGCATGATACCAGTGTCTGGCAAAGGGCCTCCAGACAGTGTCACAACATGGTGGAGAAGCAGCAAGGGCACTGACTGTATGCATGACAGGCACATGTCTGAGCAAGGAAGCAAGGGATTGAGGAGTGGCAAGGCTCACTTTTTTGATAATGCCCTCCTTTGGAGAGCTCTGATCCACCCCGGCAAGACAGCAGGAATCCATTCATGAGGCTGAAGCCCCCAAGATCTATTACCCTGCACTGGCCTCCACCTATTCTGGTTCCTACCATCCCAACAGTGCCACACTGGGAAATAAGCTTCCAGCACATGAACCCTTGGGGCAAACATCACATTAAAACCATGGTATCATCACCTGACAATTTTAAATAGAATATGTGGAGGGGATAATTTCAGATCCCTCAATAGCCTTAATAAATACAATGCACGCTTTGTGTCCATGAGTTCCATATCCGTGGTTGCCATTAACCACTGACTAAAATTATTTACACACAAAACAAATCGAATCTGTACTGAGCATGCACAGATTTTTTTGTTCTTTGTCATCATTCCCCAAAGAATATGTTGTAACAGGTATTTAGACAGAACTTATGCTGTATTGGATATTATATGTAATATACAGATGATTTAAAGCATATGGTAGGAGGTGTCTAGGTTATATGCAAATACTAAGCCATTTAATGAGGGACTGAGCATCCGCGGATTTTGGTTTACATGAAAGTTCCTCATAGACACTGAGAAACATTTGTGAAATTCTCTCAGAATAGGATTTAAAAAACATTGGTTTGAGATTATGAATGTCTGACTAAAGTGCTTTGGGTAGTCAGACTAGTTTTTCTCATCATTTCTTCTTTAATGGATATATGGAAAAAATAAGGACTTGGTGTTGTTTTTTCAAAACCAGTTTGTCAATAATTTGATTAGTTGTATAGCTATTTAATCACACTTTTACTATGTGTCAAGTGGTTTTGGATTTTCAGAGCTCAGATTTGCGTAGTCAAAATGTACATTCCTATTTTAATAAGCTATTAGAAAAATATTTTTTATAATGTTGAGGTGTGTGTGTGCGATTTTTTTTTCACATGAGACATGATGAGTCTCATGTGGTCACATTTTCTTTAAAGATTTGTTTATTGGGGCCGGCGCTGTGGTGCAGCAGGTCAAAGCCCTGGCCTGCAGCGCCGGCATCCTATATGGGGTGTTGCTTCGAGTCCCGGCTGCTCCTCTTCCAATCCAGCTCTCTGCTGTGGCCTGGGATAGCAGAAGATGGCCCAAGTCCTTGGACTCCTGCACCCATGTGGGAAACCTGGAAGAAGCTCCTGGCTCCTGGCTTTGGATTGGCCCATCTCTGGCCATAGCGGCCATTTAGGGAGAGAACCAGCAGATGGAAGATCTCTCTCTGTCTCCACCTCTTTCTGTAGCTCTTTCAAATAAATAAAATATATCTTTAAAAATAAATAAAGATCTGTTTATTTATTTGAAAGGCAGAGTTTCAGAGAGGCAGAAGCAGTGAGAGAGATCTCCCATCCTCTAGTTCACGCCACAATTGTGGAACTGGGCCAATCCAAAGCCAGGAGCTTCTTTTGGGTCTCCCAAGTGGGTGCAGGGGCCCAAGCTCTTGGGCCATCTTCTACCGCTTTCCCAGGCCATAGCGGAGAGCTGGATCAGAAGAAGAGCAGCCGGGACTCGAAGCGATGCCCATATGGGATGTCAGCACTACAGGTAGGGGCTTTACCTGCTACCCCACAGCGCCAGCCCCTAGAAACATATTTTAAAGCTCTAAGAGCACTAACCCAATTACATTAAAGTTTTGATGAGTGCAAGAACAAAATACTTCTTCAAATGACCACACTTCCCATGATTAGATTATATGAAGATTATTTCCATTTGCTTTCTGTTTTTTGTTTAACTGAGATGAATAAAGAAAAGTATATTAAATATAACTTAGCTAATCCTGCTCTTACAGAAGAAATAGTGAGTTGAGGCTATTCACTTTTGAAAAACTGAATGATGCATCTTTACATAGTTACCATTTTTATCACTTTTTGATTTTTTCTGTATATGTTCATCTAGAGCTAACACAGGGAAAATGATGTTACCAATAAAGGTAGTTTTTGTGGCCCTCTCTAACAGATATTAGTGAAGTGTTCCACAATTTTCTAGCACTGAACAATTTGTATCATCTTCTGATCGAATAGAATCCTTCCCCCACTACTTTTGAAGATTATCCAATACCTTTTCATTCCCAGCATGAGAGACTTCAGAAACCTATACATGGAAGTTTCTCCTAAGTTCTAGTGCAAGTGGAATTCAAGATGAAAAACTCAGATGGCTGAAAGTCATCAGGCATGTACACTGAAGGGATAGACAACACAAATAGCCAGGGAATGTAGCAACTTTTTTATCTACAAAAGTGTATTTATTTATTTTTTTTGAAAGGCAGAGTTACAGAGAGAGAGAATGCATGTGAGAGAGAACTTCCATTCATTGATTTACTCCCCAGATGGCCACAATGGCCAGGGCTGGGCCAGGCTGAAGCCAGGAGCCCAGAGATTTTTCCAGGTCTCCTATATGGGTACAGGGGCCCAAGCAATTGGGCCACCTTCTGCTGCTTTCTCGAGTGCATTAGCAGGGAGCTGGATCAGAAGCAGAGCTCCTGGGTCTCTAACAAGCCCTCATATGGGATGCCAGCATAGCAGGTGTAAGCTTAACCTGCTACAACACAATGCTAGTTCCAATGGAATAAATTTTTAACCAGAAATTCTCAACTATTTTTCCATCACACATTTCACAGCATTAATTAGTGATTTCCTTTTTATTTTTATTCTCATAATCTTAATATTTTTTTCTTTTAGGACATCATGTTCTTATTTTTCCATTTTTACCCTTGATCATGTCACATACTGCTCCTTCAATAGGCTTCTTTTTCCTTTAATTAGATATGACAAACATCATGAATATAACACTGGACTAAGAAGTCTAATAATTTCTATGTCCTAATCTAGTCTGTGACAATTCTAGTTGTCCTTAAATCATTCTGAACCCTGACATCTTTATGTATTAAAGAAGGCATAAAAATGTTCTTTGAGACTCAAGGGGAATAGTATGTGAAAATTACTATCAACTGTAAAATGTTATTTACATGTAAAGTAGTATTATAACAAAAATAAAGTGTAAAGAACTTTCATGAGGTAAAACTATCATACTTATGGATCCTTAACTTTTCATACTATGGAGAAGCATGGTCTTCGTAGGAAAATCTCATTCACATTCATTTATTCATTCAACATTCATATTAATTCATTCATCAAGGTATAATGGAAGAGACAAAAATAATGTAGATGAGGGGCCAGCGCTGTGGTGTAGTGGGTAAAGCTGCTGCCTGCAGTGCTGGCATCCCATATGGGTGCCAGTTTGAGTCCCAGCTGCTCCACTTCTGATCCAGCTCTCTGCTATGGCCTGGGAAAGCAGTAGAAGATGGCTCAAGTCCTTGGGCCTATGCACCCATGTGGGAGACCTGTAAGAAGCTCCTAGCTCCTGGCTTTGGTTCGGCACAGCTCTGGCTGTTGTGGCCAATTGGGAAGTAATCCAGCAGATGGAAGACCTCTCTGTGTCTGTCTGTCTGTCTGTCTCTCTTTCTCTCTCTCTGCCTCTCCTTCTCTCTCTTTGTAACTCTGACTTTCAAGTAAATAAATAAATCTTAAAAAAAATAACATAGATAAAACTTCTTCATGCCAGCACATGGCAAATAGTAAAGTTAAAAAATATCTGTTGAATAAATTATATAACAACCAGTAGAAATAATTGATTTAGTCAACAATTAGGAATTGAACTTCTATTTTGTTTCAGTATTGTGCCAGGTACTAGTGATACAAAGGGGAAAAACATACACCTTATCATTTACACAGTGGACTTTGTAGTCCTGTAAGAGAGGAATAGGTCCATGAAATAGTCTCATAAATAAACATTCTATTGCAACTGTGACAAATGTTATTAAAGTGACACACCTAGTGCAATGTCAACTTGTAGTAGGAGGACATAATCCATTCTAGGATGCCAACAAAGATTAGCTTAAAGAAAATAACTTTTGAACTGAGATATAATGGCTAAGTATGATTTTAAAAAGTTAAGGGAGTGAGAGACACATTCCAGCCTAAAGGAGCGATATGTGAAATGGTCAAAGGTAAAAATGGAAAATAATAACATGATGTTCTAAAAGAAAAATATTAAGATTATGAGAGTAAAAATAAAAAGGAAACACTGATTAATGTTGTGAAATTAATTATTTTGAAATTATAAAATAGATGAATTCTGCAGAGTGGATTACAGAGTACCTGAGTAGAAGAGGAGTGTTAGAAGGCTATAGGTGTAGTTCCAAAAGATAATGCTAATTTGGACCATTTGATTGCAGTGGGAGATAATAAGAAATGGATAAACTGGAAACACCCTAGTAAGAAAATGCTACAAGAGTTGGTAACAAATTGGGTGTGGGGTGTAAGGGAGAGCGTGGGTGTAGAGATGAGCTGGCGTGTACAACTGAGTGATGTCACATTATTTGGTGTGATAAGTAATATCAGAAGAGAAGTATATTTTAAGGTGAAACAAAGTTATTAAGCTTGTTTTGGTTATGTTGAGTTTGAGTCTTTATATTATTCAAAATGAGATGCAAAATTATCAGTTGAATATAAAGGTCTAGAAATCAATGAATGATCTCTTCTAGAAATATAAGTCTTCAGATCCTATGCATAGCATCAAAGAAATAGGAAATATTGGCTAGGGAGAGAGTATAACAGATGAGAGTACTTGAGACCGAATTTAGAAAACAAAGTTTACCATTTAACGGCTAGCTAGATAAGATGTCTCAGCCAAGAAGATAAGAAGGATCCTTCAGAAGAGATAAACAAGGAGAACATGTCACCTTGGAATCTAATAAAGGAATGTATTTATTTTAATTAATTAATTAATTTGAAAGACACACAGAGAGAGGGAGAGACAGAGTGAGGAAGATCTTCATCCACTGGTTCACTCTCCAAATAGCTGCAACGGCCAGGGATGGGACCAAATCCAGGAACCTGGAACTCCATTTGGGTCTCCCACATGAGTGCAGGGGGCCAAGGGCTTGGATGATTTTTCCGCTGTTTTCACAGGCACATTAGCAGGCAGCTCGATAGGAAGTGGGGCTGCTGGGACTCATATGAAATGCCAGTGTTGCAAGCTGCAGTTTAACCAGCTTTGCCACAAGGATGGCCCCAAAGGAGTGCATTTTAAGAGGTAGGTTTGACCAATAATATTAAATACTATAAAGGTAAAAAATTATGGGGACTGTGTGAATGATAGCTTTTGTCACTGGAAAAGAATGTTAGAAGAAACACCAACTAAGCAAGTACAGAAATAATTATGGTACCAGGCTCAGTGCTGCAAGAGTTCATGGCAGGGAAAATTATTTCTATCTGAAAGAGGATATTGAAGACATCATAGAGGAGTTAGCGTTTTATTTGTGCCTTAGGGTATGGGTAGCTGAATATGCAGAAATGTGAAAATGAATGTACAGAAAAGTAATAAGTGTGACAAAATCAAGGAGTTCATCTAAAGAACAAGTGTTTATATGAAGTTGAGGCATAGAGAATTTACAGAGTTAGTCATGCAGGTTAAGATTGGAAGACTGAGGGCATATTCTGGTGGTCTGGAATAAAACAGGGGAAGGTTAATTTTCCCCTGGGAGGTAGTGAAGAACCATTTAAGGTTTTGGAGCAGAGAGACCATGGCATTTTAAGGAAAAATGTCTGAAAGTAGGGAGATCAATTGGAGACTACTGTTGTGGTATAAGGGACATCTAATACAGGTATAAACAATGGCAAAAGAAATGGAAAAGAGGAAGCCAATACAAAGTTACTAAGAAGGGAGAATGAGTAAGATTTAATTATTACTACTTATGATATAACTAGTTATATATCAGTGAGATTGAAAAAAATAACAGGTACTCAAAAATATTTTATTGGTGAGAAAGGGTAATGATTTTATAGCTACTTGAGAATGTGTGTGGTTATCCCTATGCATGTGATAAAAGCTTTTTTATACTTTATTTCACTCCTGGTTCAAATTGTTAACCTGCTTTTCAAGCAATTTTCCACTTGGGTTGACTCAGGCCTGAGGTGGTCATTTTGCCCTGACCCCATTACATTGCTTTCTCATTCTCAAATCTTCCTCTGACCCTTACCTTTAATGAGAAAATCCTTCTGCCATATTGCCAGCATCAGCTACAATTAGTCACTGTCACATCTGTCATGACTCTGCTTTATTACAATCCTGATGTTCATGACTCTGCTCAGAAGAAGAGAAAAATGTGGGCTGAGACACCTACATGTAAACCCTGGGAAAGGTTAGATTTAAAAAATGGAAATTATGAGGTGCTTTTGCATTCTCAGTCAAAGCAATTTGTTTTATTTTAAGGAGCATAAGGACGATTTATGGGCATAAGAAATTTTAATAAAAGGGATCTCTGCATAATTAGATGTATAATTTGAAGTGAGCAAATTGTTATCCTTTATGAAAATTAGAAAATTGTTGTTAATGTCATATCACTTCTAAAGCCTGACTGGACATGAACACTGTCTGCAAAATTTATTAAAAAGCTAAAAACCAAAACCAATCTCTATCCTACCTGGATATTTTTTTTCCATATGACTAAAAATTATTAGTTTGACTTATGAAATCATAAACCATTTGTTAGAAGGCAGTAGGAATAATGTTTTATGGCTTCTGAGCTATAAAAGGGTGATCTAGTTTCTGTATTACAGGAAGATAAAGATTTGGAGTTCTGAGCTATTATGTAGGAAGTCTGCCTACCTTGTAGCCTCCATACTGTAAGAAAGCATAGATCACTGGAAAAGTCCATGTGCAGATGCTCCAGGCAACAGTTCCAGCTGAGGATCCAGCTGAAAGCCAGCATCACCTGCTAGCAGCATGAATAATATCTCTTATACATCCAGATTAGCCAAACCTTGGGATGACTGCAATTTCAGGTTGACATCCACCTCAGCTACAAGATAAGCTCCAAGTGGGAACAGCCTAGCCAAGTCTTTACCAAATTCCTAACTCATAAAATCACTAGCAAAATAGAATTTTTGGTGTAAGCTGCTTAAGCTTTTCCACAATGGGTTATTTAGTAATAATAATCAGAAAATGACCTAAGAAACCCACAGATAAGAGCTATGTTTTTCTGTCTTCCAATGCCATTCCCTTTGGGCCATGTGAGGAGAACAAGTAAAATAGAAAGATGCCTTGAAAGAGATTTTTCAATCCCCACTCTCCTATCAATGGATGAAGTACGCCTGTAGAAGGAAGGCCACACTTCAGCCAAAAGTATGCATCAGATCATGTAGCTCACGCTTATGTCTTTACTGATCCAAACATGTGTTGCTACTGAGTGTTTATTATATAGTTAGTGCTCTGATAGGCACTTTGGGAAATACAAAAAAAAATGATAGAAGAGGTGTCTCTTTCTTCAAAGAGCTTACAATTTTCTCAGTACCACTTTTCTTACTGTTCAAGTTAAACAGCGCTTTTGAAAGACAGTACACAACTTTTATGGAAACATTTCACAGATACAACTTAACTTACTGCCCCAGTTTCTGCCTGTACCAATGAGTTCAATCACTCACCATGCTCCAGCTAAACTGGCCTCCTTGCAGTTCCTCAAATAAGCCAAGTACTCTCCTGTTTTTTTTTTTTTATCTAAGTTCTCTATTAAATTACAGAAACTCTTTTTCTCTAGGCAGTTTCACACCCTAGTATGAGGTAATTATGTGTGGCTCTTCACTAGAATGGTGCTACTTATGATAATTTTATTCACATGTGTACCTTATGGTCCAGTAGCATGCCCAGGAAATCTACAATAATTGTTTCTAAAACAGAAAGATTCTTTCATCCACTCCGTTAACCATTATGAATTAGGGATTATGTGTCAGTATTATCTTGGGCATTGGGAATATAATGGTGAGTAAGATGCATGTGATTTTTGTGCTCACAGAGTTTATATTTTATATAAAGAAATACACGATCAATAGTGATAAGCACTATGGAGAGAGTTTAATGTCACAGAGAGGAGGGGAGTTCATTTTGAGATAGGGTAGTCAGAAAAGCATCTTTGAGACAATATCTGAGCAATGAGAGAAAGAACAGTCATCCATGCAAGGGTGTGAGAGAACATCCTACAAAGAAGGAATATGTGTGAAGTCTGAAAAACAGAAAGAACACAGCGTGTTGAGGCATGGAAAAAGCAACAACAACGACAAAAAATGTGACTAGAGCAATGTATGCAAGGCAGAAAAAAAGCAAGGGGTCTAATTCAGTAGGCGATTGTGCTAGAAATTTCAGATTTCCTTGTAATGATATGGGAGGGCATTGGCAAAGGGGTATTTTGCAGGAGACATATGTAATTTACATGTCCATTTTTAAATTATTTATTTGAGAAGTGTAGAAAGAAAAAAACAGGGAGATAAAGAGAGAGAGCGCGAGCGCACTATCTGCTGGTTCACTTCCTGAATGCCCACAGGGGCTAAGGTGAACCAGGGCTGGAGCTAGGACCCAGGAACGCAATCCAGGGTCCAATCACTGCTGCCATTCGGGATCCGCATTAGCAGGAAGCTGGAGTCAGGAGCCAGAGCCAGAGCTGGAATTTGAACCCAGTCATTCTGATGTGGTAGGTGGGTATCGTAAGTGCTGGGCTGAATGGCCATGCCCATTGCAATTTATGTTTTATAATATAGTCAGTGCAAACTATGTTGGGAACAGCTTGTATTGGTGTCAGAATGGAACTGAGAAGTAGACTGTTACTTGCTATTGCAGTGTTCCAGGCTAAAGAAGTTATTACTTTACATGGGCGAATACATGAACAAGTAAGTAAGCAAATGAATATATAGTTCCACAAGTAACAACTAGATGAATAAATGAAAAGGAATGTATGAATGAATGAACAAACAAGAAAGAAAAAGGCAAAGAAGGAAGGATACACATGACTGATGAATCCATTCACTGATAGCAAGGGATGCTTTCTATGATAGCCAGTCCCTTTAGACTTGTTTGTCACTCTTAGTGATTCAAAACAGGCTAAAATTCCAATCTCTTTCAGCTGTGCGTTTAGTTGCTGTTTTAGTGAAACACTGAATACAATAAGTCTGCTGGAATAAAAATCGTTTCATGCACTGTATTTTGTTAGCCACTGGCATTTTCCCTAAACAATTCTGTCTTTAAAAAATGTGTCTATCATTTCTCCATAGTATGAAGCAATCCTAGCAACATCATGATGTTTAAAAGAGAAAAGCATTGTGCCATTTTAATGCTTACTTCTTCAAAATTACCTGAATAAATGTTTTGAAATTCAGAAACAAGAAAAAGATCTAATAACCCATCTTGTTGAATAGCTGTTTTTAACCCCTTCTACCATTGTCTGGCTACAAACAATCAAACTAGGAATTCGACAACCTTAAAGTACATAATAAAAAAAAAAAATCTGCCTAGAAAATAAGAATTTACTTTTAGGCAGAAGGGAATGTATAGTGAAATGTACTATTTACCTTACAGTTTTCAATAGAGTCAGCATAGATTTCACTGTCAGAAGCATTTGTTTTTGGTTCATCAACCATGGCTGTGTGAAGGGAACGTGCTACCATTTGTGCCGCTGCCATGACCAATGTCTCTAAGGTACAGTTCATTTGGCAGGACACCTTCTGAAAACAGCCCGCTGCTCACTGTGGCTGCCAACCTGAGCGACCTTACCCAGGAACTCAGTGCAAAGGGACTACTACTTCTTCCTCCTGTTTCAATGCAAATGAATTAGTGACTATTTGTCTTCTAAAAAGTCAAGAACAAAAGATACACGACATCAAACTACAATCAGCTCCACTTGATTTTTGCTAGTTTTATTTAAAAAAAAATACAGGATAATTAAACCAAAAATGAATAAAAATGGTTCTCAATAGAAACAAGAGAGAAAAAATACTAAATAAAGTGAAGGGGATAGAACTTGAAAAGCAAGAAATATCCAAACAAAACTTTAAAATTTTTGTTGGTTGAACTATGTATGTGTTTTCTCTGATCAAAAAGTAGATTTGCATAAAAATAAAAAATATCCTAAAACTGAAAAAAAATCCAATGTCCAGGAATTAACTATATATCAAATCACTAACATATTCAATACTTAGTACATTTTTTAAAAGAAATATTTATTTATTTGAAAGGCAGAGTTACAGAGAGGCAGAGGCAGAGAGAGAAAAAGGTCTTCCTCCTGCCAGTTCACTCCTCAAATGGCCACAACAGCCGGAATTGGGCCTAGAGCTTCTTCTCCCACACAGATGCAGGGGCCCAAGCACTTGGGCCATCCTCTGCTCCTTTCCCAGGCCATAAACAGAGAGCTAGATCAGAGCAGCCAGGACTCGAACTGGTGCCCATATGGGATGCCAGCACTGCAGGCAGCAGTTTTAACCATTATGCCACAGGGTCAACCCCTCTCACTACATTCTTACTAATATATATAATTTTTAAAAATACTGCAAAAATTTTATACTTCCTTCACTATTTTTATTTTTAGAAATATAGATATGGTAATCTTAAAGCTATGATGTAGGATAAAGAAATAAGCAAATGTGATTTAAAAAAATCTGTCCATAAATATTTTGATACTCCTCTATTCAAAAAATGGAGCTTAATTATTTTTTTCTGTGATCATGGGCTGAATTTAGTGACTTGCTTCTAAGGATTAGAATGTAGTGGATCAGCAGTAGCAACTGTTGTCACTTCTTTATTGTCCTTTCTTCTGGATCACTCTGTATGGGGAAGTTAGCTAACATATCATGAAGACATTTAGGATTAATTGCGGAGTGGCCAATTTGTTAAGTAATTGAATTATCTTAACAATTATCAAGCAATATATCAGTGAATTCACATAGAACCTAGCATATTTACTAGTTGCTAAATATCATTTCTCACTAAAATGAACAGCACTTAGAACAATGGATTACTCTAGAACCTAAACCATCTCATAGCAGCAGTAAGCAAGAAATTGTACAAAGAAAGTGTTATTTCCCATCAAAAAGACAAAGGAGCTACCTTGAAAAGACTCCATCAGGCCACATTTGGAAAGATGTGAGCTTTCAGAGAGAACAATCATTATGACTTGCCCTAAGTCATTGAATAAAATTCCATAGTTCTGTAATGATATTCAGAGACAGAAAATATCTTGCCACCATTCAAAGTAACTAATTTATAAATTCATTAATATAAGAAGGAGAAAATGTGTTTACTATGTCTTTTAAAGAGTACCTGAAGTTCATCATTAGCCAATGATGATATGCTCTTCTTCAAAGAACAGCTAATTATTAAAAATAAAAAAAATTGAAATCGAAATTTTCCATTTTGGGGGTGTGGGCATTTGGTCTAGTAGTTAAGATGTCTGCATCTCAAATCAGAGCACCCGGGTTTGATTCTTGCCTCTGCTCTTGATTCCAGTTTCCTCCTAAAGTATATCCTGGAAGGCATCAGGTGAAAAATCAAGTACTTGGGTCCTTGCCATCCATGTGAGACATCTAGATTGAGTTCCAAGCTTCAAGCCCCAGCCTGGTCCAGCCCTGGCCATTGCATTTGGGAGTGAACCAGCCCTCCCCCCTTCTCTCTTTCTCTCTCTCTCTCTCTCTCTCTCTCTCTGTCTCTCATCACCATTTTATACTTTTTAATAATATAATTGACTGGTAATGATCATCAATGAATGGTAAAGTTATTAGTAAAATATTTTGAGAGAATAGGATATACACATTATACCTAAGTACAAACTCAAATTATCTGCTAATCATGAAGGCATAATGTACTTCAACCATAGAAAGATCTGGTAGTGATTACCTTAACCTAGTGGTAAAAATTAGCATCAGTAATAGAGATACAATATAATGTTGTGTGGCTTCTTGTTATATGATGAAATATTAACTATATCACACTACTTATAAATAATTCTTGCCAAAAATGTTGAACTGGAACCTAATAAAATCCTTAAGCTTAACTTTTAGGAAATCCTGGAGACAAGGAAACAAGTAAATAATATCACACCATCAAAAGTAACTGAACAGATTGTATTCGTCTAGATGCATTCAAACTACACTAACCATGCAGTAAACTTAAAAATGGGGGAAGCAATGTAAATAGTTATTTAGCCCCTATAAGAAAAGAATTTTAAGGCTAGGAAGGGAGAGTACCCAAGGAAGAAAACACTTAGAAGAAGGGGTGCCCTTCCAGAGCCCGACACTCAGACCTTGGTGGAGAAGCTGTAGATGCAGCCCACTGATAATGGAGAAGTTTTCTGTGTTGCCTGTGGAGAAGCTGGTCCACAGCCACTGGGCAAGAAGGAGACAACTCTCAAGGCACATGCAAATGAAGATGAGTGGACTGGTTCTGCGAGGGAGTTGCACTACTGCGGAGGGAGTAAATCTTACAGTGTGCAATGGCAGTGGCAAAATGGACATCAGGTCTGAGGCAGAGGTATGAAACCCCTGAGGGACTGTGTGCTCTGGTCATGTAGCTGGGGCAGGGCACCACTAGATGTCTTCAACTCTCTGACCCATCATTTAGCAGAAACAATAGCAACCAACAGCAAAAATCAAAACGCAGCACACCTGAAAAGAGAAGGTACCTTCCTCCAGCAACATCCCTCCAGCTCCCTCTATTGACAATATCCAATATCAAGTTCACTGTAAAAGGGAAATGCTAACTGTCCAGTCCATTGTCTCAGGGCATATAGAGTCATTCCTCCATCTCCCCATATGAAATGGCATAGTATGTGCAAATGACCTTCCTACAACCTTCTATATATTTTAAACCATCTCTAGATTACTTAAAATGTCTAATATAATGTACATGTTTTGTAAATAGCTGCTACACTATATTGTTTAGAGAATGAGAAGGAAAAAAGTCTGTACGTGTTCAATATAGGCACCAATTTGTTTTTAAAAATATTTTCAATCCACAGTTGGCTAAAATCAGCAGATGTAGAAGCCATGGATATGGAGGATCAACTGTACTAAAGGTGAATTTGGATCTGAGCATCAATAAATTGGAAACTGGCACACAGACAAATCCACAATGAGGAACATCCTATAATACGATTGTCTTGAACTTCCCAACAGTCATTGTCATGAATTATAATGAGAAAGATGACAAGACTATTCTAAATCAAAAGTAGAATAAAATAACATAGCAAACAAATTAATCTCCAAATCTACACTGGATCTTGGTTTAACAAACAGATTTATAGAAGACATTCTAAGGATGGCTGGAGAAATAAGAACAATGCCTGGGCATTAAATAACACCATGTAATTTATAATTTTTTAATGTTTGATAATGGTGTTGCAGGTAGTTAGAAAAATGTCCTTATTTCAGCAAGTTAATGCTCAATTATTTAGGATTGATGTATCATTATTGTAACTGTTTTATTTATTCATTTAAAGGCAGTGAGAGAGAGAGAAGAAAAGAGAGGGAGTGGAGAGATATCTTCCATCCACTGGTTTATTCCCCAAATGCCAGCAACAGTTGGGACTTAGCCAGGCCTAAGCCAGGGGCTAGGAATTCCATTTAGCTCTCTTGTGTGAGTGACAGGGACTCAAGTACTTGAGCTATCTTCTACTGCTGCCCACATGCATTAGCAGAGACCTGGATTGGAAATGGAGTAGCTGGGACTTGAACCAGCACTGTAACATGGCATGCCAGTATGGCAAGGCCCTGCTTATCCTTTGGGTCACAGATCCTGCTTTGTAATTTATTTTTAAATCATTCAGCAAAATATGAGTATGGTGGGTACAGGTGTAATAAATACTTAGATACATCGAATAAATTATTGAAAAATCTTTACAATTATATAACTGAGTTAACATACAATTATTTGGTATTGCTTGAAAATGTTCAAATACAATATTGGAAAAATATAAACAAATATGATATTTTTAAGTGAATTACTATTTGTACTGGGATATTTGCAGATATGTACCCTTGCAATAACCATTTTCTCTAAGAACAATTCTCAAATAGACATGGCCAAGATCCCACCAGATGTGGGAATTCGGAATTTTGCATTAAGAGATGCAGAGAATGGGTATAAGCACACTTAGTCACATGATTAGAAGAGCCTTCTGTCTCGCAAACAAGTCCTAGAATTCCAACTGGTGGATCTCCAGAGCTGCCCTGATTCCTATCCTTGAAAAGATTTGATTCCTTTCTGTTTGTCTTGGGTTCCTAAAACATCCCTACAAATCATTGCATTAAATTCCCTTTTGCTTGCTAAACTAGATAAAGTCAATTTCTATTAGTTACACTACAAAAAAGTAAAAAGAAAAATATGAAAGAATTTAATAAAGTAAGACTTTCAACCTACTAAAAATAGATACATATCATGGCTAGAGAATATATTTGTGACTTTCATAGCAGAAAATAATGATTTTCAAATTTATAAAGTTGTATCAGTTTCTTTTTTCTCTAGGCTCTAAGAACTTGTTTGAGTTCCATTGCAACACTCAGTCATTAGTGCAGGTCAGTGTTATTACAACACTTGTAAACAAAGCACAGATCTTGTTTAAGCTTCAAGGAAAAAAAAAACAAGAATCTTCATACAAAACAAAAATCTCACCCTTCATAAGATGTAAAGAAGCTCCTGATTTGTGCGCTTGCTAATTATTTGTCTGCTACAGACATCAGCTTCAGTTTAATCTTTAGCGATAACATATGTCTCTATTTACATTTTGATGTCCTCCCATCTGTGTGTATAGGTGTGACTGAAAAGACTAATGGCAGAGCAATAGTCCTTTGCACACAGTATACAGAGAAAGACAATCCTCTGCAATTGAGTCTGTGGTTATTTAGAGAGCCTGCCTTGCTTTTGTGCCTATGTCTGAAATTCTTGCTTGGTCCAAAATCCTTACTAATAAAAGGATATTCAATTTTTTAAAGTCACACTCCAGACATGGTTCAGTGGCTCATTTATTTCCCAGCTGCATACTGTTGTACTTTGTTGCTCAGAAATATTTTTAAAGCTGCCTGGTGAGGCTGAAAAAAATAAATAACACACACACACACACACACTTAGGTGATAAAGGCACCGGGGTTCAAATTTCAGTTTGGCTATTTATTGTATGTGTGACCTTGAAAAATTCACACTCACATTGTCTTTGCTCTTTCCTTCTATGTACAATAAGAAGAATCATACATTCTTCTTGGGGTTGTTGGCTTGCCATGAGGTTTAAATGCATGAATTTAGAGCACCTGACCTACATGTTATAGGCATATTGTTACACATATCTGTCCCTCAGTAACTGCATCTTTTGACTTCCAGCACACCCACACATCATAACATAGTGACAATGATTCCAAACAGCAGTGATTGTCATGTAGATGGGCATACTATGCTCCCTAGAGAGAAGCTTGTCCTGATCCTGAAGACTGCACAGTTTGAAAAAGATTCTCAGTATTTCTGATTTACAATCTTCCCTTCCCACACCTAACAACTTTGGAAGATACAAAAGATAATAAGAGCGAACATACACATGTATGTAACAAGATATAATAAATATTTTACATAACTCAATTCATTAAACTATCTCAAGCTGCCAAATGTTTATACTGACTTGACAAAGTCTGTCTTAAATCCTCCTCATCTATGAGCTGGGTGTATTATTTCCATTTTACATATTATTTCCATTTTACACATGAGAAACCTAAGGCCTAGAGAAGTAACCAGTAGTACGCAGACATGTCATCTGTAGAAAGATGGAGGCCAGGATCCAGAATCTACACTCTAAGTTACTTTATTAAACAAACAATATTTGTATAGATTTAATAATGTTTATAATATGACACTATAGGTCAAGGTTTTTTTTTTCCCTATATGTACTTACCAAGAACTAAGTTATAAGCCCCTGAAAATACAGGTTTATAATGGAAATCTAACCTCAATTATAATAGCACCTTGGGCTTAGAGCAGCATAATGGGATAATGCTGAAATCTATTATTTTTTCCCATTTCTTTTATTTCCCATTTATGTTTAGGAAGACATAAACAGGAAATAATAATCACATTCCTACATCCTTTGAATTATGACCAGATTGTTTCACTGCCTTATAAGTTCAGCATTCACAAGCTTCTTTTGGACTTCTGTGTTATGTAAACACATTCAGAGAGAAGAAATTAGGGTACAATGATGAAAAAACAAAAACAAGCAACATTCTTCTGGCAAGAGGCATTGTTGGACAGGCTTCAACACCTGCAGCAGAGTACAAGTGAAAAGGGCTTTGCTCCTGCGCTTATCAAGGGGGAGGAACAGTGAGCTCTCCCTAGACCTTCACACCAGAATTTGTCTTCAGTGCTTTATGGTAAAGAAACCAACAAACACAAAATGGATTTGTTCCCTCAGGGAATGCAGAGAAGTTTTTTGGGCCAGATTACGTGGGGAGCTGTGGGACACAGATTGTTCATCATTTTTCAAAAAGACATTTCACTTACAGCCTAAGAAGTGTTAATGAAGCATTCACACTTTCACCAAGTGAAAAAGCAATAGAAAAACAGCTCTTTCAATCTCTCTTCAGAAATGCTCAGCAGTAACACACAGACTGCTCCTGTGAGATCTTCACACAAGAGTAGTATTAAAAGATGAAAGACAAAGTGGACCCTCAAAATAGGAAAGATATATAAAAAAAGGAAAAACATGCAAACACATACTACACACACTATTTATTTTTGAAACCTTGCATCTGGTATCTGGTATCAGGAAAGCAGGACTTCCGGAAGATGTCTCCTTTGAGAAAGGCATTTTCCAGCATCCTTGCATAAAATGAATCCCCAACACAAAGAAAACAACTAGACATAAGACACTAATTTCTCTATAAATTGTTGAGGTTAGAATTGTATGAATGAGCACCAAAACCTAATTTAACTTTGGCTGGCAAATTCCAATAGTTCATATCACCGGGACCAAAGATTTCATATCACAGCATATGTCCCTTCTCTGCATTTATTACAGGTGTTCATGCTGTCTCACAATTATCATACAGACTGTTGCCAGTCACTGACAGGCAGGGTAGTTGGGGCATTGTATTGGATTGACAGAGGCCATTTTAAATCATCATCCTCAGGCATGTAAAAAAAGGTAACAGATTTAGGACTTATTAGAGACAAGTGGGACAAATCCAAAAAATTGTTAAACTTACTCTTAGTCGTCTGCTTCTCTGTTTAACCTGTCCCTTATCCTTTAGTGGAAGGTTTTGCAGGGTCTTTACTTTTGGCAATACATTCAGGTTAAGAAAGTAGGACAAGAAAAAGAAGGGAGCCAGCATTGTGGCACAGCCGATTAAGGCTACCGCTGCTTGGGATGCAAAGTGTTGATTTGAGTCCTAGCAGCTCCAGTTCTGGTCTAGCTCCCTGCTAATGCACCTGGGAAGAAGCAGGTGATGTTTCAAGAGCTTGAGTTCCTTCCACCTGTGTGGGAGACCCAGATGGAGTTCCTGGCTCCTGATTGCAGCTTGGATTAGCCCTGGTTATTATAGTCATTTGCAGAAGGAGCCAGCAGATGGAAGATCGATCTCTCACTCTCTGCCTCTCTTTCGCTTTCTCTCTGTCACTCTACCTTTCAAAGAAATAAATAGATACATGATTTTTTTAAAAAAATTTGAAGGGTTCCCTCTATTTTGGAAGGGGAAACATTCAGGTTCATGTGCTTGAGTTTTCTCAGACTGTCTGCTTCACATTTGTGGTCCCCAAAGAATGTCCCCAGTAGTAGACATTTTAGACAGAGCCATTGGATGAGGTAAAAGGGCTGGACAAATATTACACAGTTTAAGGAGGATGTTAGGGAGATTACTGACGCCATAAACAAGAGTGTCAAATTGTTAAGTCAACAACAGGAGTCACTGTGTACTTACTTCTCATATGGGATCTGTCCTTAATGTGTTGTGCAATGTGAAGTAATGCTATAACTAGTACTGAAACAGTGTTTTTACACTTTGTGTTTCTGTGTGGGTGCAAACTGATGAAATCTTTACTTAATATATACTAAATTGATCTTCTGTATTTAAAGAGAATTGAAAATGAATCTTGATGTGAATGGAATGGGAGAGGGAGCGGGAGATGGGAGGGGTGCGAGTGGGAGGGAAATTATGGGGGGGAAGCCAATGTAATCCATAAGCTGTACTTTGGAAATTTATATTTACTAAATAAAAAAAGGAGGAGGGTGCTATATACCTATCTGTGAGGGGTACCTTATTACTGATAAAAGTGTTCTTACTAGTATACTGCCTGGTGATCTAATTGACCAGCTCTTTCTTCTTACTCTCTTGTCATCAAGGCCTATGATTATTTCTATTCCTGGAAAAATACACAAAGCTCATTTTCCAGAAAAAAAAAGTTTGGAAATATAGACAACAGTGGTTGAAAACTGCATTACCATATAGTCTTAATTCCAATTTTTCAAGTATTCTGAATTGACACTAATTACGAAGCACTCAATAAAATAAGTACATTAAAACATTGCATTGGCTTCAAATTACACTTCGATGATGGCAACCCCATGGATAAGACAGTCTCCATTACTTAGAAAGGATTTGTCTCTTGGGTGGAGGAGGGGGTTGCTACACAAATATATAATGGAAGCCATGTGATATGGATCAGGTCAGCTCCAAGTTGTGTAGTAGAAGCCTTCCTGCTCATAGAATAAATATATTTCATACCAGCACTTAATGTATTTTTAAAAACATTCATTTTAGTCATATGTATAATCAGGTGGAGAGGAAAATGTACAGATCTTCATTTTCTAGTTTATAATGTGCCTGCATTTGTTCCACAACCCTCAAACACAAGAGATGCTCCATCTTTCTACTTTCCATTTCATAAATCAAATTATATCTACCCCTATGCTCAACTTGCCAGAGCAAAAAGATGACCCTTATCAGTGTGGATTTTGCCCCTTCCCTTAGGCAGTGACAAGAAAATTCACAGAAGATCCCTCTGATGATCATTACACTTCTATAGCTACTAAGACACTAAGTTCCCAACATCTATTTTGAAAGATAATGTTTTCCCTTCCTCTATGTCTCAATGACAAAGGGGAAATGTCGTAAAGCCTTTGAGGCAATATCATCTGTGAAAAACTTGTTGCAGATACTTCAAAACACTGTACTTTTCCTAGGTTCAGTTAAGCTATCCCTCGATATCCACTGCCTCCGGGCAGACAAATTAAGATTTCTTAACTTTTAACACTTAGCCTCTTTTACTTCACCATCGATAACTCTCAACCTATAATCAATCCTTGGATGTTCTTGATACCCTAAACTGTTTTAGGCCCCGAAGTACAAAAAGAATTTATATCTGAATTGAGAAGTGAATGCAGAGATAGAAATACACGAAATTGGAGAGGTCACCTATCAACATGATGTAACTACACAGTTATGGTTATCTTCCTGATCTCAACACTGCAAGAATCACTTTACAAGGGGTCAAAGCTTTTACTTTAAAATCAGAATCAATTACTTAATTTCTAAAACCCTGGAGGAAAAGGATGAGGTAATGATTTCACACTATTTATCTTGATCTGCTTGGTCTGCCATAACAAGACACATAGACTCTGTGGCCTAAACAATAGAATTTATTTTCTCAGAGTTCTGCAGGCTACAGATATGAGATCTAGGTCCAGCATGGTTGATTTCCACCGACAGCTCTCCTGCTGACTTATAAAAGTCTGCCTTTTTATCGTATTCTCACAAGGCAGAGGGAGAGAGGGAGTGAAGGAGCAAGCTTACTGGTGTGCCTTCTTATAATAACACCAATCCCTTCATGAGGGCATCACCACTCAAGGCCCCATCTCTAGATATCATCATATCGGTGGTTAGGATTTTATCATCTGAATTGGGGATGAGGAGGGGTACAAATATTCAGTGCATAATAACATTTTCTGAGAGCAGCCTTTTATATTAAGCTATGGAGAGTGCCTACCAAGCACCTTACACTGGGAAAAGAGGTACATATCATGGCAAAGATAAAGGGAGCAGAATAAAGAGATTAGAAAAAATGAAAACAAATCCATCTCTGCTTCAAAAGTGTGTGGCTAACTCAGATTAAATTTAAACCACAATTTTTGTATCTAAATGTTATATGAGTAATATGCCTTAGGATATCTGTCTTTCCCAATAGCCTAACCATATTTCACTAGAAAAGTCCAAAATAACATTTTTCAAAATATAACAAAATACTGATATGATTTCCAAAACTTCCAAACTGTCTTTTTTTTTAAAAAAAAAGATTTTATTTATTTATTTATTTGAGAGGTAGAGTTACAGACAGTGAGAGGGAGAGACAGAGAGAAAGGTCTTTCTTCCGTTGGTTCACTCCCCAAATGGTCGCAACGGCCGGAGCTGCACCAATCCGAAGCCAGGAGCCAGGTGCTTTTTCCTGGTCTCCCACATGGGTTCAGGGGCCCAAGAACCTGGGCCACCTTCTACTGCTCTCCCAGGCCATAGTAGAGAGCTGGATTGGAAGAGGAGCAGCTGGGACTAGAACCGGTACCCATATGGGATGCCAGCACCACAGGCGGAGGATTAACCTACTGTACCACCGTGCCTGTCCCCAAAACTGTCTTTCAAAAGCTATTTTGATTGTGAGATTGTTCTGTGTTGGATGTTTTACTTGGTTATCTCCTTGCCCCTCACCCATAGAATTTTGTCCTGTTCATGTTTGTTTCCTGTATTGTTAATATAATATCTGTGATATTCAAAAAGTTCATGGAAAATATGAATAATGAAAAATAAACAATTCCTGGATTTCAAAAGAAGTTTTTTACTTGCATGAATAAATCATATGTTAATTTCATTTTCTATGGACTTTGTGAAATACCCTTGTATCTGGCAAACAGGTTAATCTAACCCGTTTCCATACATTTTCAAACTGACCATTGAAATCAATTTTAGAAGACTAAAAATCTGTTGTAACTATTAAAATACTGATTTTTTGGATGGAGGTGAACAGGATTATGATTTTGTTTCTTTGTTTTTAAATAGAAAAATCTCACTGGCTACATAATCTTTGATTATATTTTGGTATCACTTATTATTTCAAGATTAACTATCCAAATTATTTCAAAATAAAGGGGCAGTAAAGTATTATTTTAATGATAAAGTAGATTAATCTAATCCCTGTTTCCAAATTGCTTCTAATAAATGAATGAATGGCACAGTAACATTTAAGTGAGCAGTCTGTTATCAAAATTCAAATTGAGAGAAGTGATTTTTATCACTCATCACAAGTATACATTATTCAGACACAGATACTCATTCAGAAAAATATTGCCCTAGGAGAAAGTATTGTTCATTCTGTCCTGGAATCAATACAGTGAAATTTTTAACTGCCACAATTTTCATTAAGTTCTACCATGTCATAGGTTTTCAAATCTTTCCGTTGTATTTTCTTTGCAGAGCCCTGCATTTAAACTTGTTCTTTTAATCTGTTTTTAAAATTGAAAGAGACTTTCATAATTTTCTCCAGTTTCCAATTTTGAATCAAATCCTTGTTAAATATTTCAACAGATATTTCTGTTGAAACCTGAATTACCAGTCTTATACCAAAAATCACCCTAAACATAGATGCAGGAAAAAAAGAAATCAGGTATTTGGATATATGTTCTTATTCTGAGGAAAATCTCCAGATACAACATCTTTCTTGCAATATACTCCCAAAGAAAGTCTATTGGAATTTCTTGTCAGTACATGAAAATAAAATTAATTTGCAATAAATTAATATCCCTAGGGTACTTTCAATGCCATTGCTATTGCCTTTTGTCCTGTTTTGTAAACTAATTATTGAAAGAAATCTAGAGCTATATGAGATAATGATGGACCTGGAAGCTACAAGTTGTGAAGAGACGCTACTGTCTAGCTTTTCCATGGAATTATATGGCTGCTCTCAAACTTCCTCTGGTGTAAATGAAAATAGAATATTCCCTTTTATTTATTAAAGTGCAGTTGCTTCACCTCCAGAAATATGGACTGCATGAAAACTGTCAACGTTCTCTGCACTCTCCGTGAAGCCCCTCTTTCTTTTTTCACGGCAAGTTGTCTTCTGTAGACAACTCACTGTGGACTCTAAGCATGAGCAGTGGAGCCAGTTCTAATTCAGATTACTTTGATACAGCCACACACATAGTTTAGACATTTGCACAATGTACCTGTTCTTGAAATTATCAGAAGAAATTTGGAAATGATTTTAAGAAGGGACAACTTACATACTGAAAGAAAGGCTCTGGAAATCTTACACACATTTTAAATGCATTTGGCTATTTTCATAATGGAGCTGCAATTTCTGAAGTATTAGAAACTATTATTGGAAAGAAAAGAGAGCTTTCAAAGAATGTCATCTTATTACCCGATTAATGCATTGTCCTCAAATGTACTTCAACTTCACATAAAATACCATCAGTGTTTTGATCCTCTAGGTCTTAATTTGTTCATTGCTACTTTCTACTTGTTTGTCTTTCTCAACTCTGGCATTGAAACACATCCAACAGTTACCTTCCCTTTCTTTCTATACTTTTATTCCTTCATGTACAAAAAATATACCAATATGACTACCTGTTGTGATTTAGGAAAACGGCATACCTGTCAAACCTGTGAAACTTTTCAAAGCCTGCTTTATTCATGATCCATGTAACATAATGGCATATTGGCTAATAATATGATGAGCATTTATTTGACACAGGGAAATTACAAGTATAGTAAATAACCAGATTTCTATAAAACATACTTGAATTCTTATGTGAAAATCATTTAACTTTAAAATAATTGTGAAAATTAAAACTAAGGAAGTTAGACAATATTTATAAATATGTACAGCCCTTAATTTTAATCATCATTTGACATCTTTGAAAACAAGAATATTTTCGACATGCCTCAGAATCATATAAATTCATTGATGGTAAAACAATTTCCCCAGATAATGTCACTTTGCTGATGTTGCTGTTGCTCCATCAGAAACAGGAGAAACTAAAAGCACAAACCTGTCTAAAACTATGCCCTATCCTAACATTTCTATAGGATCCTTTAAGAAATACCTCCATGGTTTCAATTGAAATTTCAAGCATATATAGCAATAACATGAAAATGAGAAACATTAATCTTATAAAAGAATGACAATAACACACATAGCCATGAACGTATATTTTACTTCCTAGATGAGGTGAGTCTAGGATTAAGAAAGACTTAATGATCCAATGTCAAAAATATTGGACCTTGGGTTAGAAAGGCCAAGAATGATTGTGCTCCTAGAACAATGATCACCTTGAGTGAGACCTTACATAATTTTTTCCTCCTTAATCTTTTACAAATCTTTGAATTAGAAAATGTAAAAAGTGAGAATTTCAACCAAAGTGAGAATTTCAACCATGTCAGAGTTTTCTGAGTTGCTTTTCTCAAAAACAAGTAAGGCATGGAAGGGAAAGAAAGAGGAGCACAGAGCTGGCTGGGCTCCTCTCACCCCATCCTAGTGTAGCTGTAGGAGCTCTCCATTAGTTTTCCACATTAGGCAGCTGGTTAACAATTCTTTTGAAGAAAAAAATAAATAAATAAACCAAAATAATAAATAAATATATAATATATAGAATAAATAAATATAAAAATAAAATAAACCAAAATAAACAAATAAAAAAACCTCTTGATGATCATTAAAGTCCCCTATAATTACAAATAATGTTGTTGATTTCATCAGATTTGTGATAAATTCATTACAAATCTGATAGAAAATAAAAATTTTTAATAAGAACATTTAGACTACATGTTTTCTCTTTCCTTCTACAAATGTATCTAGTCTTTTTCTAGACTCAACCAGCATAACATTTTTTATTTAGCAAGTAATGTTCAAGGTTTTGAGTGTCTGTCAGAGTACACAGAAGGGATGTAAAAGGAAACCATAAATTACATAAAGTTCTTTTTGAAATAAGAAGAATGAGAACAACTCTGACAGTAGAGTCAAAAAAGCTAATCAAATAGGTCCATATGTGCAAAAAAATGTATTTCATATTGGCCTAAGAGGAGAAAGTAGGATTCTTTGTATTATTTCTCTTGCAATAATTGCTTTATCATTAATTTATTTTTAATCATGAAATGTGTGTACATGATTAGTCACTATCCTACACTATCCTATTTTTATTAGAGGAATAATACTGCCATCTACTGGTAAGTTTGATGTTTATTACATTAAAATAAGGTTATTTAAATCTCAAACTGACTCCGTGAAAAATGGAAGAAAATTCCAAAATCAAATACGTTTCAAAGCAGTTGTGTCATAGAAATTGCACAATCTTTGTCACCTTACTTTGAGAACATCAGTTATATTTTTCCATGCCTTTTGTTTTTAGTTACCTGGAACATTTAAAACAAATGTGCACAGTGGTTATCCTTGGTCAGCTGGGAACTGTCATTTTGATAACCTTGATGACAAATGTAACTATCATTGGCTCATCCTCACAGTGATGAGAGGAACTGTTAGGGACAATCAGTGAGCCTATCTCAAAAGACCATACCTGATGTCATTGAGAAATGTTCCTGTTGACATTTGTTGCCATATGAAATTTAAATCGGGAATGGCGTGAGACTAGATCACTACTCCTATAAATGCCTTACTTTCTGCTCATTCCTAGGATCCCAGTGGACTTCTATCTTACTGTTACCATTGGCATATTAGTACTTTTTGTTATTGTTGTTTTACAGGGCAGAATTACATTTGAATACACTGCAACACACACCAGTCATTTAATCCACTCATAACGTTAACATGGTTTTTGTCTGTGAAACCTTTCCCTTCTCCCTCTATATTCTTTCTCTGATATCTTATTTCTTTCCACGCCTTTGGCTGTATCATTAAGGAAGAACACTCTTGAATGGTTTGCCTCTCCTTGCCCAGTAATTTTGAAACACATTTCTATACATCTTTTGTATGTTTGCACTTGGAATCATGTACTCAGCATGTCCCAAATTGCACTTGCCAGAGCTTAAAACACTGGTTTCATAGTCGGTCAAGATTATTTAAAACCCACAGCCTCCTACTTGGTATCTGTGTAAACTATGGCAAGTTATCTGATCTTTCTCCAGAGGGTTTAAATTGTATTAGCTATATATAGCTGTTTCTGGAAATAAAAATAATCTACGGCTGGGTTATTTCAGTGCGTACCATGTAGTAAATGCTTGGTACACTGCTATTATTTATTTATTTATTTTTTGACAGGCAGAGTGGATAGTGAGAGAGAGAGACAGAGAGAAAGGTCTTCCTTTTTGCCGTTGGTTCACCCTCCAATGGCCGCTGCGGCTGGCGCATCTCGTCGATCCGAAGCCAGGAGCCAGGTGCTTCTCCTGGTCTCCCATGCGGGTGCAGGGCCCAAGGACTTGGGCCATCCTCCACTGCCTTCCCGGGCCACAGCAGAGAGCTGGCCTGGAAGAGGGGCAACCGGGATAGAATCCGGCGCCCCGACCGGGACTAGAACCCGGTGTGCTGGCGCTGCAAGGTGGAGGATTAGCCTGTTAAGCCACAGCGCCGGCCTATTATTTTTCTTAAGGTTATCATTATTCATTATTCCCATTGCCATAAATGAGAGGATGTAACTAAATTTTTCTAGTATCATTAGTGATCCACTTTTCCCAGAATGCCAACTGCAGATCTTTCTTTGGCACTCTCCTCCACCTACCAACCATAGGCTAATTTTGTACTTTTCCTTTGGAAGGTTTCTTTGCATCTCCTGTAGCCCCAGACTCTACCTTTGTTTTGGCCTTCAAGGACCATTTTCCTGAACTAATTCCATATTACCTTCCTTCTATTACTCCCTACTCAGCCCATCTAACATGTAGCTGCACAAATTGCACTTAAACAATCACATCACTTCCATTTGAAAAATAATTCAATATATATGCATTGTAGTTATTATGGGGATGAATCAAATTGAGTAAAAATTCTTACCTTACAATTCAAATCATTCTTGAACTAGTCTCATTCTCAATGTCATCTTTCCTTGATCTTTTGTGTCTATTCTACACTTAGGGCAAATTACAACACCCTTTGTGCCACACTCTCCTTCCTTTACCTCCCCACACCCCACTAAAATCCACAAAGCTCCTTTGCATGCTTCTGAGCATCATTTTCCTGTACCTACAAATATTTTTAAAATATACCTCTCCTTGTCAAGATTTTAATTCTTCTTAAGACACCGACATTCATTCAATAAATATCTAACTATTCACTCCTTATGAAGTACAATGCTAAGAATAGTTGAGGGAAGTGGAAAGAGCTTGAGTTTGTGTCCAAGAAACAGATTTTAAACATTAACTCTGCTTCTGTAGAACTGTGAACCATTAAACTAGTCATCTCATCTGCCTAGTTTCAGTCTCTTTATGTCAAAAATGATGAAGTAATGATAGCTGCTCATGAGACTCTTGCAAATTATACAGTATATTTTAAAAAGTATACCATCTGGCGACTGAACCAGCAGATGGAAGATCTCTTTCTCAACTTCTCCCTCTCCCCGCCTCACTGTAGCTCTAACTTTCAAATAAATAAATCTTAAAAGAAAAGTATACAAAAAACACCTAGCATAGTATTTCTGCAACGTAAACATCCAAATGAGTATGTTACCTTTGCTTTGAGGCTTTTACCTCGTGCTCAAACAGATGTGTTTCCCATTTCCCCACAGTGCTTTGGAGCAAAAGTACAGCATAATAGTTAAGTGTGATGTTTTTGGAGCCAGATTGGTCTAGGTTCAAATGTCAGCTCAATACTTAGTATTGAATCCTGAAAGTCACTTTCTAATCTACAGCTTCCTCCCCACCAATCTAGATATTATATCAGCGAAGGCACACAGGGAGTTTCTAAGGATTAAATGGTATTCTGCATATAGAATGGTTTGATGATAACCTTATGCTGTTTGTCTCATAGCCATTTTTGGATATTTTTCTAATCTCCACTGCCTAGTGGGAGTTTGAAAATTGGAGCTGTATTCTAACTTTTTTATCATACAGAATGCCATGCCTGCAGAACTGTCTCAATCAATGTTTGCTGTACAACACTGCAAATGAAGCAGTGATTTCTCTGGTATCACTATGCAAGTGGAGGGCTAGAAAACACCATGTACAAGTAGGACTACTTCACGAATCTCAGATAATCAATTCACATAAAACTGAGATCAATTTTAAAATATCTTATAGCTCTTGAGTTTTGCTAGAAACAATCAAAAATGTTTTGCATCACTTTTCCTATTTACTTTTCCTATTTGAGACTTGGAAGACTTACAAATCACAGGGAAAAAAAAACACAAAAGCTACCCAAAGTGGAACACAAAGTGTCAAATGCACTAGGAGGACAATGGACAAATTACTGATAGCCCTGCACTTAACGTTTCGGCCTCATATAAGCAGAGATAAAGTAGGAAACATTTAATTACCCTAAAATGACTTGGCTAAATGAATTACCCAATGCAACAGTAAATCTGTAACAGAGCTAGGAGTGCAACACATGCTTATTCCACAGCCTGGAGGCTGCATGGGAGCTCTGGTTATGTTTATTAACATTCAATTAAAATGTGATATGGGTCTCTCAAAGAGCTGGAGTTTTTATTAAAGTACAACAATGTATTTTAAATGTCACAGTCACTTTCCATTTCTTAAAATTCTTAATGCCTCTTGTGTGAAGGAAATGTTACTCTGGCAATTGTCTTATCTTCAATCAGATATGGCTCCTGAATAGAAGGGAAGAGGTTCATTGGCCCCTTAGTTAATATTCACATCTATGGCAATCAGTTGTCTTAAGTAAAACTAATTGCTTAATTCAGCGACCACTATTTCTCTCACAGAAATGCTCTCAAATCTTTTACTGAGGAATATGTGAAAAAAGGCAGACAGCAAGCTAATAAAATTTACAGCGGATCACTTGGAACAACTCAGGTTTAAATTCTACAATTTCTACTGATCTGTTAAAAGGTAGAATGAACATGAACAGGGTGACTCAAATTTTTACTTTTACTTGCCCACACAAAGTTAATATGAAATTTGTAATAATGGACACTCAAGAATGGGGACATGACTGTGAATGTGGAACAGGAATTGAGCCATATAAGAAAGCTAGATAAGGAATGTACTATCAGGTCTGAACACTCAAACATGGCAATAGTTTGAATGAATTATAAGAGAGATTGTGACCATTTCTCCCTTGAGACATTTTAAATGCAATATCTTTAAAAATCATGTTCAATCTTATGTCTACTGTCTGGAATAATTTAAGAGAATGATACCCAGAGATAGGAAATAGACTAAATTAAGCCTAGAGGGTCCTTCCAGTCTTATCTTTTATAATTGACTATACAGTAAAATTTCAATTAACCAGAATAGTTGGAGGAAGGAAAATCTTGAGAAATCTTGATGTTATTTTGTTTGAAAACTCTGAAGGAAAAAATCTCTTAAACTAGGGTCCAATTTTGTAAAGGTTTTATTAGTTAACTGATTCTACTCTCCTGACACATAAATATTATACTTTATTATAGTTTCATGTTGCCCAGGGTCATCAGTGTGCCCATCAATTTTTACTACACAGGATTATTGAAATGACCAAGTTCAGGGAATTTATTATTAGGGCAGAGCAAATTGTTTTATTTTTTTTAATGAATTTTATGTGTGCCCAAAGGAAAGGTAAAGGATAACACCATAGTTTGGGGATTGAACAACTGCCAGGAAAGAACTGTCATTAACTGAAATAGGGGAAACTAGGAGAACCTTTGGAGAGTGGAAACATCTGGCATTCAGTTTAGGCTGTGTTCATTTTGAGATGCCTATGTGCAATGAAGAGGAGATGATGGGTAGGCAGATTACTTATGTACCTTATAATCCCTGTCTCCAATCTAAGTATCCCTATCCTATAGCATCAGGTACAAAACTGCTCCATTAAGAATCTTGTCACCACTTGAATAATTTTTCCTCATGGCTTACTATTTATATGTGTAAATATATATATATATATGTGTGTGTGTGTGTGTGTGTAAAATGTATTAAACAATCATTATGATGATACCCAATATCTGCTTTATCTCAAGGAATCCCCCAAAACAACCCTAGATGAAATACTTTTTTTAAAAAAAGATTTATTTATTTATTTCAAAGTCAGAGTTACAGAGAGAGAGGGAGAGACAGACATAGCCAGAGAGAATCTTCCATCTGCTGGTGCACTTCCAAACGGACACAAGGGCCAGGGCTGGGCCAGGCCAGAGCCAGGAGCCAGGGGCTAGGAGCTTCTTCCAGGTCTCCCACATTAGTGCAGGGGTCCAATCACTTGAGCCATCCTCCACTGCTTTTCCCAGACTATTAGCAGGGAGCTGGATCAGAAAATTGAGCAGCTGGAACACAAACTAGCACCCGTCTGGGATGCTGGTGTTGCAGCCAGCATCTTTACCTGCTACGCCACAACACCTGCCCCTAATTTACATTTGAGGACACTGACACATAAGTATTACATAGCTTTGTGACATCACACAGGTGATAAATTGAGTATTGGTTTATTTGCCTTTAGATCCTCAAATTTTAACTACAGCATAATTCAGTCTTTGATGATTTTATTTGATCTCCTTTCATATTATTATTTTCATTAGCAGCCACATACACACAAACACACACACACACAGAGACAGAGAGAGTAATTGCAATGTTTACTAATGATCTAAAATAATACCAACACCATTTTGTAGGGATTCTAGCTTAGCTAAATTTTAACAGACATTGCCAAGGTGATGCATGTGTGTTGTGTTTGTTTATGTGTCTGTGGCTGCTAAGGACAAAATAATGCAAAAGGAGATCAAACAATGCAAGATTACCAGCACTGCCACAGCCTCAGGTGCTACTTCACGGACCAACTGTGACTTCTTCAATCTGATATTCCTTTTTACCTTCTCAGTGTAGTGGCAGCGACTGAAAAATATTTGTTGCACACATTTGACTGCTGTAACATCAAACTCAGTTATAGTAGCGGTAGGATCTTAGTGCTCACCATAATTTACAGAAAGTTTGGTAAAAAAGAAACTCCAATTAACATTTTGGCATAAGATTTGCTACAATTCTTTTGTTGTTCAGATTGTTTTCTGATGCAGGTGCTTTTGAAAGTGTTGTCAAGAAGTAATTTGACATGTTATTTAGCTATGCTTCTACTTAGAAGAATAAAGGAAGCAAGGTGGAAAATATGTGATTTCTTGTGAGTTCTCCACAAAGAATATTTTTACATTAAGTTGAACAATAGACTTTCCCTTTATTTTCTCTATTTTTACTCAATGTGAAGAACAATTTAAAAGTCTTTTATATGTTAAGTTTATATTAAATAATTTTCTATGTCACCATTTTACAGTCTAAAGTACATGCAATTTCAAAATCATATTCACAACCTGTCTGAATTAGATATTATGAGTTATTGTCTGGTCTTCCAGCTGAAGAGCATTACAGTCAGAAAAAATAGGTAGTTGACCCCAAATTGCATATTCTTGCAAGCAGCATAGCTAAATTTGCAACATAATGTTCTAGCTCAATACATTTCAAACTTTAATGTATATAAGAATCACTCAAGTATCTTGCTAGAATGTGGATTCTGAATCATTAGGTCTGAAATGGAGTTTGAGACTGTGTATTTCTTACATGCTCCCTGTTGCCAATTATACTGCTGATCTAAGGACCACATTTTAAGCAGTGAGGAACTAAGGGATAAATCAAATTGCTGTCCACAGTGAAATTCAACAACATCTAGTCTATTTGCATGGATCTGTCATTCATTCAGTTACTTTCAATGGGCAGCTGCTATGTTTGGAATTTTTTAGATTTATAGAATTTTATATATTTTAACGATGAATATGACATAGCCCCTGTCCCCCAAAGAATTCACAGTCAAATTAAGATGGTAAACTCCTCTATATGCAAATATAGCATACTGCATACACATATACATGTGGGGTAATTTTGAAGGACAAGCAAAATTTCTTTTTTAATTTTGCAATTAGTAAAAAAGCAACACTTAAACTCAGAAAAGGAAAAGATAAATAATATAAAACGGGAGATTCCCCCTGCCTCCATTATTCTCACTCTGCAGGAGTGGCTCAACGTGTCTCTTTGCAGACATAGAGAGTGAACACATATATACATTAATTTACATCAAACAGAATGATACTCTCCTTATTGTTCAGTGTATTTCTTTCACATTCACCAATGAAGATCCTATTTCAATGCCTATCTTTTCTTTTTTATTCATTTTAATAGCTACATAGTTTTCCCAATAAGGTAATACCATAATTTGCTTTTGACTATGTGGGTGTTGATATACATTTAGCTTGCTTTTATTCTTTTCTTATCACAAATAGTGTCTTAAGGAACATTTTTATTAATATGCTGTTGTATACTTTTTGTATGCTAGAAATCTAGAACTGTAATTGCTTTATTTCTGATAGGGAATGATAAATTAACCTCCAAGAAGACTGCATCTGTTTAGCTTTCCATCATTAGAATGAAAGTTTCAAAAAATCCATGGAAAATGCACATAATTGGGGCTGGCACTGTGGCATAGTGGGCTAAGCTTCCACTTGCAGTGCCGGCATCCCATACAACTGCCAGTTCCTGTCACTGCTGTTCCTCTTCCAATCCAGCTCTCTGCTATGGCCTAGAAGAGTAGTAGAAGATAGACCAAGTGCTTGGGCCCCTGCATCCATGTGGGAGACCCGAAAGAAGCTCCTGGCTTCTAGCTTCGGATCAGCCCAGTTCCAGCTACTGTGGCTATTTGGAGAGTGAACCAAGCGGATGTCTCCTCCTCTGCCTATAATTCTACTCTCAAATAAATCTTAAAAAAATGCAAAATACACATAATTGTATGTACTGTTTATTCAGCAACTTTTACAATAATGCCCTTTGTCCCATCTACTGGCTAACACTGCATACTTTATTATTTTTCATTTTGCCAACTTATGGCATACTAATTAATGTGTAAATATGAAAATACAGATACTTATTTCTAATTAATTTTAATTGTTTATTTAAGAATCAGAAAGACATGCAGAGAAAGACAAAAAGGGAGAGAGAAAGAGCTCTGCTCTCATCTGTGGGTTCATTCCCCAAATGCCAAGAGCTGGGAACTCAGTCCAGGTCTCTCACAGGGGTGACAGGAAACCAATCACTTTTGCCATCAACGCTGCCTCTAAGGGTCTGTGCTAGCAGGAAGCTAGAATAATAAGCCAGAGTCACATATTCAACCCAGGCAGTCAGAAGTGAGATAAAAGCATCTTAATGAGCATCCTGTTAATCTAAATGTCCACCTCAAGTAATTATTTAATAAGTATAATAGTTAAATATTTTAAACTATTAGTATTTGTATAACATTGCATAGTATATATATATATATATATATATATATATATATATATCTCTTTGTGCGTGTGTGTATAAATATTTCTATAAATATATCTGGTTTGGCATGTGTAAAAATGAACTTCTATTACCAAGGTTATAAACATAATTCTCAGCTTTACTTCTGCTAAGAAATATGATTTCTGATATAAGTGGTTTTGTGCCAGTCAAATGTAAATTCCATCTGAGATGTGTATTCTGTCAAATGGCAAGAACATTCACCATCAAATGATCATATGTGGAAATTCTCTAGAGTCAAATTACCAGGCAACAACCAAGATAGGCACAAGTTTTGGGAAATTTCCATTTCCATTACTTTCTGTCCTCTGATTACAGTAAGAGCCCCATTGCTAGTGGGCAATGGTTAACAAGGGTAACTAAATACAGGTCTGTAAAGGATACAGGAAAAAGAAGAACCCATGGAAGAATCTTGGGGTTGAGATGGGCAATCAGATTCATTCTCTAGTTCACAAAGTCTAAGGATCATGTAAGATATAAAGCAGAAGTCAGCTGTCTTCCCATACTGTGTTTTGCCTGAATGATATTTTGAGGGCATAATTATGAATAACTATAGGCATTACAGACCTTGCCTGCAGGTGTGCTGGTATATCCATTGGCTTCATTACTCTAACATGAATATCAAAAGGTCTCTTTCTGACACTGCTTATCACTCACCCAACATTCATTTTCCACCACTTTGAGCTGATTAAAACCTATTGCTTCATGTTTTTTTCAGGAACAGCTCATTTAAAAGATTACTTCAAGGTGGTCATACCTTTACTCTCAGAAAATCTGGCAGCAATGAAAGGCATCTTTTCCCTCATAAAGAAATTGGTTGATTTTAAGCAAGTCATAATTTTATTTGGAAATAATTGATACGAGTGTACAGATAATTATGCTTTTTCCACTGCATATTATTTGACATCCATTTAGCCAATTGGTTTGTTTTACTGACCTGTTTCCTGTTATACAGGAAAAGAATTCTTGCTTTTTGCTCTTATTTTAGAACTTACATGGAAATAAGGGTTATAGAAAAAGCATCACATTTAATCTGATTGCCATTTTAACTTGCCTAGGCCCTAAAACCTGTGACATCTCCTTAGATGGGGGTATGGATTTTCCTTATTATTCAAAAGGTTTTACTTTCTGAATTGCAATTGTGTCTTTATAAGTCTCTATTATAACAGGGTTAGAATTGAAACATATACTGCCTTTTTTCATATTTCCTACTGGCTGAGGCCATGAAAACTCTGTCTCTCTCTCACTGTCCACTCTGCCTGTCAAAAATAAAAATAAAAAAAATCAGACTAATGACAGACCTCATGAGGAGCTTACTGTTTTATTTATTCTCCCAGAAGTATTTGTATTTTCTCCCATATACCCCCAATTTTTTACTTGCCTATTCTTAGATGGGAACTCCACTAGATGCCTGTTACTCAGCTGGTGCTCCAGAATACAAGGCCAGGTTGATAGAATTCTATGATGTCTTGAAACTCTACATTCTACAACCTAATTTCTCTAGGAAGGTAGTGATATGATGTGAGGAAGTTTTGAGTACAGTCAGGCATCACTTAACAGGATATATTTTGAGAAATTTGTCACAACAATCTGTTATTATATGAACATGATAGAGTATACTTACACAAACCTAGATGGTATAAACTACTACAAACCTAGATTGTAAGTTATATCTTATTGCTACTGGGATGTATACAAAGCTGTACGGCATGTTAATGCACCTAGTAGTGTAGACAATTGTAACAAAATGGTAGGTATTTTCATATCTAAATATATCTAAACATAGAAAAAGAACATAAAATTACAGTATAAAAGTTAAAAATGGTATACCTATATCAGAGTCCTTAGCATAAACAGGGTTTGAGGTGCTAGAATTTCTTCTAGGTGAGTTGATGAGTTAGTGAGTGAGTAGTGAGTGAATGTGAAGCTTGAGGACACTAAACTACTGTAGAATTTATAAACACTGCACACTTTGGCTACACTAAATCTATAAAAACTTCAATAATAAATTAATCAGCTTACACTAAATTTTTGCTTTGTAAACTTTAAACTATGTCACTATTTGGTAATAACATTCAGCATAAACACAATGCAATGTGGAGCTTAACAAAAATATTTTATAAACTTCCTTCTATTTTTAATCTTACTTTTAAAAACTTTTTGTTGGAGACTAAGACACAAACACACATATTAGCTTAGGCTTACAAAGGGTTAGGATCACCAATATCACTGTCTTCAAACTCCATATCTTGGCCCACTAGAAAGTCTTCAGGGGCAATAACACACATAGAACTGTTATCTCCTGTGAGAGCAATGCCTTCTCCTGAAATAAAATATCTCCTAAAGGAGCTGCTTGAGGCTCTTTCACAGATAACTCCTTTTAATAAGTAGAAGGAGTCTGTGAGGCCAGCATCACCTTAATTCCTAAGCCAGAAAAGGAAAACTATAGACCAATATCCCTGATGAACATAGATGCAAAAATATTAAACAAAATACTAGCTAATTGAATCCAACAACACATCAGAAAGATCATTCACCCAAACCAAATGAGATTTATCCCTGGTATGTATGGATGGTTCAACACTCACAAATCAATAAATGTGATATATCACATTAATAAATGGAAGAACAAAAACAATATGGTTATTTCAATAGCTGCAGAGAAAGCCTTTGATAAAAACAACATCCTTTCATGATGAAAGCTTTAAGCAAATTGTGTATAGAAGGAACATTCCTCAACACAATCAAGGCAATTTATGAAAACCCACAGCCAGTATCTTATCGAATGGGGAGAAGTTTGAAGCATGCTCGCTAAGATCTGGAACCAGACAAAGATGCCCACTATCACCATTGCTATTCAATACAGTCCTGGAAGTTTGAACCAGAGCCATTAGGCAAGAAAAATAAATCAAAGGGATACAAATTGGGAAGAAGGAAGTTAAACTATCCCTATTTGCAGAAAACATGATTCTATATGAAGGGGATCCAAAAGACTCCATTGAGAGATTTTTGAATTCATAAAAGAGTTTGGTAAAGTGGCAGGATATAAAATTAACACACAAAAATCAACAACCTTAGTATACACAGATAATGCCATGGCTGGGAAAGGACTTTTTTTTTTAACTTTTATTTAATGAATATAAATTTCCAGTGTACAGCTTATGGATTACAATGGCTTCCCCCCCCCATAACTTCCCTCCCACCCGCAACCCTCCCCTCTCCCGCTCCCTCTCCCCTTCCATTTGCATCAAGATTCATTTTCAATTCTCTTTATATACAGAAGATCAATTTAGTATAAAGATTTCAACAGTTTGCACCCACATAGAAACACAAAGTGAAACATACTGTTTGAGTACTAGTTATAGCATTAAATCACAATGTACAGCACATTAAGGACAGAGATCCCACATGAGGAGCAAGTGCACAGTGGCTCCTGTTGTTGACCCAACAAATTGACACTCTAGTTTATGGCGCCAGTAACCATCCTAGGCTGTCATCATGAGTTGCCAAGGCTATGGAAGCCTTCCAAGTTTGCCGACTCTGATCATATTTAGACAAGGTCATAAAAGACAGAGTGAGGATAGTAACCAATGATCCTAAGAGTGGCATTTACCAGGTTTGAACAATTATACAGCATTAAGTGGGGAAGAGGACCATCAGTACACACATGTTGGGAGTAGAGCCATTGGTGGTGGTGGGAAAGGACTTTTAAGATCAATGCCCTTTATAAAGGGCGGGATGGGACAGGGAGAGGGGAGGGCCACGGGAGGGAGGGAGGGAGGTTGAGGGGGAAGTCACAACAATACAAGAGTTGCACTTTGTAAATTCACAGTTATGAAATAAAAAATTAAAAAATTAAAAATAAATAAATAAATAAGAGAGGAAGGTGATAAGAGAGGAAGGTGGAGGAAAGGTGGGAACATGGGTGGGAGAGAAGGTAGGGTGGGAAGTGTCCCTAGGCTCCTAAATCTATGTATGTACAATATATGAAAATTGTCACCTTCTATAAAGAAAAAAGATCTTCAAAAACTGTCATCTAAGAATAAAATAAGCTGTAAAATTCAAAAAAAAGATCAATGCCATCCATAATAGCTACAAAAAAATTAAATACCTTGGAATAAATTTAACTAAGGATGTCAAAGATCTCTACGATGAAAATTATAAGACATTAAAGAAAAAGAAGAATACACAAAAAAAGGAAAAATCTTCCATGTTCATGGATCAGAAGAATTAATATAATCAAAATGTCCATTCTACCAAAAGCAACTGACAGATTCAGTGTGATCGCAATCAAAATATCAATGACATTCTTCTCAGATCTAAAAAATTATGCTAAAATTCATATAGAAACAAAAGAGACCTAAATTACTAACAAAAACAAAGCTCGAAGCATCACAATACCAAATTTCAAGGCATACTACATGGCAGTTATATTCAATACAGCTTGGTACTGGCAAAAATGTGGACATGTAGACCAGGGGAACAGAATAGAAATTCCAGAAAACAATCCACGTATCTACAGTAAACTTATCTTTGACAAAGTAGCTAAAATCAACTCCTGGAGAAAGAATAGTCTCTTCAACAAATGGTGCTGGGAAAATTGGATCTATGAATGCAGAAGTATGACACAAGACCCCTACCTTACACCTTGTACAAAAGTCAGCTCAAAATGGATCAAGGATCTAAATCTATGACTTTATACCATCAAATTCCTAGAGGAGAACATTGGGGAAACTCTGCAGGACAGTGGCATATGCAAAGATTTCTTGGAAAAGACCCCAGAAACACAGGCAATCAAAGCCAAAATTGACAAGTGGGATTACATTAAGCTAAGAAGTGAAGAGGCAACTGACAGAATTGGAGAAAATACTTGCAAAATAGGAAACTGATGAAGGATTAACATACAGCATCTATATGAGCTCGAGAAAACTCAGCAACAACAAATCAAAAACAAAAAACAAAACAACAGCAACAACAAAAAAATAACAACAAAAAACAACAACAACAATGAAAACATCAATCTAGTTAAGAAATAGGCAAAAGACTTGAGCAGGCATTATTTAAAAGAGAAAATTCAAATGGCCAACAGAAACACAAAAAATGCTCAGGATCACTAATCATCAGGGAAATGCAAATCAAAACCACAATGAAGTTTCACCTCACCCAAGTTAGGATGGCTCTCATACAGAAATCAACAAACAATAAATGCTGGTGAGGATGTGGGGGAAAAGGTACCTTAATTAACTGTTGGTGGGAATGTAAACTAGTACATACAGCCACTGTGGAAGATAAGTATGGAGATATCTCACAATGCTGAATATAGATATACCATATAACCCAGCCATCCCACTCCTGGGAATTTACACAATGGAAATGAAATCAGTATATGCAAAAGTTATCTATGTCTGACATGTTTATTGCAGCTCAGTTCAACAATAGCTAAGATATGGAATCAACCAAGATGTCCATCAACTGACTACTGGATATAGCAATTATGGCATATATACACTATGGAATACTACTTAGCTGTAAAAAAAAAAGATGAAATCTTGTCTTTTGCAACAAAATGGATGCAACTGGAATTCATTGAACTAGTGAAATAAGCCAGTCTTCAAAAGACAAATACCATGTTTTCCCTGATCTGTGGTAACTAATAGAGTACCTGAGATGTAATATATAGGAGTGAAACTGACATTTTGGGATTCAATGATTATTTACAGTCCTTGTCTCTACTGTTGAAGAACAGTGTTTTTTTTTTTCTTCATAGTTTTTGTTGAACTGTTTACTTAGTGTAGGTTTTATCTTATGAGTATAAAGTAAAATGACAGTAGATTATTGTAAAAATTGAGAGGAAATATCAGGAAGTGTGGCAGCAGGGGCAGGAGGGAGGGTAGGGTGGGAAGTATCACTGTGTTCCTAAATCTGTATATATGAAATACATGAAATTTGCATACCTTAAATAAAATCTTAAAAAGGAAGGGAAATACAGTATGATACCTGATGCTCCTGTTATGCTAAAGGACTGAGTGTGCAGTATTGTTTGGTGGTAGGAAAAATTCATTTGTACTCTCTGCACTTCTGTTTTAGAGGACAATCCCAGTAAAAAGTAGGACTGTATCACACTAACATGAGAATTGATGAGAACTGTGTTGTAGCAATTATCATGATTTGCTGTGACCCTGAGAATCTAATGTATCAATAAATTCCTTAATTGTTTTTTAAATAAAAAATTTAAAAAGGAAAAACATTTAAAAGGATTGTAAAAAGTATCATGTAAAAAGTAGAGATATAAATAATAAGTTATTTATTACCATTATTATCATTGTATATTCTATACTTTAATATGACTGATAGCACAGTAGGTTTGTTTACACCAGTATCACCACAAACATGTGAGTAATGAGCTATGATGTTATGAAAGCTACATGTTCACTAGGTGATAGGAATCTCTCAGCTCCATCAATATCTCATGGAACTACTATCATATGTGTGGTCAAAATATTGTTATGCAGCATAGGGCTGTAATAACACTGGTGTGTTAGCAGTATTCAAAATGCATTTGTGAATATACATAGCAAGTAAATGAGAAAAAATACTATTGTCAAGATAGTGAAGGCACAGTTTTAGTTTAATAATAGTAATTATAAATATATTTAAAGCTAAAGATTTATGATAAAACACCTTTTAATCACTAATTAATTACCAATACAACCCTACGAGTTAATACAACCTGCTTCTATTTTACAGATGAAGAAATAGAAGTTCAGGGCAGTGAAGTAATTTTGACAACTGGATAAATGGTGGAGCCCATATTCAAAGCCCAGACTCCAGAGCCTAGACTCCTGACATCTGTACAACATTATAGTGCCAACTAAAAATAGAAGAGCAAAAGTAGAAATACAAGCATACATGGAAGTACTCACATGCACCTCTTCCTTTATTGTCCCATAAAGTGTTTCTTGATTCTTTAATTATCTAATTGAAACTCAGAAAATCAAGTGTGGGTATAATGTTAATTACAAATTTAATGGGTCACCACCACATACCAGCTGTGTAACCTTGGGCATAACTACTCATTCTGCCTTTTGTTTTCTTTGTTTATAAAGCAAGAACAGCAGTACATTATCTCATACTGTTATAAGACTAAAAGAAATCAAATAATGCATACAAATTCTATAAAATAGTGTCTGATGTATGGTGACTGCTCCAAAATTGTTAGAAATTATTACTAACATTTGTGATTTGGTAATAATATGAAGGAGTTCCCATAATTACTTGCACAAAAAATCTGGGAAGTTATGGGAGATGTGGAAAACAAACTAATTGAAATATTGAATAATAAATTGAGCATATATTTTAATCAATTTACTCAAGTAGCTCCCCAAAAAATCACAGCTTACAAGGAACCACTCAAAATCTACTGCAATGTTCTCTTACATAAGCACATTTTCTAAGTTCCCCGTGAAATCAACAATATGTCTTCACAACACTCAGAGCTTCTAAATAAGAGGTGTCTACGTAGCAAGTCTAGGCAAATCACTTTCTTAAACTACTAGCAGAAACCTGGTGAGCAAAGTCTTAGGATCACCTGTTCTGCAATCCATCATGGAAAAATCTTTGAGCTCCCTAGAAATTCCTCAAATTGCTGTAACCAAGTGTAGAAATAAATTTACTTATATGTTTATTAATTTTGCACTTTAAGAAATGTATTATCTATTTGTGATTAATCACTTTTGAAAGATTTTAAAAGATTTTTATAAGGACTTTTCCTCCTAGTTGTCATTGCTGTCCCTTTGATAAATAAATGTATGTTCATTAGCTAACAGTTGACATTGGTTTTCAATTGAAAATCCAGCAGCACATCCCTTCCTAATTAATGAAGCACTGTATCACATCAGGTCAGTGTTCAAAGACTGTACTAACAAGAATTGGAACTGGAACAGTCTTTGATCATTTTTAACATCCCCCTATCTAGAGCAACTACTCTTATGAAATATTGCCTGTCTTCATCGACTTGTAAACATAAAGCAGAATTTGCCATGTTTTACTATTATAGCTTCCCCAAATAGTTATGATAACATATATACAATGGCAAGGATTGTATATAAAAGCTATTAGAACTTGAAAATCTGGAGACAAACGCAAAGGGAAATATGAATAAAATTTATGAAACCATGCAGGATAATAATGTCAGTTCAAACATACTAAGTCATAGTATGTTAATAAATTGGAAGTTTATATAGAAATAAAGGCAGAATTCCTTTCTGTTTAAGATATAAGATGAAAATAATATATATTTGTACACAAGATATTAGACATTCACACACATACACATTGTGTCCTCTACATTGGTGGGTTCCACAGCTACAGATCTAAACAATAGTGGACTGAAACTTTTCCAAGAAACAACTGTATCTTTACTGAACATATACAGACTTTTTTTCTTTTCATAATTCCCTAAACAATAAATAATGATTATTTAAATAACAATTACACTTTGTTAGGCATTATTAGCAATCTGGAGTTGACATAAAATAAACAGGAGGACATGTGGAGGTTATATGCAAATACAAGGGATTTGAGCATACTTGGATTTTGGTGTCCTAGAACAAATCCCTTGTGGATACTGAGGAAAAACGGCTTTTATTTGTCCCAACTTAGATTGTCAACAAATTTTAGCTTATACCATTGATCTAATCGGTCTTTGTTCTGTGCAGCAGACAGCTTGGCAAGAAAAAAAATATTTCTTCTAAATAAAGGCCTCTAAGTGCATCACAATTTAATAACAGATAACGTTTATTTAGTTCTTATTATGTGCCAGGCAATGTTCTTTGTGTGATACTGATGTAACTCATTTGATCCTCATGGTACACTTATGCAGTGGCTACAATTATCACCCTCTTTTATACATGAAAAAACTGAGATACAGTGCACTTAAGTGATTTTGCACATATTCAAACATGAACGTGAAGAATTTGCTTTTTTAGGTTACTTTGCAATAAATGTTAACATTTTCAGTATTACAACTTTCTCGCAGTACCAGCCTGCATGTGCTGACAACTGCATGTGTTCTCTTGGTGACAAAGAAGGGGGCAATTTTAGGTGTCAGAAGATGAATACTTTGACTCTCTACCTTCTTGAATTTCTCTTCTTTCTTCCCAAGGAAGCATTAGCCTTTTTCCTTCCATTGGTAACAATGATGGAAAATACAATGAATTATTAAATAGAAAAGCACACTAGGAGTTATTTTAAAAATACTAATCTCTTAAGTTTGTATATACATTTCACTATTAATATTGCATATACTATGCAATGTTTAACACTGGTTACCTCATCAAAGTATAGGATTTTGAGGTAGAAATGGATTGAGAGAAGAAAGAAAAACTATTAACTTGTCTTTATAAGTTTATACATAGTTTTACTTGTTAAATAAGATTTTGCTACTTTTGTAGATTTTTTTAAAAGGTAAATGCTGTTTGAAAAGAAAAAAAGATATCAAAAGTAAATAACTCATTGGGTCAAACAAATAACTTATATTAAAGTAGCAAACTTTCAAAATACCTAAAAACAGAAATACGAAAGTAAAATACAGGGTCACAAAACGAAAACTGCTATTCCTGTACTCCTTGATAAACAAATCTGTATTAGGGTAGGCATTATAACATATGTAGGTATTATAATATGTGACAGCACAATGGAATAGATCTAGCTTTGAGACTAGCATACTTCTGTTCAGATAACCTCTTGGAATGAGAGGACTGTGAGATGAGCTTGGGTGGCTTTTTTTTTTTTTAGTTTCATAAATAGATTTTCAATTCTCAATCAGAAAATTTCAGATGCCAGTAGTGAAATTCCTTTCATGAAATTGATTAACAATATTACAATATGAAAACAAATGTCTAAAAAAATACCTGAGATAGCACAACCATTGTACTAGAAAAAAAAATCAGAATGTGTGAAATTTTGGCAGTGATGTGAAGAAAGTGTTTCAAGTAGGGGAGAGTGATAATATATGTCAAATGCTCCTGATACTCCAATGGTTCTCTCAGATCAGAAATCTGATGCTGAGAACTTCATCATAAAAATCAAGCAGAGTGTCTTCAAGCCAAAACCTAAGGCAGGTGGTAGGAAATCAAACAGAGCAGCTTCGACAAAAACCCCAAAGGAAAACAATCATGGACCTCTATCTGCTTGGTCTAGACACTGATGACAAGTGGATAAAACAAAGTAGTTAGAGCCACACCAGCTCAGGTAGCTGACAGAGTCATTGGGATGGTCCCACCAGCAAAGTAAACCACTTTGGGAAGATTCCATCATTGATATGAGCTTTAAATAAATTGAGTTGAGCCCTGCAATTTTTCTTTTTTTTTTCTTTTTTATTTATTTGACAGGTAGAGTTACAGGCAGTGTGAGAGAGAGACAGAGAGAAAGGTCTTCCTTCTGTTGGTTCACTCCCCAAATGGCCGCCACGGCTGGCGCTGCACTCATCCAAAGCCAGGAGCCAGGTGCCTCTTCCTGGTCTCCCATGCAGGTACAGGGGCCCAAGCACTTGGGCCATCCTCCACTGCCTTCCCGGGCCACAGCAGAGAGCTGGACAGGAAGAGGAGCAACCAGGACTAGAACTCAATGCCCATATGGGATGCTGGCACCGCAGGTGGAGGATTAACCAAGTGAGCCACAGTGCTGGCCCTGAGCCCTGCAATTTTTCTAATAGAATGCACACTTCATGGATTATATATAATATCCCTGAGCCACATGAATACATAAAAAGGCTCGCTAAATAACAGTAATGTTTTCAAGGCATTAGATTAAGTATTTTTTTCATATTAACAAGCTGTACTTCATCTTAGCCTCTCACAACACAGAGACAGCCAACATAGATTTCAGAAGATTCAGAACACTTAAGATTGAATTATGACAGTGGAGAAGAAAGGAAGATAGAGCAACAAAGAAAATGAAGAAATTGGAAGAGAAGAAGAAGGGGAATGGGGAGAAGCACTGAGAGCAGGGAGACGGCAAGAGAGAGGAAGATGAGGAGGAGGTGAGGGGAAGGGAAGGATAAAACTGAAAAAAAAAAAAAAACGTAAGTACTGGAAAAAGAGGTTAGTCAGTGACTCTTTCATGAGCACTGTTTCAGCCGACTTCATTTTAGATAATGTCATAGATTATGAGGTAACCTATTATCTTACTTGACCTCATCTTAAATAACAAACTAACCAACCACTGGTTTTGTAGAAGGGAAAAGAAATATAATAAATACTCAAATAGATGATAAAAACGCATCATTAGAATTCGAGGAGACACCACAGAATCTCATTTGCAATCTTAGAAGAAATTAAAACAATCACAACAATCATGGCACTTAAAGTAACAACCAGAAGTGCACAGAGCTAATTTCTATGCGTTATCATATTTGTTCACCATTATCACCCTGTAGAGGATTTTTCAAATTTTGCATATTAGAAAATTGAAAAACTGGGAAATATGACTTTATATACATTTAACTATGCCTAAATGACATAATCATATTCTACAATGTACCAATTTATATTTCACCTATAGTACTTATCTTATCCAACATTTACCTATTAAAACTCCAGTGTGATAATAAGTGCAAAAAAAAAAACTTTTCATGTCTGTTCAGCCTTTCCATCTTGATATGTATCACCACATTTTGAATTGTCAATAAAAATTACCTTAGGCCTATAGCCATCTTTTTCTTTACTCATCTTGCCCAATTTTTCCCAGGCTTGAATATCCTAACATCCATTAGGTATGCCTGCCTTATATACTGTACAAACCATAAGCAGCACCAAATTTAATGAAGTGAAAAGTCTTAAGTATTCACACTCACACACACACACATACACATGCAAAGCCTCCTCCTTGTTTCCCTTCTCTGCCAAAAGTCATCCACAGGGCTGCTATTATGGTATAGCGGGTTAAGCCACCACCTGCTGATGCTGGCATCCCATACAGTCACCAGTTTGAGTACTGGCTGCTCCACTTCTGATTCAGCTCCCTGCTAATGGCCTGGGAAAGCAGTGGAGATGGCCCACGTGCTTGGGCCCCAACCACCCATGTGGGAGATCTGGATGAAGCTCCTGGGTCCTGACTTCTTCCTGATGATATATACAATAAATAAATAATAAACAAAAGATTTAAAGTTAGTTTCTTCCAAATTATTTTTTTAACTGCAGTATTAATGGTTGTTCAGTAAGTCATTCAAATATACCTTGTAATCTCTGCCCTGCTGATATTTCTTTCCCTTTATAAGACTTGCCGATGGGAATCACAGGCTACAACTGATACAGCTTTTCTAGCGATTATCAGAATTTCTCATTCACATTATTATCTAATGTACAACATTAAATAATAAGTTAATTTTTAAAATCCTGTCATAACACAGAAAATAGTAGCAATGGTAGTCTACATTGCCAGGCTAAACATATTTGTGGGCCTAGGAGAACCACATTCTTCATGTAAAAGATCGCATTTTCCATTTCTCCTGCTATTCTGCATCTGGAATCTAGAATCCAACTTAGAATCTAATATGGGACTACTACCTTAGTGGAACTGTTTATATGTGAGAATATCAGTCTCACTTATGAGAAATCCCACTTCTCATCTCTTTAGGAATACTGAGGTTGTATCTTTCCTTGTGCTAAAGCTGTCAGGCCCTTACTCCATCTTGTTCCCTGGATATTGTTGATGGGAAAGGATACGTGGGTTTCCTGCATCTGAAGTTGGAGTGGCAGGCAGTGTACACACAGCACCAATAGCTGTGAATGATCCTATTGGCAAAGTCAAAGGGCCCACTGTGCATTGCTAACAGACTATTCAGGGTTCAAAATGGTGACATCATGTGGATCCATCAACAGAGAAGGCTGGAAGGTAGCTAGAAACTGGAGACAATTTTGATGAAAGACAACTCTGCCAGATTGTATGGGATCATCTGGGTTTGCCTCAAGGCCTGAAGCACATCAGCCATGCATGATAACTGTCTTGCCTTTTACCAAAAATCAAATATAAAAGGCATTCTCTACACCTTACTGTCTATCATCACCCTAACACAATCTAGCATTTTTAAGGAAAACCATCTTGGGGCTTCTTCGACATGCTGTCTCAGACCAGGTTATTTTTCACACTGCTCAATAAATTAATTTTTAACCACTATCTTTGATGCTTTTCTATATAGTCATGCTTTTCTATATAGTCATATCTTCAGAGGACTTGTTAAGAAGCCATTGCATATACTGCTGAACAGCACAGTGGTGACTATAGATCACAATGATATATTATACATTGTATGGACGAGAGAAGTTGATAGGCACCAAACATGGAAGAAGGGAGGGAAGGTGGAGATGCTAGGAGCCTGATTTGATCAAATTACATGGTCTGCATCTGTTGAAATATTGGACTGTACTCCATAAAAAAGTATAAGCGTTACTAGTATATCAAAAAACTTTTAAAAAGAAGTAAAAAGTGATTTATATCACTAGGAGGTATATTCCAGATATGATTTTATTTATTACTATAATCAATATTTTTTAATTTTAAAAATATTAATCATATAATCGATGTAATTATTTTAAATATCAATATTATTAATTTAAAACTTTATAAAATATTAGAAAGATATGTATCTTAAAGTGATTTTAATAATATCACTTAACAGATATTATTCATGTTGGAAATAATTTTCCTGAGCTACCCAAGATGTTCAGTTACTGTAGGTCATACTCTAATTATATGTAGCATTATTCCTCTCAAAAGAAAAACTTTGTATATCTTTTTTACATAACCTTATGTTTCAATGATATTATAGTGTCCTAAATTTCCAGAATTAAAAAAGTAGAATTTGGCAGTGATTAGGAAGTAATAATCCTAACAGTTCAAAGAAGAAGAGGAAGAGGAAGAGGAGGAAGCAATAGCAGCAACTGCAGTGGTCCCTTTCACCCTGTCAGTATTTTAGGAGTTGTCAGACCCTCAGTAGAGCCTGCCAGTGTGAACTCCTCATCCCAGGATGCAGCTGGTGATCTGCTGGTACACTGGAATTGCAGAAAGTCAGCATATGCAGAGAAACCTCCCTCTATTCCAACCGTTCTTATAGATCTCAATCATGGTGTCCTCCCCTGAAGGCACTGTTTTAGGATCTATAACCATAGTGGTTATGATTTCTTGGTAGGAAGAAATGAAGTTACTTACAGATCTTCCTCTATGTACAAGTGTCTCTTCCCTCCTGTCCCTTTACTTGGAACAGGAGACATTGCCATAGGGTATAGAGTAGAGATGTTACTCATATGAGACCCATAGAGGCCACCAGAATCCCAAATCACCAGGCTTCAGGGAGGAAGCTCTCATTGTAGTCTTCCCCATTCCCCAGGATGTCAAAGATAAGTTCAGAAATGGCTTTCCCAAACCCAGACTCTCAGCAGGAAGCACAAGAGCCCTGGTCTCTAATTGGTCTCCAAACTCTTTTATAGTTGGGGAGTTTAACAATGGTTTTGAGGCATCAGAAAGTTTTGAAGCAGACTGCTTACTCAAGAAATCAAACTCTGAAGGAGTTTGGGTCCTTTCAGGGACATACTGCCCAGCCTCCTCACATGGCTCATCTCACTGTAAACATTCTGCCTGTCTGCCAAGTAATGGTAAGTTTGCAGTTGTAATTGACCCACTTATTATGAAAAGTTAATAACTTAGGGTTTGTTTGGTTGTCTGGGACATAGTAAGGGAATTGGACCCTAGATTTACTTAATTCACAGAACCCTGAGCCTGCAGAACAATCCTATTCTCCATCCTCGCAGTCATCACCATTCTAGAACTCTGGTTTCATGTTAGGTAATTTAACACATTTAATTCAACAAATGTTTATTTAATATATAAATGAGTCAGATATTATTTTTACATGGGCTGACAAAAAAGAAAAAAGAAAATTGAATTCTTAATACCATAGAGGTTTTTTGTTTTTTGGTTTTTTTTTTGACAGGCAGAGTGGACAGTGAGAGAGAGAGACAGAGAGAAAGGTCTTCCTTTGCCGTTGGTTCACCCTCCAATGGCCGCCGCGGTAGGCGCGCTGCGGCCGGCGCACCGCGCTGATCCGATGGCAGGAGCCAGGTGCTTCTCCTGGTCTCCCATGGGGTGCAGGGCCCAAGCACTTGGGCCATCCTCCACTGCACTCTCTGGCCACAGCAGAGAGCTGGCCTGGAAGAGGGGCAGCCGGGACAGAACCGGCGCCCCGTCCAGGACTAGAACCTGGTGTGCCGGCGCCGCTAGGCGGAGGATCAGCCTAGTGAGCTGCGGCGCCGGCCAATAGAGGTTTTTTTTAAGGACTTTTAACTTTTTATTTGAAAGGCAGAGTGACACAGACAGATGGGGAGACATACAGAGAGAGAGAGACAGAGACAGAGAGACAGAGAGATCTGCTATCCATTGGTCCTCTCTCCAAATGCCTGCAATAGCTTAGAATGGGCTACAGCAAAGCCAGGAGCCAGAAACTCCATCCAGATCTCCCATAGGGTAGCAGGAACCCAAGTACTTCGGCTATATTGTCTTCTCCCTCTCAGGCACATTAGCCGGAAGCTGGATCAGAAAAGTACAGAGTATCCAGAATTTGAATTAAGCTCTGCATTAGCAATGCAGGCATCCCCAGTGGCTTGTTAACCTGCTGCACCACACACCCACCACAATACCACAGTTCATTGTTAGTTGGGGAAACCTATAATTGTGTTCATTCAGTCACTGCAACACAAAATGATGAATGCTAAGGTGAGTTAATCACGGGGTGCTCTGGTAGTATATGTTGAAGTCCAAGTCCACAAGTTAGGTCAGGAATCATGTGTAAAATTTTCTAGGGTAGGTGCATCTGAATCAAGATTGGAGAGACAACCAAGAGTGACAAGGATAACGAGATTTTTACATGTTAATCACTTTGTATGTATGGATGTCTACATTAATTTCAGCATGATGTTTGAGGTATAGTTTTATACTTATCAGCTATGTTTTGTTTTTTATCTAATCACAAAATAGTACATGTTTACACAGGAAAAACTTATAAAATACAAAGCATTAAGAATAAAATACAGATATCTCATTAGTCCATAATCCCAGACAACTTATTATCACCTTGGCAGAATACTCTTATGTCCTGTTTTCTCTGCTTATACATTAGTCTGAATCTTTAACAACAAAAAACAAAAACTGTCATGCTGAGTATATTGTCCTATTACTTGATTTTTAATTTTTACTTAATAGGTCATGAACATCTCCATGTGTCATTATATATTCTTTGATGAGCTTATCTTTTAAAAAATACAAGTAGTAGCAATAAGAGAAATTGAATACAAAGAGGTTTGGATTTTATTTGCTTCAGAGGATATTCTAAAAGGATACGGTGGGGCAGATAAGCATGTATTAGGAAATTCATTGTTTGCCTTGCTGTTGTCTTCATCTTTTTCCCCATTTCTTTTTAAGTCTGGGTAAAAAAAAAATGGCGGTGCAGGTAGGGAGAAAATAAACCTGCTGGTACAAAGAAATGGATTTTGATTTTGGTCTTGTTTTCTTTTAAAAGAGCAAAGCATACATGGAATCATACCTAGGAATTAGGACTCTAAAAAAAACCAGATGCTGCAGATTAGTGAAATCAGAATAGTTTAATATAGCAACACAGGTTTCTTTGTGGTTGAAGGCAAAAATGATAGATTAAAGGTAGTCACTCCATTTTTTTTTTTTAAATTTAAGGTGGGGAAAGATGGAAATAATGTTTCCATTTATTTTTTTTTTCAAAATCTCTCCTATCTTGCACTATTGTGAGTCTCAATTAAAATTATGTAGCAGATATGCTTTGTAATGTGAAAAATCCTATACAAAATTTAGAAAGCACTATTTTCCCTCTTGCCTGCCTGTCTCACCTCTTCTTTTTCTTCCTCCTTCATGAAGTGCAGTGGACGCTGTGCATGTATAAGCAGCATAGCTAATAGATGGCTATCAAGGAAAAACAGAGGAATATATCTCTGTGTATATTAAGAACTCACTTCTGAATTTGCAAAACCGAAGTTTGCTCTGTTAAGAAGTCTTTATCTTATCGTTATTTTAACACACAGATCAGAGGGACAGAATGATATTGATAACAATGATATTGATAAAATATGATAAATATGCTTTTGAGGGAGAAAAGTAGACAATCTAGGAAAGGCTACTAAAGAAGACTTCTGAGATGATGCAAGACTAGGGCATGGGAAGGAAAGAAGGGAGTAACAGGGTTGCTGCCTTGCCTCAGTTCATCTCCATCTCCATGGGAATAGCAGGCTTTATTTAGCACTGAGTGTACCTCTGCACTGAACAAAGCTGTAATGTGAGTTACCTCCTAACAACAGCCCTCCCAGGCAATTATGAATGCTATTCCCATTTTACAGAAGAGGAAGCTGTAATTAAAGAGAATAAGAACCATTTCCCAAGCCACGTGACAAGATCAAAAGTGGGGCACAAATTGTGCTGCTCTTAAGCTTAGTCCAGGACCTATCACCTCAGTTCTGAAAGTGACTTTTTGAAGCCAACTCTTCCTTCCCCAAATCTGTCAGATAGCATTTCCTAAATATCTTATCATCAAGCCATTCATTCTGTTTTACTGGCATCAGGGGTAACCTCTGCCGGTGTATAAGTAGATTTGTTATATGGATCTACCTGACATCTTTCCCTGTTTCCTGCTTCTAGAACACATATCCTGTCTCAGTTGAGCAGGGTCTTTGAAGAAGAAATTGTTCATGATAGGCAAGAAGTTAAGAGTAATTTTGGTCTCCTTAGTTATAAAATTTAATTCCCAGTGTATTGTGTGTGTGTGTGTGTGTATTGTCTTGTTTTTGTTTGTCTAATCAGAACAAACCACCAGTAAACGGATAGAAGTTCTGAAATTTCCTTTGTTGTTTTTGTCACCTTCAATCCAATCTGGCAGACATGTATTGAGTATCTATTATATGTGGTTTGTTGGGAAATCTAAAGATGAATATATAAATATCAAGGGTAAAGTTTATTTTATAAGCAAGGAGACAAATACAGATTGTGATGGCAAGGAAAAAGATGATTCAAATTAAAAGGTGTTTTAATATTCAAAATTTTTAGATTTGGAGCATGTTCTTCTTCAAGACTAGAAAGTGGTGGATACTTAGGAGGTATGGTAATTTGTGGATCTCCTTCATTATTAATTTATTTTGATTGATTTATTTGCCATCATTAAAACTGTAACATAGTGGAGTCAGTTGTAATTAAGAAGCATGCATTTCTAATGAAACTGCTTAACAAAATCTGGTTTTAAAATCAATATAGCCTCTTAAATGAATATTGCCTGTCATCTGTCATTATGTATAGAAGTAAATAAACAATGTCATTGTAGGATATGTACTTTTAAAAAAATGGTTAATTTACACCACCAATGTAGTTTTTACTATAAATGCCAATGGTATGAAATCTTTCTCACCTAAATGAGGACTTTAGATATTTCATTTACATGTGATTATGCCCTTTTCTTTAAATAAACCGATTTCAAAAATAATAATTCTTTGTATTATTACTCTGGGATCCTGTGTGAAAAGCAAACTGGTGCTTTCTCCAGGCTGATAAGCTTATCTGTATTTGTCACAATCCCTGGTCTCTAAAAGTAAGCGCATCACTGTGCCTATGCAAATTTATAGTGCACACCCTCTGAGACTTTGAGATGAAATTATCCATAACTTTCCCCTGTCTATATTATTATCACTGTATTTGTGAGAGTTTTGTTGAAAATATTTATGGTGATTTTAAAGGAAAATGTGTGTGCAAATTAACCTCATTTCATTTTTTTTAAAAATTTTATCAGCTCGTTCTTAATTTTATTTTGAAAATGAACATTCTACAAATGATATTCTCCTGAGAAGCATCACAATTGACTAGCTTAATAATAACACATGTATTGCTACTATTTTTCATTTTATTAATAAAAATGAAAAATCAGACAACTGCTATGAAATTGGTACTATTTCTAACGTGAGGATTAAAAACAGACTTTGCTGGGGAAAGTACATATTGAGCATTCTTCTGACCACACTAGAATTTGTTTTTAATATGACATATTTTCAAATTTTAATTAGACTGGAGAACATGAAATGCTTTAAATATGTAATTAAAATAAATCTGATGCTTTGTTATTTTTTCGTAAACTCGGCGTCATTACTAGATCCTATCCCAATGATGAAAAAGAAGATAATATTATTTTCACTTTGAACATAATGATCACTTAAGACAGGAACATAGCTGTTACATAAAATTACTCATCAGTATAATTGGGGTGAAATGGTCACAGTGGAGAAGCAATGCTAATTACAGGAGAACAGGGCAAACACAGTGCATATAAACATAAATAGATGGAATTAGCATGGCTCAGATATGTATAAGGAACAAGAGAATATAAAATCTAAATGTATATGTGTACATTAAGAACACCCTTAAAGGTATTGGAATGAAGTGTTTTATAGACAAGGTCAATGTCACAAATAGAATGTTGTTGGCACCAGTGTGAGAAAAAAGGGATAAGAAAAATCAGTGTGAAAATATTCTCATTGATTTCAGAAGTACCATTTTCACTTTGTATTTCTGTTTTTGTTTGTTTCTCGCCTTCTGACAATATCTTTTAATACCACTGCCCCTTCTTTACAATCAACCAATTTCATACATATGCTACAATAAAGGAGTATGTTCCTAAAGAAATGGAGTTTTATATGAGTTCATTCTTAAGGTGTAGAATACATTGTCACTTACTAAGCAATCCAAACTGGCAACTGGTCAGTTACTACAAAAGGATCTTTAAAAGGTGGGAGCAATTTATACTTAGAGCCTGTTTGTAGATTTTCAACCTTGAAATAGAGTGAAGCACTTTGAATTCTCTGTGCAACTTTTGTTCTTGGGTAAAATCATTGATTTTTAATGTTAGAGATGGAAACTTATTTGTAAATATCTCAATAAGTGATATTCTAGCATAGAGAACCAGGGTTTGATGAACTAGATTTGGTGACACAAATTATACTCATTTATTTTTGTAAATCAATTTTTTTGGGGAAACACAACCATGTCTACTTGTTGCTGTCTTTTCAATGGCTTCTTTCATACTCCAGTGACAGAGTTAAGTAGTTGCAGCAAAGATCGTACAGTTACTAATGCCAAAATAGTTATGATTTGACTGTTTACAGAAAAGAAAAGCCAACTTCTGCTTTACACATACAGCAGAATGGTATTTATAACTGGTTATTAATAAATTAGAACTGAATTCTGGTAAGCCTTAGGCTCCAACAAATAGTATACTTGTGATAAAGTTGGCCTATAGAAGAATTTTAATCTGTTAATCATAAAACAAAAATGTTTTCCACACTATGAGTATACTACCCAGCCTCAAAAGTGTGTTGGGATTCAAATAGATTTACTTATATATTAGAAGAATTCACAATTTCTGGTAAACTATCCAAACTCTTACTATGTCATTTTAAGAGTTACTCATTGTCAAAGGTTAACAATTTTCAGTGTTGGGGAAGGCATTTGACTTAGAAGTTTACATGCTAGTTAAGATTCCTGCATGCAGTATCAGAGGGTCGACTGGGTATCAATACCTGGCTCTGACTCTTGACTCTAGCTTCCTGTTAATGTGGACCCTGGGAAGCTGTGCTGATGGCTCAAATAGTTGAGTTCCTACCATCCATGTGGGAGACCTGGATTGCGCTCCCAGATGCTAGTGTTGGCTCAGCCCAGCCCTGGACATCATGAGTGTTTAGGAAGTAGACCAACAGATGAGAGATCTCTGTCTCTGCCTCTTTACCTCATAAATAAGCAAAAACTAAAAAATTAAAAATCTGTGTATATTTTCATAGGAAAAAATTTTTATATGGTGAGTTCACTTGAGAAACAGGACACATTTTTTCCTATTACCTCAGCCAGATTTCCCTCAACCTGACATTCATTCCTAACCACTCACTCATTAATCTCGTGGTCCACTGAAGGAGATACTGATGAGTTCAAATTCACTTGAAGATCTCCAGGTAATTCTATTCAATAGATATTCAGTCTTCACCTTACTAACCTCCCGGCAGCAAAAAATGCAGTTCACTACCCCTCTTCTTCAAATATTCTCTTGGAGTCAGTAACTCTCTTGATTTTCCTCCTAATCTATGCTCACTCCTTTTTATCCTCCTTTGCAAGATTTATCTAGAATTAATTTTAACGTTCTTAAATGGTCAATCCAAGGCCATTTTTTCTTTTCACTCTGTATTTTTTAACCTAGAGGTTTCCTCCATGCTCATGCTTTAGTTCCCATGTACTAGAAAAAACTGTAAAATTTATTTCCTCAGACTGGACTATTTGGCGTGGAAACCCATAAATTCAAATGCCTATCTGATATGTTTCACTGAATGTTCTAGAAGGATCTTAAGCTTGCGTTGAAAATAGAGCATGTTATCACCTTTTTAATCATTCTCTTTTTATATCTCAATGTAGTACACCATATTCTATTCATGTACACAAGCCAGAAACCTTGCAATCATCTCCAACACTGCCCTCTCTCTCACTACTTAGACTCAACTTAATACCAAATTTGTTTGATCTTTAACCCCTACCCACATTTGTTATAGCATAAGGGTGTAACCAAAAAAAATGCCAAAGAAATAGTTCATTCCTCAATACAATCAAAGCAATTTATGAAAACCCACGACCAGTATCCTATTGAATGGGGAAAAGTTAGAAGCATTTCCACTGTGATCTGGTACAAGACAGGGATGCCCACTCCCAAAACTACTATTCAATATAGTTCTCAAAGTTTTAGCCAGAGCCATTAGGCAAGAAAAAGAAATTAAAGGGATACAAATTGGGAAGGAAGAACTCAAACTATCCCTCTTTGCAAATATGATTCTTTATTTAGGGGATCCAAAGAACTCTACTAAGAGACTATTGGAACTCATAGAAGAGTTTGGCAAAGTAGCAGGATATAAAATCAGTGCACAAAAATCAACAGCCTTTGTATACACAGGCAATGCCACAGCTGAGAAAGAACTTCTAAGATCAATTCCATTCACAATAGCTACAAAAACCATCAAATACCTTGGAATAAACTTAACCAAGGATGTTAAAGATCTCTACAAGGAGAATTACAAAATCTTAAAGAAAGAAATAGAAGAGGATACAAAAAAATGGAAAAATCTTCCATGCTCATGGATTGGAAGAATCAATATCATCAAAATGTCCATTCTCCCAAAAGCAATTTATAGATTCAGTGTGATGCCAATCAAAATACCAAAGACATTCTTCTCAGACCTGCGAAAAATGATGCTGAAATTCCTATGGAGGCACAGGAGACCTCGAATAGCTAAAGCAATCTTGGACAACAAAAACAAAGCTGGAAGCATCACAATACCAGATTTCAGGACATACTACAGGGCAGTTGTTATCAAAACAGCATGGTACTGGTACAGAAACAGAAGGATAGACCAATGGAACAGAATAGAAACACCAGAAATCAATCCAAACATCTACAGCCAACTTATATTTGATCAAGGATCTAAAACCAATGCCTGGAGCAAGGGCAGTTTATTCAACAAATGGTGCTGGGAAAACTGTATTTCCACATGCAGAAGCATGAAGCAAGACCCCTACCTTACACCTTATACAAAAATCCACTCAACATGCATTAAAGATATAAATCTATGACCCGACACCATCAAATTATTAGAGAACATCGGAGAAACCCTATAAGATACAGGCACATGCAAAAACTTCTTGGAAAAGACCCTGGAGGCACAGGCAGTTAAAGCCAAAATTAACAATTGGGATTACATCAAATTGAGAATTTTCTGTATTGCAAAAGAAACAGGAAAGTGAAGAGGCAACCAACAGAATGGGAAAAAATATTTGCAAATTATGCAACTGATAAAAATTTAATAACCAGAATCTATAAAGAGATCAAGAAACTCTACAACAACAAAACAAACAACCCACTTAAGAGATGGGCCAAGGACCTAAATAAACATTTTTCAAAAGAAGAAATCCAAACAGACACATAAAAAAAATTCATGATCACTAGCCCTCAGAGAAATGCAAATCAAAACCAAATGAGGTTTCACCTCACCCCAGTTAGAATGGCTTACATACCTAGATCAACTAACAATAAATGCTGGCAAGGATGTGGGCAAAAGACTCACTAATCCACTGTTGGTGGGAATGCAAACTGGTAAAGCCACTATGGAAGACAGTTTGGAGATTCCTCACAAACCTGAATATAACCCCACCACATGACCCAGCCATCCCACTCCTTGGAATTTACCCAGAGGAAATTAAATTGGAAAATAAAAGAGCCGTCTGCACCTCAATGTTTATTGCAGCTCATTTAACAATAGCTAAGACATGGAATCAACCTAAATGCCCATCAACAGTAGACTGGATAAAGAAATTATGGGATATGTACTCTATAGAATACTATACAGCAGTAAGAAAAAAAAAATGGAAGCCGGTCATTTGCAACAAAATGGAGGAATCTGGAAAACATTATGCTGAGTGAAATAAACCAGTCCCAAAGCAAGAAATATCATATGTTCTCCCTTATCTGTGACAATTAACTGAGCACTTAAAAGGAAACCTGTTGAAGTGAAATGGACACTATGAGAAACAGTGACTTGATCAGCCCTTGTCCTGACTGTTGAGGAACAACTTACTACTTTATTCCTTTTAGTATTTTTTGTTCTACTTAATACCATAGGTTGAACTCTGTAATTAGCACACAATTACTCTTAGGCATTTAAAATTAACTGAAAAGTGATCTCTGTTAAATATAAGAGTGGGAATAAGAGAGCAGGGAGATGTACAGTTTGGCACATGCTCACTCAGACTTACCCCTAATGGTAATGCTAGAAACGTGCCAGGGGATTCCAATTCAATTCCATCAAGGCGGCATGTACCAACACCAATTTACTAGTCAAAGTGGTCAGTTTCAGTTCATAATTGATCATAATGATAGGATTAAGTGCCAAAAGGATCACATAAACAAGACTAGTGTCTGCTAATACTAACTGATAGAATTAAAAAGGAGAGAACGATCCAATATGGGAAGCGGGATACACAGCAGACTCAGAATGGCAGATGTCCTAAACAGCACTCTGGCCTCAGAATCAGCCCTTAAGGCATTTGGATCTGGCTGAAGAGCCCATGAGGGTTTCACAGGCATGGAAAGCCAAGACACTGTGACAAAAAAAAAAAAAAAAAAAAAAAAAAAAAAAAAAAAAAAAAAAAAAAAAAAAAACAACAACACCAAACAACACCTAAATGAAAGATCTCTGTGAGTGAGATCCCAGCAGAAAGGACAGGTCATCAAAAAAGGAGGTACCTTTCTCTGGAAGGTGAAGAGAACCTCCACTTTGACTATGACTTGAGTTTGTGAACTCAAGAGGCTTCCATAGCCTTGGCAGCTCATGATAAGAGCCTCGGGTGATTACTGACATCATAAATAAGAGTGTCAATTGCTAAATCAACAACGAGGGTCACTGTGCACTGACTCCCCATGTAGGATCTCTGTCCTTAATGTGTTGTACTATGCAAATTGACAGTAAAACTACCACTCAAACACTACTCTTTACTTTGTGTGTCTGTGTGGGTGCAGTCTGTTGAAATCTTTACTTAGTACAAACCAAGTTGATCTTCTGTATATAAAGATAATTGAAAATGAATCTTGATGAAGAATGGGATGGGAGAGGGAGTGGGAGATGGGATGGTTGCGGGTGGGAGGGAGCTTAGGGGGGGAAAAAGCCACTATAATCCAAAAGTTGTACTTTGGAAATTTATATTTATTAAATAAAGTTGAAAAAAAGAAATAATTTCAATTTTGTATGGCCACTGACTGCCTTTAGATATGGTCAATATTAAATTAATGCTACTATACAATTTTGCTAAAATTTCATTTATTCCCAGGCAAATTCAGAGATGACATGGAGAAAGCTCAAGTATTTTTTTACAAAATTTATTTATATATTCATTTATTTATTTATGCTAAATATACAATTACATAGATAGAGAGGGACATAGAGAGGGAGAGAAATCTTCTATCCACTGCTTCATTCCCCAAATGGCCACAAAGCTGGGCTGGGCCAGGCCAAAGCCAGGATCCTAGAACTCCATCCTGATCTCCCAGGTGGGTGGCAGGGGCCCAATGATTTTGACCATTTTTTGCTGCTTTCCCAGGAACATTAACAGGAAACTGGATGGGAAGTACAGCAGATCGAACTCAAACAGGTACTCATTTGTACAATAATGGTGACCCCTCAAGCATTTACCATCAACCTTTGGAGCCACTAATCCTTCCTGTAGCATTGCTTAAATCCATCCACATCTCACCACCTCTACTTTCATCTCTTATCTGCACAAATAAAATATCCCCATAAATGGTCTCCTTGCCTCTACTCAGGCCCTCTCTAAATGATTTTCCAGTTCACTATCAAGCTACTCAAATCTAATTGTATCACTTTCCTTCCCCAACAGGTGAAATGATGTTTAGTGGCTTGACATTACTGGGTGTAGAAATAAAATTCTTCATTATGTACTATAAGATCTTTTATGCTATTATTATGGTCTTCTTAGATTTATTTGCCAATATACACCACTTGCTTTCTCCACTAGGACATGGATCTTCTTAAATTCACCACATTACCTCCCAATTAGGGGTATTCACATGGGCTGTTTCCCTTGCTTTGAATGTTTTTCTTTCCCCTCTTCATCTATATATTATTTATCCTTGAGATATTATTTCATACATCACTTCTTTAAGGAACATTTTGTGGCCTCTCTTTTGCTAAATCAAATCCCTTTGTTGTAAATTCTCTTGGCATTTTTTGCTACTCCTCTCTTGTTCTTACCACATTTAAAACTTCATGCTCACTTAGCAAATCACTTTTACTACAGTTTACTGTAAACTCAGTGACAATAGAGAATATTTTCTTGGTCTCTCTTTTAACCATAAGATTCAATCACAATGTATTAAACTTGGAAATGCTTGATGATTTTTTTAAGATTTATTTATTTGAAAGGCAGAGTTACAAAGAGGCAGAGACAGAGAGAGGTCTTCCATCTATTTGTTCACTCCCAAGATGGCCACAATGGCTGGAACTGGGCCAATCTGAAGCCAGGAGCCTGGAGCTTCTTCCAGGTCTCCCATGCGGGTGCAGGGGCCCAAGGACTTGGGCCATCTTCCACTGCTTTCCCAGGCCACAGCAGAGAGATGTATAGGAAGTAGAGCATCTGGGATTCGAAACGGACACCATAGGGGATGCCAGTACTGCAGGCGGGGACTTTACCTGCTACACCACAGTGCCGGCCCTCAATATTTTTTTTTAAAATAACTACATGTTTGCAAAAATGAATTGTTTTGCTTGAATACACAATTCTAAATTCTAAATGAATAATATTTTACTGAAAACACGGGGATATTTAATATGCCAGTTTCATGTTTTTATCTCATTTTAAAATAACAACAAGGTCATGTAACAAGTACTATTTTCATTCCCATTTTACAGTTAAGGGTGATGTCAATGACAGCAAGAATTGTTGATCTAGGTAACATAAAGCAAATGGCTACTACTGGTGAATTGTATGCACTCAGGATATTCCCTGACCCCCTGGAATAGCACCAGATGAGACATGGCTGAAGCAAATTTTACACACTCTCCTTTCCAACCTAACTAGGAAATTTTCTTAGGGAGTGAAATCCATCCCACTGAACACAAAGCACTTCCAAATTTCAATGGAGCATAGGTTAATGCCCACCTGTTAATAATTAGAATCATCTTGAACAAGAAGCAAAGAGTCTATGATGCTCCCCAAAAGGCAGTGAAACTGTTCTCTTTAACTGCCTCATTTAGAAAAAAAGCCACAACATTTCAAAATGGCCCTGTCTCCCTGTTCAGACAAAGTGAATCTTTGTACCAGGGAGTATGTAAGACAATGGACTATGAAGCTGTCTTTTCATGGCCCAGTTAGAATAGATGTCAAGTGTCATTACTGTAAATTAATGACCAGCATGCTATTTACTGAAAGGGATCTCTTCTTTCCCTGGTCAGGCAGCTGGGGAAATATAAACTAAATAAGGAACAAAGCCAAATCCACAGTATTCTTAGGCTGTTTTCTGTTCAGAATCTAAAAGGAAGATAATCCAGCTCAGAGTCACTTAGACTTCATTAAATATTTGTTTTAGTAATTGCAAAGGTAAATGGTCTTTAATGAAGAAATTGGAAATATGAGCAGAGCAGCATTTATCTCAATCCTAATTTGACTTTTTGATTACCCTGGAATAATTGGCTCAGCATATTTAATGGAATACAAATTATATTAATAGTGCAGGGACAATATCCACTTAAAGAGCAAAAATGATATTTTTACATGGGTTCAATATTTTTTATACTAGCACAAATAATTGTAGTTTTCTTATTATGATGTGATTCCTATTCAATAATAAACACTTTATTTAGGTGGATGCTAACTAGAGATTTCTGTAACTGACTCCGAAAGTTGCAATACAATTTCTAATGGATTCAATGAAGTATTTCTCAGATAAAACTCTGCCTCTACTTTTCCAGTTTTAGCAAGTTGCAAAGTGGCTTTTCTGTATATATAACAATAGAAAACCTTTTTCCCTGTTAGGCCAAGTTTTTCCATTTTTTTGTTGCCTAAGGATTGAGTTTTATAGGCCAGTGTTTCTCAAAGTTCAGTCCATCATTAGAATCACCTGAGGTGCTTTTAAAATGCAGACTTCTGCGACCAACAGAGACAAGTGATTCAGATGCATGGACCACATTTGTGAATAATTGCTAAAGGTCATGATTTTTCCCCTTGCAAGATGTTCACAGTATTTTACAACCATTTCTCTTGTCTGCCTCATTTAAGAACCAAAAATGGTCTCTTAGTGGGGTAGTTATTTGGGTGACTCCTTGTCTTTAAGAAAGTTGGTATATGTGTGTCCCTGACTTGGTCAAAATATCCTTGATTTAGATCCCATTTGAATAGCTTCACATAGAAATGTTTTCAAATTAAACATACACACACAGAAAGAGAGAAATGAGCAAATGAATACACAAAAACCATTAGACCTTGTCTATACTAGTGAAATGGACATGGAGTTCCATTATTTAACACAGGGAAAGAAGAACATTGTAGAGCAGGGTGTATAGATCACATGAAAACTAGTAGCAAGGAATGAAGGAAGGGGCTACATTTATTAATCCAAGTGTCAAATTAGAATCAGAATTTCTGCAGAGCATTTCCAGGTCAACAGTTGAATGGTTAATGCAACAGAGAACTTTGTGCTAGCAGTTACGTTTCAGAAAATAACGCTTAGGTCTGGTATTGAACTTGATCTTACACTGCCATTTCTGAGACTCTTGAGTTTAGAAGTATTCTTAAAAATAGCATACACTCCACATTTTATTGTTATTATTTTGCTTAAAAGTATCTTTAAAAAAAAGATTTACTTGAAAGGCAGAGACAAAAAATATCTTGTATCTACTGTGTCACTTCACAAATGGCTACAATAGCCAGGGTTGGGCCAGGCTGAAGCTAGGAGACAGGAACTCTAACATGGGTGGCAGGGGCCCAAGTATTACTTAATGTTCTACTTTGTTCTTAGGCACATTAACAAGATCTGAATCAGAATATGGATTGCCAGCACTCCAACTGGCATTCAGATATGGTATGCTAGCAGTGGTTTAACCCTGTGAGCCACAATGCCAGTCCCAGGGTATAGAGGTTTTTGATCTGGGATATAACTAGCCCTAAGGAGCTCAGAAGTGCCCTTCAAGCAAATTAGAAACATCCTCAAACTCTGCAAAATTTTTGTGCATGGACTTTTTCTCTGTCTGGAGTCAGGTTGGGCAGGGAGGATGGGCTGTCCATAATTTAATCATTTCCTCAGAGATGTTTGTGATCCAAAAACGGGTGAAAAATCACAAGAAACTTCCTTTCCTTGTTTCAAAGACCCTAGGTTCTATACACTGATTGAAACAATGTTAGAGATTTAAGCAAAATAAATATCTACGAAGCTGAGAAGGAAGGGAAAAGAGCTTCTACCCAGGGCTGAATGACCTGGTATGGCTAAACTGTTGCTTGGGCCCTACCACAATGTATCATTTTCCCTACCATTTTCTTCTTCACTTTCCTCTACAAAACCACATATAGCAGAAACTAAATCTACAGGTCATGATGCAGAGTTTATGCTTGGAAAGGCATTGTCCAGATAAAGCAAAGTAAGAAATAAAAACAGGAATAAAAGTCCTTAATTCTAATTTTCAGGCTCATTTATTTTCCAGTCCATCTTCCTTCTGCTTCTCTGACACTCCAAGCTTGTTTTCTTCTTCTGAACCCTTGCTTTTCACTCCAGTGGGAATAATCTGCTCCTACTTCCTAAAAGCTTAGTTCTACAACAACAGGTAAATGCTGTTTTAACTTCTTTCTCTTAAATAAGGCAGTCTCTATCCCTGAATTCCACAGGTATTTGAGTCATCTATGAGTGGTGTGACTATAATAAAAGTGACTTCACTGAGCTCCTATACCAGGAGGACCTAAGTTCCTCCGGGGACATGATTTTGATTGTGGAGAGATAAAGGGTAGGACAGTAGAGATGGAACGGATTCTATGTGAGAAAGCTGCAGATGTGCCGAAACTGGCATGAAACAGCAATCAATTTGGGTGATTAGAAAGTATTCTATACAATAGTCATCTACTTATCAAGAAGCAGACTAAGTGTAGGTAATAAGAAGTCACTATAAGTAGTCTTCCCATGAAGCAGGAGTCCCAGGAAGAACTTTTTGTCTGCCAAGTACTTATGGGCTCAAATAGTCTCAAAATATGACTTGACCTATGCCTAACCATTGAAGATCATCATCTCAATTAGTGTTGTACGAGATAATGTTCAATAATGAATGGACATAAAATCCATAGTTGGTATGAAAACATGTATGTGTTTGTTCACTCCTTCATGTAATAATCACTTATTTTTATCTGATATAAATTGCCAATGATGTATCATTTCCATTCAGATAAGTTCAACACATATGAAAATACTATTTACAGATGGACATCACCTATTATGGTGTCAGACGTGCTACCATTGCTCAACAAGGTCCCTTGGTCATCATCTATTATGAAGGATGAAAAGAAACATTTCTGTTCAATATTATCACTATGAATGGTTATACTGCCAGCCTTCTACACTCAGGAAGAGAAGTTAACCATTACAGCATAGATGCATTGAAATCTGACTTTTACTTCTGCAGTATATTTGAAATAAATCTCATTACCTGTGGTTGCTAAGAATATGATAGCAAACTAGGTTGATGACCCTGAAATGGCAGTAACTAGTAAAGATGATCCACCAAGTGGATCAACTCCTAATGAGAAAGAAGAGATTTAAATAGATTAAGAGATTAAATAGGATAATGAGATTTGGGAATAAGATTTTATATTTTGTTTTAGGTTTCCAAATTTGAACCCTTGATATATAATATATTTTACATTCATTAAACCAGATTTCCAAAGACATTTCTTTTGGCAGTCAAAACTAGAAAAGAAATTAGAGACGTTAAATACATTAGATCTCAGGAAATCAAAACAAATCCTTAACACAGCAACATACTCAGCTTCTGCCTGGAAACTGTTGGTAGTTTTTTATTTTTTATTTTTTTAAAGTCATTTGATAGTTTCTTGAAGTTAGCAAGAAAACCCAAGTACTAACCTCAGACTATAAAGAGTCTTCTTTTTGCGTATCCTTCTTTCCTACCAGCACAAACAAATGGCTTACTGGAAGTTTTCCAAGTGAAATATTCTAATCATATATTTTTAAGTAGATTTATTTTATTCATTTGAAAGGCAGAGAGAGAAAAAGAGACAGAGAGAGAGAGAGACAGAGAGGATTGTCCATCTGCCAAGTCACTCCCCAAAATGGACCAGGCTGAAGCCAAGAACCAGAGAGCCAGAAACTCCATCCAGGTCTCCCACATGAGTACAGGGGCACAAGAACTTGTAAAATCATCTGTTGCCTTCCCAGGTGCATTGGCAGGAAGCTGGATCAGAAATGAAGCAGCCAAGACTCAAATTGGCACTCCAAGGGGCACTCTGATATGTGATGCTGGCATCACAAGCAAGGGTTTAACTCACTGGACCACAATGCTGACCCTTAATCATTTATTCCTAATCTCAGTAATGTGCAGGGAGTATATAGATTACAATTTAATTTAAAGCCTTGGCTTGTAAATCATGTATATCTGAGATATCTGATTTTTGGTTTCTGATTAAACTATCCTAAACTGAATGTTACTTTAATATTATTGATATAATTTTCTCATAATTGTTTAAAATTTCAAAATAATTCCCTCAAATCATATAGGTTTCATTTGTTTAGTTTATGGGACACAGGAAAAGAGGTTCGGTTCATCATGACCTGCTTACCATTCTTCCATATTCCTAGCTGCCCTCAACCTTTTTTCTGTTTCAGTGATGAATCAAATTCATTCTCATTTTCAGAACATTTATTTGCTACTCTGCCTTGAAAAGTTTGTTTCTGGATCCTGAAATGATTGTTATAAAACAACAAGGGAATGTTTTTTCACTCCTTTATATAAAACCAGGCAGTCTCTACCACTGAGCAATTCTAACACCCACTGCTGACAACCAAATGACCCAGTGTTCACTCTATGTCCTCATATTCTATTGGAAAGTAAGATAGTGGAAGCTATTGCGTTTTTCTTTCCTCCTGGGAGTCACCATTTTTAAAGGTACTTCTAATCAGTACCATGGAAAGGCAGTCTCCAAGCAGGCCACAGAATTGAGCCACTTGGAATAGATACAAAGCAGGTTGGGGTCGTTGCTATGGTGCAGTATGTTAATCCTCCGCCTGCGGTGCCGGCATCCCATATGGGCGCCGGTTCTAGTCTCAGCTGCTCCTCTTCCAATCCAGCTCTCTGCTATGGCCTGGGAAAGCAGTGGAAGATGGCCCAATGCTTGGCCCCCTGTGCCCACATGGGAGACCCAGAAGAAGCTCCTGGCTCCTGGCATCGGATTGGCACAGCTCCAGCCACTGCAGCCTTTTGGGGAGTGAACCAGAGTACAGAAGACTTTTCTCTCTGTCTCTCTCTCACTGTCTGTAACTCTCTCTCTCAAATACATAAATAAAAAAAATCTTAGAAAAGAAAAGAAAGCAGGTTATGCACTCTGGGAGACATCAGGAAGGTGTCTGGAGGGCATATGAGAATCTAATGGTACCCTCAACTCTCCAAATGCTTTTTGCTTCTGATTGGGTCTAACTTTTAATGTTTATTTATTTATTTTCATTTTATTTGAAAAAGAGAGAAAGAGAATCTATCATCCGCTGGTTCTCTCCCCAGAAGCCTGCAACAGTGAAGGCTGTGCCAGGTTGAAGCCAGGAGCCAGGAACTAAACCCTGGTCTCTCACGTGGGTGACAGAGGCACCAGCAGTTGGGCCATCTTCTACTGTCTCCCAAGGTGTGCATTAGCAGGAAGCAGAGTAGCCAGGACTCAAACTAGGCAATCTGTTATGGGATGCAGGCATCTCAAGCTGCAATCTAACCGCTGCACCAATCAGCTCTAGTGATATCCAAAATTGTAACCCAAAAAGGTTTCCTAAAGGATAAGATATTCTAACTGAATGCTAAATGACAAAAAGAAGTTCACAGCATAAAGAGTGGTTTCACGGAGGGGGGGTGGGATATGATTTGCCTCTTTTCTCCCAAGGCATATCACTCAGGGAAGAACTAGGTGGATCATTTGGAAACACCAAAGGTTTTAGACCAAACTCCAGCAAGACTCTCCTTTCTTTCACTTGTCTGCCAACAATACCCCATTCCCAAGTAAAAATTCCTGTACCCTGCGGCAAGCAGAATGTATGCACTAGTGAACAGGAACTTGACCTATTTTGCTCACGGTTACATTCTTGGTTAGTGTTCTAAGAAATACTGGACACATAGCTCTTGAATGGATGAATACACTGAGACTTCCTAGGACAGCTTCTAGCACATCCACAAACACATTTCTGAATTCTCCTCACTGGAAATTAATGATTTATTCCATTTCTAATATGACTAAAATCCAAGAGTATGTTTCCTGCCTGTGTTTCATGAAGAAAGAAGGGTGGCAGAGGAATGATCAACAGAATTATGGGCAGAATCAGTCCACGCTTTACAAAAAAACTAAATAGTGACTTTGAAAGATTGGAATGAATGTCTGAAAGTTAGAATTCGATAACCAAATCTGTCAGGGGCACAGTGAAGGCCAAGGTCAGCATGTCTGTGGATGAGACCTATGGTATCACGAATAATGTGCTGGATGATTCAGCAGCACTCGGTGGGCTGCCATTCATCACTGTTAGAACACTGGAGAGGCATAAAGGTGATTAATTTATTTCTACTATTTTAGCTATTTCAAGTCATAGATCATATTTTGTTGATAAGACAATGCATTTTTGAGTTGGGTTTATCCCAAAGGAAAAAAATACAACCACACAACAAAAATCTCCCTGATATAGCTCAGGTCTTCATTTGATTTAAAAAAAAAAAACAAGTCAATGGTTGGTGTTGGGTTGTTTCTTTTTTTATGATCAATGCTTATGATTTTAAACATACATTTTTAATGTTTTAACAATTCTGATTATTTAAATAGTAATTTTAGTCAGAAATACAATAAAGGAATACATAGGATATCCTTCTAATGACAGATCATTTAAGCATTCATTTACTAACAACTAATGAATCACAGTTATTTAATTATCCACAATAAATCTGATTGGAAATGAAATATCCCAGGTATCATATGATAGAGAAAAGGAAAAATTTCCTCAGCATCCTATGACATCTCAAGTGTCTGAGATGTCTTGCTCTGCTGAATGAGAGGTTTGGAGTGGATGATCTCTAAATTCCTTTGAGCACTGCTATTCTATGACTGAATCTTTATACTGATTCTTTTTTTCTTTTTTTATCTACTATACTTGCCATTAGTTCATGGTTTAACTTGAATCATTTTCTCCTTTGAAAGTCCAAATTACATGCTTTGAAGTGAGAAAGCACACTGACTTTTTTCAGAAACAGAGCATGGAAAACACTTACACAAGTTACATGCTAGGTTGACGAAGAACAGAGTTACTAGTAAAACATAAATGCAAAAAAAAAAAAAAAACAAACAGTTGCCTGTCTGTAAAGTCCAATACTGAATATCATGCATTTCAAAATTGAAAAGTACTAGTAAAGTAAATATCACTTTATAAAATGCCAAGCAAGGGCCAGAGCTGTGGCACAGTGGTTTAAAGCCATGGCCTGAGGTGCCAGCATCCCATATGGGAGCCGGTATGAGTCCTGGGTGCTCCATTTCTGATCCAGCTCCCTGCTAATGCATCTGAGAAAGCAGCAGAGGATGGCCCAAGTCCTTGGACCCTTGCTACCCAGATGGGAGACCAAGAAGAAGCTCCTGGCTCCTGGCTTTGGCCTGGCTCAGCCCCGGTCATTTTGGCTATTTGGGGAATTAGTTAACCAGCAGATGGAAGACCTCTCTGTCTCTCCTTTTCCCTCTCTGTCTCTCTGTAACTCAACCTTTCAAATTAATAAATAAATCTTTAAAAAAATAAATGCCAAGCAATCATCTATTGAAATCTTTTTTTTAAAAAATTGGTAATGGTGAAAGGGAATTCTTACCCTTTTCCATGCAAGAGTCAATAATAAAGGTAGACATAAGGTATTTAATATTAAACAACTACTCAGCTGCCTCAGCAGCAACACTGAGCTTTTCTGTTGCACTTTCAAATCAGAAACTCCTGGATACTCCTATGTGAAGTTAGGTTCATCATACAATCAAATATTATATTCTTTTTCACGAAGAGAATCAAAAGATGCCTTTTGATGTCATCAGAGAGCACAAAGGGAAAGAGAGACAACTTTGTAAGTGATTTTTCTCCATCTCAATTGAAAAGTAATACAAGAGATCATCTGCAAAACACAAAGTGGGGAGATGGAGGACTTGAAGAATTTGGGGAGAGTGGAATAGGATGAAAGTAATCACTTTGGTGACTGGATGAAACATTGAGCAGGGCCTTCAAGTTCTAGTCTTTAGGCCCATTTGAAATACCTAAAATTAAACTTCAGAGGTGATAAATATGTAGGTTGATCGTGGTAATCATTGCACAAGGGATATGTTATACATGTGGAATATATATACATAAAATTTTGTTTGTCATTTAAAAGAAATGCAAAAACAAAGACATTTTAAAGCAAGAGCACAGCATAAAGTCCTTGAGCTAAGAAAGCCTCGAATTTAAATTGGAGAGTCAAAGCAAAATCATATGAAAGAGTTAAATGTAGACAGCATGCATTCAGCATTACAAATCTTGATATGCTATGTAATTTCTCTAACAGTTCAAATGAATTATTGAATTCTACTTTGAAAAACTTATATGTGGATTAGTTTAAGCCAACACTGTGTCCTTTCATTCGCCCACAGTCTTTATCATATATCTGTTTCCTCCTGTAGACTCCATGTTGAATAGCAGCTGGTAACAGAATCTCTTCCTTGACAGTTTATGTTATCACTTCAAAATAAACAACAAAAAGGAATGCAGTCCTTAATAGCACAGCAAGGGTTGTTATGGTGTTTTTTGCTACGAGACTAGGGCTCTGATTTTCATCTTGTTTTATACCCCATAGAGCTAAACCAAGCCTACAATTCCCATTAACTTCAAAAAGAGCCCATGCTCAGATCAGCTCCTCAGGGGTGTAGAACAAAACTAAAAAAGGAAAAAAAATAATAAAAATAAAAAAGAAAGGAAAAGAAATCTTCTTACTCCAAGAGGGAATCTTTTTACTTTATGGATTATCTGTTCTTGTTGTTGGTCTGAGATTACTGGGGTTATTATTTAATGCTGCACATTTTGATCTATATGACAGAAACAGCAGAGTAGATAGGGTAGAAACACATTAGCATAGATGTCAGTACAGATGTCTGATAAAACTATCAAAACTTAATGGTCCCTGCCAGCAAATAAGTTTGTGACAGCGGTAATGGATCAATTGTAGTCTGTTTCTTCTGGGAAGCTAAGCACATTTAACCAACAGATTTCTCATCTTCTTTCATACCTGAAAAGGTTGAGCTATGCTCATACATACCTTTATATTGGAGTGGAAGCTATATGCTGAAAACCAAAGACCACTTATATCATTGAGAATGTTTCTGTGTCAAAGCCAGCCTACATTAGTGCTAAGGACAGAATCAGATAACCTGTTTGCTGTCTTTCATCCTATCTTTTTTTATCTACCCCCCTTGGACAATCTGACATTAAAAAATGGGTGAATTTTGCTTATCTTATAAAGAATCCATTGCAGGAAATTAAGGCTATTCTTGTGGTTCAAGGGATAAATCATGAGGGCTTCAACTAGGGTGACACAGGGAGATTGAAGGAATTGCATAACTAAAGAATAGATCTAGAACTTATAATTGACATGACTTGGTAATAAATGGAATGTGAGTTAAAAAGGGAAAAAAAGACAAATTGAGGATAACTTGAATGGAATCTTAAGGTTATTTAAGGATTAAATAAAATAACATATATAAGATATCTAGTAGAAAGAATTACTCAATAAAATTAGCTATTATTGTTAAAATTCAAACAGGAGTTTCCCATAGAGGATTACCATGATATTGATTATGAAGAAAATGAACATTTTCCCTCATCTAATAGGAATAATACCATCTTTTTTGGCAGTGTTCCTCAGAATGTGTGATGACATCCACAAAATGACACAATTAGCTATACATTTTCATTACCACTTCCTTGTGGTGATGAATTCAGAAACAAATAAACCAATACAAACAGACACCAGAAACAGAGCATTTGGAATAAATTCTTGTCACATAAAGGTGACCTAGTATTACTAATTTATGTAAGTTCTCAAAAACATTTTTGCTAATGTCTCTCAAGGTGGGTAATTAAGGAAATATATAAATGGAAGTGGTTAACAAAGAAGCTAAATATGCAGTCCACAGTGAATAGGATTACTACTATCTCTTTTATTTTTTATTACTCTTACAACTTAATGATAAATAGCACTATTCCAATTTTGCAGTAGACTCTCTTGGTTGTAACAAACTCTTGTGTGTTGTTGGATATTCATTCCCTGAAATTCAGAATGTCCTATCTTAAATAATTTTGACACCTTCATTTATTCCTGGAAATTTTCTTCATCTTAGCCCTACAAGGTTCACCTTTTCTGCTGGCCCACTTATTCGTGTACTCAGTTGATGAGTGGCAGCTTAAAAACCAGGTTAATTTTACCCACTTGGTTTTTATGTTTCCATATATTTGAAAGATAGTGTCCATGGGAGCTTTCACCCATTGGTTCACTCGCCAAAGGCTCGCAACAGCTGGGGCTCGGCCAGACCAATGCCAGGAGCCCAAAACTCAATCCAGATCTCCAACATGCTTAGCAGGGACCTAAGTACCTGAGCCATCACCTGCTGCCTCCAGAATGAGTATCAGCAAAAAGCTGGAATCTAGAGCCAGGCTATGGGATGCAGGCATCCCAAATGGTATCTTTATCTTCATTGCCAAAAACATGCCCCTTAAATTTTTATTGTTAAAAATTGAAGTCTAAGTGAAAACTCTCTGTAAGTTGCATGACTGTAATAGCTAGCACATCTTTAATCTTTCCTAGGAGCCTACCTGACCAAGCCACATTTCCTTTATACCACCTATTCAAATGTCTTTTTCTGTTTCAAATAACCAGTTTTATTCCTGAACTGAAAGCTAATGCTAGTTTACAGCCCATTTGCAAAGCCTAAATGGCTGACATAACTTGAGACAAATGAGTAAGCTAATCACTATGTGTTCATACTATTATTGCCAACACTTTTTGGGCCACATGAGTGACTCACTGAAGTATTCTATGTCTCAGGAAAATGGACTTTTGCAGTTATAGTTTTGCAACCAAAAATACCTTGAACATAAAGAAAATCAATACAAATGACCTCTGTTAATCCACAAAGATCAAAAGATTATTTCATCACATATTCATAAGAGTAAAAATGCATAAATATATTAAAGTAAACCAGACATTTCTAGCTATCTTATTTTTAGAAGTAAAAGATAAGATTCCCATAATATTAATGATAACAGAGTTTAGAATTGATTATGTATATTTAAATATGTTGGAGAACTGACAGTTATGATATAGTATGCCATCCATGTCCTAAGATTTTCTCATTTGCCAATAGACAACCAAAGATATTAAGTGAAAAATGTTTGTACAGAATGTTGTAGTTAGTGATGTTCTCCATGATTACCTAGTCATAAGCCTTGTTATATTAAGTGATCTAGAATTTTTAATCATAACCGATTGAATCAAAATTGAATGATGATTTTAAGGTAATTAATGCAAGTTCCAAGTGAGTTACACAGTTATGACTCAAGCCTAGGACTATTTATCATACTCCAGAATTTTTCTAATATCCCACACTTTCATACAACTTTATAAGGAAAATCATTACTTACAGATAAGACTACATGTCTTATGCCTAACTTGAGATGTTGTCAAGCCAAAAAAAAAAATATGATTAAAAGAACTCTTTATTTTTTTTTTTTTTTATTTTTGCCATTTATTTTCTTTTTTTTTTTTTTTTTTTTTAACTTTTATTTAATGATAAAAGAACTCTTTAAGCTGGTGCCATGGCTCAATAGGCTAATCCTCCGCCTAGCGGCACCAGCACACCGGGTTCTAGTCCCGGTCGGGGGGCCGGATTCTGTCCCGGTTGCCCCTCTTCCAGGCCAGCTCTCTGCTGTGGCCAGGGAGTGCAGCGGAGGATGGCCCAAGTGCTTGGGCCCTGCACCCCATGGGAAACCAGGAGAAGCACCTGGCTCCTGCCATCAGATCAGCACGGTGTGCCGGCCGCAGCGCGCCGGCTGCGGTGGCCATTGGAGGGTGAAGCAACGGCAAAGGAAGACCTTTCTCTCTCTCTTTCTCACTATCCACTCTGCCTGTCAAAAAAAAAAAAAAAAAAAGAACTCTTTAAGAAGTTTTCATGGAAATATCTATCTCAATAAATAGATTAAACTGAATTGTAAGGAATATTTAAAACTCTGAAAAGGGCAATGGACTAAGGAAATTCAAATGTACATGTTCTTTATCCAAAGCTTAAAGAAATAACATGCTTGAAAATTTTCTTGAAGTAATTAATCTGCTTTTTCCTGTATGTTTTAAATTTTATCCTTGGCGTAAATAATACATCAGAAGACTAGAGCAAGGTTATATACATGACTCCCTCCCAATGAAAACATACTACTTTCATAGAGTTGCATTTGTGTGTCTAGTCCCTAACATTTCTCAAGGCTTTCTAAAAGTAATAGGCATATGAAATACTTTAATGAATTTTATATAGTAGACAGTTCTCCATCAACACTCTATGACAAATTCATTAATGAGTTTAGATTTTCATATTGGGGAAGACTTTGCTTCTTCAAAAAAGTAGTTAAACTCTGTAAAGAGACTTGTAATCTAAAGAGACCTGAAACCAATCTGTTTTCATCTTGCATCCTGTTCTGCCTTCCATGATATCTGATGTTTCCAAGGATTATGACTTTGAGGTTTCTTTTTTTTTTTTTAATAAATCAGTTCCTACAAGAACTATTTCAGTCATATCTTCTATAAATTTGGTGAAATTTCTTAGCCAATGTCTTCTGTCTTCCATAATCTTTGGTCTTCTAGATTAGTGAATTTTATTCATTTTCTCTGTAATCTTAGGTATGTTTTATAAGATAGAAAAAGATGTATGAGAGGCCAGCACCGTGGCTCAATAGGCTAATCCTCCGCCTTGCGGCGCCATCGGCACACCAGGTTCTAGTCCCGGTCGGGGCGCCGGATTCTGTCCCAGTTGCCCCTCTTCCAGGCCAGCTCTCTGATATGGCCCAGGAGTGCAATGGAGGATGGCCTAAGTGCTTGGCCCTGCACCCGCTTGGGAGACCAGGAGAAGCACCTGGCTCCTGGCTCCAGATCAGCGTGGTGCGCCTGCCGCGGCGGCCATTGGAGGGTAAACCAACGGCAAAAGAAGGACCTTTCTCTCTGTCTCTCTCTCTCACTATCCACTCTGCCTGTCAAAAAAAAAAAAAAAGAAAGAAAGAAAAAGATGTATGAGCAACCTATGTTCAACGAAAGTCTAGCCAAGATTTTTCATTACATTTATAAAATTTAATGGATGGGGACAGTGCTGTGGCATAACAGGTAAAGCTGCCTCCTACAGTGCCGGCATCCCATATGGGCCCCGGGTTCAAGTCCTGGCTGCTCCACTTCCAATTCAGCTCCCTACTAGTGTGCCTGAGAAAGCAGTAGAGAATGGCCAGAGTCCTTGGGCCCCTGCACCAGTGCGGGAGACCTGGAAAAAGCTCCTGGCTTCTGATCAGCACAGCGCCAGCTGTTGTGGTCATTTGGGGAGTGAACCATCAGATGAAAGACCTCTGTCTCTCTCTGCTTCTCCTTCTCTCTGTGTGCAACTCTGACTTACAAGTAAATAAATACATCTTAAATAAAATTTATTGGTACCAATTCTTTACACTTATAAAATACTACATAAATGTTCTTCTTTTAAGGAACTGGCAATCACTTTGAAATGAATTACATAATGAATACAGGCTTTTTTGCAGGCAGAACTGTAGATTTCCTGTTAGAGATGCCACCTGGCTTTACCTGGCCAGCTCTCCTCCCAGGCCAGCTACGTAATGGGAGTCAACAGGGTGCCTTCCCAAGGAGGTTCACACCTCCCTTAGGATGTACCCCATGTGAAGAGATAAATAAGTCTGAGCCTTATAATTTACAAGGCCTCAAAGCGCACCAGATTATTATCGACCCCCATCTGTCAGGTTCTATTTGCCTCTCAATCAGAAAACTTAGTTGTAGCTTAGATAGCACCTTTCTTAGGCTCTCTAATAACAAAGCTGTCCTTTGTATCTAGCCCACTTGGACTTTGTAACCATAGCCTCTACTCTACCACCAATGGCTCTACTCCCAACCTGTGTGTACTGATAGTCCTCTCCCCCACTTAATGTTGTATGATTGTTCAGAATTTCTATACAGACAAACCCCGCTACCTGCAAAAGTTAAGTGGCCTTTCTCTCAGTCTTGGCTGGAATCAGCTTTAAGTCACATCCATCAAACTGTCCCCACAAGGATCGAAAGACCCCCCACATTTCCTCTCTTCTATGAAATCCTCTCATTACCTGGTTAATGCTACTCTTAGGATCATTGGTTACTAATCTCACCCTGACTTTTATACTACAGTGTCTAAGTGTTTACAGCAGGTTATAATGGAACAAACGAAGACCTTCAGCAACCAGGTGGTCAACCAAATACTGCTACAGGAATATACTCGGCTTCTCACCCAGGAGACAGCGGCCTGAGACATTGCCCCATGCCAGCGAAGAGTACCTCGTCGCCCCATGTCAGCAGGAAGTAGCTCTAAAGACAGATCATTGTCCCTCTACCCCTCCTGGACTTCTGGGACTAATGTAATCCCATACAATTCCTGCTTTATAAAAAACAAAAGGGGGGAATGTTAGGAAACTGGCGCAGTTTTAGCCAGGTGGCCACATGGCCTAACCTCTGTGGTCAAGCTCCACCCCATCCTAATGGGATTCGCTGCTCCTGCTTCCCTGCCCACCCTTTGCAAAGTTTTAAAAGGGCCTGTTCCTGAACACGTGGCTCTCTTGGCTTCTCTCCTGCTCTCTTGGCTCGTCTCTCTGCTCTATTTTCTCTCCTTACTAGCTCCTCTCCTCTGTCTCTCTCTCTCTCTCTCTCTCTCTCTCTTATATTCTCTTTCTCTTCACTGCCCTAACCCTCTGGTCTGTTGGGTGTTCCCCAATAAACCCTCTCCCTTACTCCGGTGTTCAGTGTGTTTTGTGACGGCTAACACATGAAATTTATATGCCTTAAATAAAATTTTAAAAAAGAAAAAAAAAGAAATACTAACACCTCCTTTTACTCTTAATTGAGCAGTAAGTAAATGGTAAAAAAAAAAAAAATCCTCACCTTTCAATGCTAAAACCCTGACCTTCTGGTCTTGGATATTGGGAAGTCACATCTCATTAGTCAGGAGTGTCATTACTAGTTTTGTGACCTTGGGCTACTTAGTTAATCTCTCTGATCCTCAGTTTCCTCATCTATAATATGAGGATCATAATTACAGTGCTGACCTCAAAGGGTTGCTGTAATGATCAAATGCATACATTTCTGTAAAGTGCGTAACACATGGCTTATCACATGAAACTGATTAATGTTAACTACTATTAAGAGAAAACTAAAGTTGCAGAACATTATGTAAAATATGATATTGTGGAGGTCATGAAAGTCTGATCATGTCTCCCCTCAAGAGAACACGCTATTTTGAGCACAGTTGGCCTCCAGCTACCAGTGCCAAACTTTAAGATTCATTGTGATTCTCGTATGCTAAGGCTTCACTTTTCCTTAGATGCTGCCAAGTAATGACTGACAGGGTGGAGAGCCAGATTTGCTCTAGATTTGCACCATCCCTAATCCAGGACTTCTCTGTAGGCAACTCCTTTTTGAGGATTCCCCCATCAGTGTAGCCAAGAAATTTTCACAACTACATTGTATAGTTTGAGTCTATCTTCCAAATCCTTTCTCTTTCCACTCTTATTTCACAGATGTCAAACCTAAACTTCAAGCTAAAGGTTCTCCCTTCCTACTCCCTCCTCCACCTTTATCCTTCACGAATACTTTCCCCAGTAGATCTCTTTGGTATGTCATGCCACACTGACAGCTGTTTCTCTGAAGAGCCAAACTGATACAGAATATGATGTGTATGAGGAAAATAAAAGATACACCTTTCAGAAAAATTCTGGAAAGATAAATTTAAAAAATTGTCAATGGCCTGCAAGAAGTAGGAATGTGGGTTGGAGGATTTGGGTTTTTCTAATTATTGTTTTATATTTTATTTGAATTTTGTTTGAATTCTTAGTTAAAAACATAGATTAATTTTAGAAAGACAAACAATAAACAAAAAGAACTAAATTCAATCAGAAGAATCATGATATAATGAAAATGGATTTGGATATCTGCTCTGACATCTTTCAACTGAGGAAACTAGTTACTCAACCTTCCTCTCTTCATTTGGAAAAATTGGGACAGTGATTGCTACTTGACATTATATCTAATATAAAAAATGTATTCCCACCAATGAAATCCAAGGTCAAAACATTTAGTTCTCATTCCTTAACTCTAAGACTAACCTTGTCAGAACATGTGTTATATAGCATTAGCCAAGGATGGTAAAGGATCTTATCTACTCATTGATAGCATCTCCATCTGTTTTATATAATTTGAAGTATGTTATGGGGATCTCGATATTTGTAATATCACTGATGTCTGGAAAGCTCTTCTCTTAGATATATAGCTTACTCACTCATTCTTTTTACTTCTCACTGAGGCCTGACTCTGACCAACCTCACTGCTAGTCCTGTCAGTCTCAATCGTTTATTCTTTTCTTTTTCTGTTACTACAGCCTTTCTAATCTTCCAATATACAAGGGTACTTCCAAAAGCTTGTCTAAACAGAATTAAAAATAAGGTTTATTTTCATGCAAAAAAATTTGACATTCACGTATACAAAGGGTACCCAAAAAGTTCATGGAAATATGCTTTATGAAAAATATCCATACATTTCAAAATATTTTGCACCAAAATAAACTTATCTTTTAAGTCTGTTCTCCCATTTACTTCTGGAAGTAATTTTGTGCTACAAAATCTCTGATACTGTAGCAGAATATTACTGCTTGCAAGAGCTAAACTGATTATAGCACCAAAGAGACACTAATTACTATGATATAAGGTTAACTACACACCACTCAGAGGCAGTTTCATGAGATTTTGTTGTGCTCTCAGTAAGCATTTGAGAATGGTGCTCTCAGACAAGAAACGTAGATATGAATAGGTAGACAGATGGTCATTTTAGAAGGAGATAAGAACCTGAAATTGAGGTGGTCTCAGGAATGGAACACAAGCTTAAGTTAAATAATGATTTTTGGAATTTATGCTGCATTCCAGATTATGCTGGTACCCATATACAGACTCAAATTTAGGCAGCCAGAGGACAAAGGATAAAAAGATGTTCATTAGGCTAGTAAGTAATGAGATTAAAAACAGAAATTTGGTCACTAGGTTTGGTAACAGGATCAAGAGAAAAACTGAAGTTCAAGGGTACTTTAAAAAATTTCATGGAAGAGGCCAGAACTGTGGCTTAGTGAGTTAAGCCAAGCTATTGTCTGAAATATTGGCATCCCATATGTGCACTGGTTAGAGTCCTGGCTGCTCCACTTCTGATCCAGCTTCCTGATAACCCATGTGGGAGATCTGGAAGAAGTTCCTGGCTCCTGGTTTTGGTCTGGCAGAGCCCTAGCTGTTGCGACCATTTGTGGAGTAAAGCAGTGGATGGAAGATCTCTCTCTGTTTCTCCTTCTCACTCTCTCTGTAACTTTGCCTCTTGAATAAATCAATAAATATTTTTTTAAAAAAATACATAGAAAATGAAATTGTGGGATAGGCATTTGGTGTAGTGGTTAAGATGTCACTTTGGATGCTTGCATCACATATCTGGGTGCCTGGGTTTAAGCCTCAGCTCTACTACTGATTCCATCTTCTTATTAATTCAAACCCTGGGAAGTGGCTCATGATGGTTTATGGGAGACCTGGATCGAGTTCTGAGTTCCTGGTTTCAGCCTGACCCAGCCCGGGGTTGTTGGAGATATGTTAGGAGTAAATCAATGAATGGAAGATCTCTGTGTCCCTCTGCTTCCTGTCCTTGAAATTAAATACATAAAAATTTACAAAAAGTATATGGATTTAAAAGACAAGTTTATTAGGTATATAAAAATTGAAATAATGTATACTATGAATATTCAAAAATTCATGAAAAATATATTATAAAAAAGGAAGGAAATTTAAATTTTTTGCAAAAAATAAACATTTATCTATTTATTTTTTGAAAGAGTAAGAGTGAGTGAAAGAGAGAGAGATCCATCTGCAATTCACTTCTCAAATGGCCACAATGGCTGGGGCTTGTCCAACCCAAAGCCAGGAGCCTGCAACTCCATGTCACATGAGAGGCATGCGTCCATTCACTTGGGGAATTTTCTGCTCCTTTCCAAGCCGCATTAGTATGGAGCTGGATCAGAAGCAAAAAAGCCAAGACTAAAGCCAGAACTCTGATAGGAGATGATGGTGTCTCAAGAGGCAGTTTAACCTGCTGTGCAATAATGCTGGTTCCCCAAATAAATGTTTTTTAATTTCTTTTCCCCATGAACTTTTGAAATATCTACATATACTTCAGAAGAACAACTTGCAATACTTGTTCTTTTCTCTTACTGGGCATTATAATAACCTGCAGAGCATTTTTTTTTTAAGTAGAATCCTGGGATCATTAGAAATCAGAATTTTCAAGGCACTGTAAACTCAAAATTTACATTTTAAAAAGCTTCTTGAAATCATTCTACTGGAGTAAATCTGCTGACATTTTGCTCACTTCATTTTAGCTGATTCACTGCAAGACTGGTCTAAGATCTTGGAACGCTTTTGACCCAGAAAGTTAGGAATCAAATAGCATCTGAAATGGGGAAATAGAGGACTTAAGGGGTAGTTAAATAGCGTGAAAAAAGAAGAGTCTCAAAATTTCATTCCCTTTACACTGTATGAACCAAAAGGTAAAGTTTCAGGCCGGTGCCACGGCTTACTAGGCTAATCCTCTGCCTGCGGGGCCGGCACCTGGGCTCCTCTTCCAGTCCAGCTCTCTGCTGTGGCCCAGGAAGGCAGTGAAGGATGGCCCAAGTGCTTGGGCCCTGCACCCGCATGGGAGACCAGGAGAAGCACCTGGCTCCTGGCTTCGGATCAGCCATTTGAGGGGTGAACCAACGGAAGGAAGACCTTTCTCTCTGTCTTTCTCTCTCTCTCTCACTGTCTAAATCTGCCTGCCAAAAATAAATAAATAAAAAAAGGTAAATTTTCAGCTTTATCATTGCCATCCTCTACTCAATGTCAATCACAGCGCCTGCTGCATGTTAGGTGCTCTATAAATATTTTCAAAATTCATTGCATGTGATTATTGTCAAAGGGCAGATAGTGATTAAAATGCCAGTTTAGATGCCCACAGCCCATTTTGTGGTACGTTGGTAAGAGTCTTGGCTCTGCTTCTGATTCCAGCTTCCTGCTAATACAGACCCTAAAAGTCAGCAGGTGACAAATTAAGTGATTGGATCCCTGTCACCCATATGGGAGACTTGGATTGAGTTCTAAGCCTCTGGTTTCAGCCTGAATCAACACCAGCCTTTGCAAACACTTGGGAGTTAACCAGCAGACTGAAGGTCTGCAACTCTATCTTTCTATATCTCTCTTTCTGTCCAATACAAAAATTAGCATATAGGGGATAAGTTTTTCAAGTATTTGAAGCTCATCTCTGTGTGTGTGTGTGTGTGTTTGTGTGGCCAATAAAAAATTAGCATGTAAGTGATAATTTTTAAGTATTTGAAGCTCATGTTTTCTCACTTGGTGCATAATGGAAGCAGTCTAAAACATGATCTATTCTTTCAACACAGCCATTAGTATCCACTTACCAAGTTTAAGAACTTTATTGCACCTCTGAATCAGGCTAGTACTGGCAGAAAGAACTGGATATTTTAACAATTTCCACTGAGAACAATTCATTATCTCTTTTTCTTGAACAAAATATCACCATCTATTCAGATGTTGATGTTAGTACTAAGCTTTTCTGTGAGCATGGAAATTCACTCTTTTACAACCCTTGCTGTCACTATGGGTTCCTTCTGTTCTCCTTTCTTTGTCCCTTTTGTGGGGGGGGGGGGATATGTTTAAACCATCTAATTTTCAACTTGGTCTAAAAACCAGGTATGTAATGATGCATACAAATACATTACACATTAATGATAAAATGCATTTAGCTGATGACTAGGCCATTGATATTCCTATCTTGCAATGAGCATCTGTGAGCTCTGTAATTGCTGCTTCTGTAGTAGTTTCACTACAGCACCTTAAGGGCAATCAAGTTCACAATAGTGGAAAGTGATACAAATCACTGCAACTTGTAGCTTTTGCAGATTTGTGATTAGAGTGAGATTTCCTTCTATGAGTTGTATCTTATGAACATTAGTGTCTTTTGAATAAGATGAAATTGCGGCACTACAGTATATTCCTTGTTTTCTAGGCCCCACAGGCTTGGGAATGAGAAGGTGACAGTCATTACCAGCTACCTCTGTTTCCCTAAATTTCTATCAATGTGCTTTCTGAAAACTTCAGCCTCCCTTAAAATCCTCCCAAACATTTCTGAGGATCTCTTTGAGTTACTACCTGTGTGCTAAGTGAAGCCGTTTGCTTAGCTACTAGGTAGTGCCTGTTGTTTTCTACCTCTTTACCATTGCTGATGCTTCAGTGACTTTTATTGCTATTAGTGTCAAAAATGCCGATTTCAAGTCAGGTGTTTGATACAGCAATGAAGACACTGCTTGCGATGCCTGCATACCATATTGGAGTGCCTGATTTTCAGTCCCAGCTCCACTGCAAATTGCAGCTTCCTGGTAATGCACACCTTGGGAAGCAGCAGGTGATGGCTCAAGTACTTGAGTCCCTGCCATCCATGTGAGAAACCTGGATGGAGTTCTGGCCTCCTGTCTTCAGTTTGGCCCAGCCTTGGCTTTTGCAGGTATTTGGGAGAATGAACCAGCAGATGGAATATCTCTGTTCCTTTCTTTCTCTCTCTCTCTCTCTCTAATAAAATAAAATAAAATATTTAAAAGATTTATTTATTTATTTGAAAAGCAGAGTTACACACAGAGAGAGAGAGAGAGAGAGATCTTCCATCTGCTGGTTCACCCCCAAAATGGCCACAACAACTGGTGCCAGCCCAAAGCCTGGAGCCAGGAACTTCTTCTGGGTCTCCCATGTGGGTGTAGTGGTCAAGGGACTTGAGCCATCTCCTGTTGCCCTCTCTGGTGCAACAACAGGGAGCTGGATCAGAAGTGGAACAGCTGGGACTCAAACTGGTACCCATATGGGATGCCAGCACTGGGGCCAGAGCTTAACACACTGTGTCACAGAGCTGGCCCCTAAAACCAGTTTTTAAAGGCCAATTTTATTCATGCTAGTTTCCACTATCAGTGTAAATGCTGCTGTGATATAAAGACAAAGCTGATGATAGTGTTATCAAATGCTTTGGGCTCAATAGTTAAAGCCAAAACTCCATGTTTTCTCAATTTTTTCTGTATTTTTAATGTTCAAAGAGATTTTCAAAAGACACACAGCAGTCATATCAGGAGCCATATTAATCACAAGGAAGCTAGTAATACTTGAATTCAAGCCTGGTGAGAATTTAAATAAGCATATCTGGTAACTTTGATTGTTGTCTTTATCCATATTACACGATATGATTTTATTGGCAGAATAGATTACAACCTGCTTATACTATATTGTTTCCAAAGATGGCTAAACAATTTGTCCTATTCCACATGCCTTTTAGCAATATTGTTTTGCCAGTCCATCCATCAGAAGGTAGAAGCCATTTTTTCCTCTCCATGGATCTTGGCTGTCTCATTATTTTCCTGATTCCACAGGATGTTGCAGAAATGATGTGTTGTGACTTATAGGCTAAACCTTAAGATAAGCTATATCCTTAATTTTTACTCTCTTAAAAGTCAACTGCCAAATTAAGAAATTTGGGCTATCTACTAAATGATAAAAGACCACATGGAAAGAGAGAGGTTGCAAAGAGAACTGAAGTGCTCCAGTTGAGAACCAGCCCCAAGGTTCTAGATACATGAAACAGTCTTGGATCTTCCAGCCCTCAGTTAGGCTCTGTGTCCTTAAGCTGACATCATGTGCTATCACAAGTTAGGCATCCCTGCACAGTCCTGCCCAAATTTCTGACTGAAAGAATTAGGAGCAATAAAAGGTGTCATTCTAAGCCACTTTTGGGGGCAACTGGGTAACTTCTTATGCAGCAATAGGTGACAAAATCTTCCCCTTTATCTGGAAACATCTCAATATACAGAGATGAGTCTTCAATGTCTTGGATATGTAATACCTCTTTGATCATGCTTTATAATCGATTGATTCTAAGATAGTGCTTGACTCCGATTAGGGCAATCCAAGAAATAGAGGGTCACAGAGATGGGGATTCCTTGGAGTCTGGTAGCATTAACAAGTCTCCCTGAAAGAAAGTTCTATTGTACATTTCCAAAGGGTTATCCTGGATTCTTCCCAAGCTTTTATTGTTTAGCAATTCCCTCAGTTCTGTAAGCCAGAAGGATTTTTTCAACAAATTCTTATAATTGTTTTTACTTAAGACAATTAAGTACAGATAAAATTTACATATAGAATATACCAACATGAATATACTAATAAGAATTCTTTCTGAATTTGATCTTGAGTTTTCTCTGAAGTTTCACTTTAACTAAAAGAGCAAAATCATCCTTTTAGCTCAATTCTAATTTATTCTAATAAGTGCCCAACTTATTTAAGTTATTTGGGGGCAAAATGTCTTTTGGGGATTGTATTCTAACTTCCCCTTCACTTCATGGTATACTTACTTGGGTAGAATACAAAGAAAAGTACATGCTTTATTACAGTGTCTGTACATCAGGCTTTCATCTGCTTCCACTGGACAGCACACACTTCCGGCCGCCAGTTTCATTGCTGGCACTAGAATGAATTTTATAATTGTTTTATTGGATTTTATCTCACTTGTATAATATTTTCCTCCTCTCTTACTCTATAATGCGCAGGAAAAATAATGCCTGCTGTGAGTCAGCCAACCATAGCTAATGATATGTAAAATGTGAGCTGTGGAAAAAAGGTAAATTTGTTTTATTCCTTCAACAAATACTGATTTTTATAAAAAACAAAAGTATTTATATTTAAGCTTTCTTGCTAAGGACGAGAAAATCCTGCCCATCCTCCATCCCCAACCAAGCAAACAAACAAACAAAAAAACCTGAACTTTCTCTTTTGAAAATCAAAGGCAAAAAAAAACATAAATGAAGACTCATTTGTTCTCCCATTTATCCTGTTGTTGGTTCATTAGCTGGGGTTATGGCAGAACTACAAGGAAACAGGAGTTACTGAAAATAAAAATGCTTTCATTAAAAATCTCAAAAAATATTATACTCATCATATCAACTAGAGTGTATCTCTATTGTTTGCCATGCAAAAGGCCTGAACTATTTATGATGACAGAAGTTAGTCATAATGCATGTGCTTCACTCTGTGTGTGCCACTCTCAGTTAACTGGAAAAAGCAAGTCCCTATTGATCTGACAGAATTCAATATCTGAAATTAAACCTAGACTGACTTAAATGTGAAATAAAATGAATTTTTAGCAAAACTAGGCTATCAGAATGTATGAAGGGGGCTTCAAAAATTTTGTGGCTAATAGGATTAAAAGATGCAATTGCTTTGGTGGAAAGAAGTTTTCAAGGGGCTGGCACTGTGGCATAGCATGTAAAGCCGCTGCCTGCAGTGCTGGCATCCCATATGGGTGCCTGTTTGAGTCTCAGCTGCTCCTCTTCCCATCCAGCTCTCTGCTATGGCCTGGGAAAGCAGTAGAAGATGGCCCAAGTCCTTGGGCCCCTGAACCCACATGGGAAACCCAGAAGAAACTCCAGTCTCCTGGTTTTCTGGTTTTCGATTAGCACAGCTCTAGCCATTGCAGCCATCTGAGGAGTGAACCAGCGGATGGAAGACCTCTCTCTCTCTCTCTCTCTCTCTCATTCTCTCTCTCATTCTCTCTCTCTCTCTCTCTCTCTCTGCCTCAGCTTCTATGTAACTCTGCTTTTCAAATAAATAAATAAATCTAGAAAAAAACAAGTTTTCAAATCTATGAATAGAATCTTCAAAGCAATTGTTGAAAACGTGTGTTATGTAAATGATATGCATAGATTTCACTTTTTTTTCACTAACATCAAATGTACCTTTTAATGTCATTCTGCCAACAACTTTTTAAAAGATTTATTTATTTATTGAAAGGCAGAGTTACAGACAGAGGGAGAAAAAGAGAGAGAGAGAGATTTTTGATCCACTGATTCACTCCCAAAATGGCCTCAGTGGGGACAGGCTGGAGCCAGGAACCTGGAGCTTCTTCCAGTCTCCCATTTATGGGCAGGGGCCCAAGCACTTGGGCCATCTTCCACTGTTTTCCCAGGACATTAGCAGGGAGCTGGATTGAAAGTGGAGCAACCAGGATTAGAATCAACATCCATATAGGATGCCAGCTTTGCAGGTGGCAGCTTAACCTGCTGTGCCACAATATGGCTCCATCAAGAACTTCTGAAGTCCCCTCATAAACAGTATTTTACTTTTCAAGGTGGACTTGAGTAGAGGAGATTATGATTTAAACTGACATTAGCTAGATTTTCCAGGGATAGCGTTTGATGGAATCCTATGATCTTAATTCTGCTAGAGTGGCACCGAAGTATCTAAATAAGAATGAGACAAAAATGCGAAAATTCAGTTAATCTGGAACTAGACTGAAAGGTCATCATTAGCAGCCAGCTTATCATATGTATCTAGATTCTGACTAATGGAGTAAACACAGTAGGACAAAATATGCAGAAAATCCAAATGAAATATAGGATCCAGTCCTAAGAGAGAAGATTAGACTATTAAGCAGAGCTGTTGACTGATTGGAACTACATGAGGGGACCAGGATGGGGTACATGAACCGGAGGCCAACATGAGCCTGGGATTGGGGTTAGGGAGTGGAAATACAGACAATAAAGAATACTCAACCCAAGGGCTAAGTGAATTCTTGTAGTTCACCCCTAGCATAGTGAATATCCTAGTAAGAGAAGCAGTGGATGATATGTGGAAGATGAGAGACACAACGGAAAGAGGCTATATAATCCGAATGTTCACTCAAGAATGTTCATCTGTCATACACTACAGTAGCTAAAATAGGTTAGAGATATGAGAGAATGGAGGTTTGGTACCAGAAAATAAAGATGTTTATTCTAATGATGCTCCAACAGTTATTTTATAAAAAATTGTTATATTTGCATTTATGCCTTAGTTATAAACCCTATATTAAAACAAGTTTGAAGGATAATGGTATGCTCTCCTTACATAAGAATTCCCCATAGTTATTACATATTTTATAATACTATTTTCCATTATTTATTCTTTTTGATGAAATGCACAGCAGCCAAGGTAGTATACTGCTCATTTGTGTTTCATGGTTTGCCTTAGTTGTCGGACTTCTGGTTAGTATAGGCCTGTAGGTATTGGTAATTAAGGTCGTCTTATCTGGATTAGCCATAGAAAACTATTTATTCCTGTTATGAGTATTCTAAGTCTGCAATAGCCAAGTAGCATAAATGGAGTGGCTTAAACAACAGATATTTTCCTCACAGTTCCGGAGGCTAGAAGTCCAAAGTCAAGATGTCAGCAGAGTTGGTTCCTTATGAAGGCTGTGAAGGATTTATTCTAAGGCTCTCTTAAACAGCCAGGTTTTCCCTGCGTCTTCACATTGTCTTTCCTCTGTATGTGTTTATGTTCAAACTTCCTCTCCTAAGGATGTCCTTATTGGATTATGACTCACGTTAGTGACCTTGTTCTACCTTAATTATCTCTTTTAACAATCTATCTCCAGATAGTCACATTCGGAGGTACTGGTAGTGAGGATTTCCACATATGTACTCTGAAGGTGAAATAATTCAGTCCATAACAGTTCTAATCCAACAATTTGCTTTGCTTTAAGACAGATATAGTTTAAATGATTATTTTACTTTCATTTATTTCAAATACCTCTTTAAATAGTCACTTAACTGGTCTCTCCTTCTCTAGTCTTTTAATATATCCATGACATTGCCACCAACTTCCTCTCCTTTGCAAAAGCTCGCAGTTAGCCCTCATGGTATGCAAAATGAAATACTAAATTTTCAGCCTGACATCCAAAATTTGGCACCTCAGATTATCTGGGTTTGCTGATGAATGTGATTATAACTTTGGATTATTTATATTTTTAGAATTTTGCAAATGAAATCATATATTCTTTTTCAGGTAAACTAAGAATACCAAAAAATTGTTCTTAATTCTCATGACAACTGTCAAATTTTAGTCTCAAGCAGGTTTCCAACAGGAGTCGCATTATCAGGAAATAATTGTGACACAGAAGCTAGGCAAGCCAAAAAGAAGGGCAGGTTGGTAAATGCAGCCCTCAAAGGCCTATTAGAGCAATTAGCATCTGTATTAACATTAGCCCTGGCAGAAAGAGTTTCAGAATTATTTCTCATCCACTTTAATGAACCTTTATTATAGAAACCCTGAGGTATTTTATATCTCACATGGAAGAGTATAATTAGACACAAATTGATGGGCCTATGCCTGTTGTGATACTAGAATTTATAACAGATGATTCTGAACCTGTTCTCTGCCTGGTATTATGCCTCAGTGGCATTTGCAAGTGCTGTAACTAATCTTCTAAAATAATCGGTAACCAATCTGCACACCATTTCCCACTTCCTGATACACAAACCATTATGAGAGCAGCCAGGTGCAATTTTTTTACAGCTCTTCCCAAACACTATTGAGCATCTAATGACCTTGACAAAATTATCTTCATTAGAGTCTTGAACACTAATCCACTTTGTCTTGGTAAGAGTATTTTGTAGTAAAATGAGTTTTGGGTAATCTGCAGTCTGAAAAAAATCTTTGTTTTAGGTACATTTCCCCTTAAATGTTTTCTCTTATAACTCTTCAATTTACCTATGGTTCAGTAATTTAATTGATTCAATGCATTATTAGCCATCTTGGTATAATATTTTGTTTGAATTGATCTTGGGGAATTAAAACAGAATGACATAACAGCATGATGTTCTTTAACATAAAAACATCTCTTGTCTATTTCAGCTAAATGCCCACACTTAACCTTCTCCATGGCCTTCTTTAAAATAAATTGAAAATTCGGTATGCTCCCAATAATAAACATGTTATTAGTCAAAATAAAAACTCATACCAGGTATGCTTCATGAATATATGTAACCAGAATCCCTATGAGAAATATTCACAGGCAATTTTGGATAACTGAGAGGGTATAAGATGCTATAGCTCCATTGTCCATTGAAAATATTTTATTAAACAGGCTGGCATTGTAGAGCTTTGGGTTAAGCCACCACCTGCAAACTAGCATCTCATTTAAGCCCAATTCAAGTCTCGGCTGCTTCACTTCTTATCTAGATCCAGGTCTATGCTAATATGCCTGGGCAAGCAGCAGAAAATGGCCCAACTATCTGGGCCCCTGCCACTCATGTGGAAGACCCAGATGAAATTCCAGGCTCCTGGCTTTGGTCTGGCCCAGCCCTGGCTGAAGTGGCCATTTAGGGAGTGACCCAGCGAATGGAAGATCTCTCTTTCTTTCTCTCTCTCTCTCTCTGTGTGTATTTGTGTGTGTGTGTGTGTGTCTAGCTCTGCTGTTCAAATAAATATATCATTTTTTAAAATAAAAATATTTTATTAAGGATTCATAATAATTACTGGCATCTTGCCATTTATTGTAAGAGCAGAGGCATGGGCTTGCACCTTCCATGACTCACCACCAAATGGACTGATCATATGAAGAGTATTACATGATGAAAGCAAAGCAAGGCTTTGGAGCTTTTATCTGAGAACAACGCACAGAGAACACACAAATGACTCTTACATTGTATTAGCTTTCCCAGACTGGCAGAGAACCTTTCAGGAAAAGTCCTTAAGTAGAAAACTCAATTGCCGAAATTTCAATGACTGTAGGACTTCCTGCCTCACTGCTTACTACCTTGGTAATTGACTTTCACATTTCACCACATGACTTTACGTGCGTGTTCCAATCAGACCTTTGCTCTCTTCCTTTTTTCACTTGCCTCTTCCATGTTCTATATTTTTAGTAAAGTCTTGAAGCATCATACCTATATACTTAATGTGATTCTTGTTAGAGCTTGTCCCAGAAGCTCAAAAGGTCAAAAATTTTGAGGGACCACTATGTGGAGCATTTAAGCATGCATTTGTTACAATTAAAGTATTCAAGTTGCTCATCTAAGAGGTATAATACAGTAACAACTTTAGTATTACAAGGCAGGTTCATTCTCATCAAATAGTACTATTGGAAATGACCTTCTTCAGAGATTGTTTGGTTCAAATCCAATTATGTTGCAGATAATAAAACTAGGCATCCAAACAAAATAAATTAACAAAAAAACCAGCCACATTACTAGAGCTAGATCTGAAACTAACAGAAAAGCTCCAGACCCTGAACATAGTGCTTACCCTAATAGGCCAAGTTCTACCCCTTATCCAGTATGTATCATGAAGCCTCCAATTTTAGTAGTTCTGTCTACACAGCAAGCTATCTACCTCCTAGTTTTGGTTCAAATATATAGGTGAAATAGAAATATAAAGAACATTTGATCTTGATGCATCTGCAAGGTTTCTTCAATTGACCTCACAATTTAAATAGCCATTTAGTCAAAAAACAGCAGAAAGATATGTCCTATGACTGTAATGCATATATTTATGGTGATAAAAATTATATAGCAGTAATATTACTTGGGTCAAGGTATCTCACTGTTCTGAAACACAGTTTTGTCATTTATAAAATGGTCAGATGAAGGCTGGCGCTGTGGCTCACTAGGTAATCCTCCACCTTGCGGTGCCGGCACACCGGGTTCTGGACCCGGTCGGGGCACCGGATTCTGTCCCAGTTGCCACTATTCCAGGTCAGCTCTCTGCTGTGGCCCAGGAGTGCAGTGGAGGATGGCCCAAGTGCTTGGGCCCTGCACCCCATGGGAGACCAGGAGAAGCACCTGGCTCCTGCCTTCGGATCAGCGCGGTGAGTCCGCCTCAGCAGCCATTGGAGGGTGAACCAACGGCAAAGGAAGACCTTTCTCTCTGTCTCTCTCTCTCATTGTCCACTCTGCCTGTCAAAAAAAAATGGTCAGATGAAAACAGACTTGGGGAGGAGCCTTGTGGCATTGCAGGTTATATTATACCATCACCTGTGATGCCAGTATCACATATGAGCACTGGTTCCAATCCCAGATCCTCCACATTTGATCCAGCTTCCTGGTAATGTGCCTGTGAAGGCAACAGAAGATGGCCCAAGTACTTAAGCCTGTGCCAACCATGTGAAAGATCTGGATGGAGTTCACAGCTCCTTTCTTCAGCTTGGCCTAGCCCAAGCTATTACAGCCTTGGGAAGGGAGCCAGGAGATAGAAGATTTCTCTCTCTCTCCCCCTCCCCCAGTCACTATTCTTTTCAAATAAATAAAATAAATATTTTTAAATGAAATAAACAAGGATAACTAATGGTTTTCATCATACACAAACATGGATCATGATCACAGTGTGCATGCATTATCTTTATGGTTAGAATTTCATAATTAAGATACTACTTGATCACAAATATGAATAATCCTGAGAGTCTGAAATAAACTGAAGTAATTTTAGAGTTTATTCTTGTCTCAGTAAAATTTATTTTGATTTCTCTTTTTATGACCTTAAAATAATACATTATGATAGCATAAATTATTAAAAAGACTTCCTGTCCCCATTAATTTCTACCTTTTCTATAATAAAACTTTTAACCAATCCAATTCAATTGTATTGTTAATACTGCTTTGTAACTGGACTGACTACATCTTTTCCTTTTCATATTCTGATGAATGAAAGCAAACTACTGGGGCTCATGCTGTGGCACAGCAGGTTAAAGCCCTGGCCTGAAGCACCAGCATCCCATATGGGCACCTGCTCTAGTCTCAACTGCTCCTTTTCCAATCCAGCTCTCTGCTATGGCCTGGGAAAGAAGTACAAGGTGGCCCAAGTCCTTGGGCCCCTGCACCCACGTGGGAGACCTGGAGGAAGCTCCTGGCTCCAGGCTTCAGACCAGCACAGCTCCGACTGTTGACACCATTTGGGGAGTGAACCAACGGATGGAAGACCTTTCTCTCTGTCTCTCCCTTTCACTGTCTGTAACTCTACTTCTCAAATAAATAAATAAAATATTTTTAAAAAATAAATAAAAAAAGCAAACTGCTGAGCTTGTGACTGACTAAAGTGTCCTACCATTCCAATATAAATAATGCTTGCTTGTGAATTACAGAAACTGACTTTGAGAAAACCAGCTACAGTTGCAAAGTAATCTAGCATTCCCTGGTCATCCTGACCAGAGGTTTCAATTTTTGTAACAAAATACAAAGGGGTACAAATAACTAAGGGCACAATAAGCATGAGCTCCAGGTTGAGTGAGCTTCATCCTAATTAATGAAACACACAGCCTCTTTCAGCTGTCAGCCAAACAATATTTTGTAGCTACTTAGGTATCTTGCTATATTCCCTCCAGATAAAGTCAAGTCATCAAGCAAGGTTTCCAAGGAATTGCTGATGTGTGAGATTCCCTGTTATCAGACCCACAACTAGTTCATCACCTGGCTCAGTGGCCCATGCTCCTGCAATGCCCCAGACTCTCCTCACTAAGCAGGATGGTAGTTCTTGAGTTGCTGCTAATCTGCTGCCCTCTCATCTGGTAATAGATTAAACCGTCTCGTCTCTTCCTTTTACCCTTCAACCTTGTCCTCATTATTTTGATTCAGCTCAAGAGACAGGGTGAGAACCTACAGTACCACTTTCATCATATTGCCTCAAGTAGTGACAGCTGGGTCATACATGGGACAAGGGGGAATTGTCACCAGTGGTGGGCATTGTGGTGTAGCGAATTAAGCTGCTACTTGGGACACCCCCATCCTATATCACAGTGCTTGGGATTGAGTCCTGCCTCTGCTTCCAATCTAGCTTTCCAGCTTTCTGTTGCTTGGGTCCCTGTCACCCATGTGAGACACCAGGTTGGAATTCTGGGCTCAGGGTTTCAGCCTGGCCCAGACTCATGTTGAAGTGAACAAGTTGATGCAAGATCCATCTCTCTCTCTCTCTCTCTCTCTCTCTCTCTCTCTCTCTCTCTCTTTCATGCTACCTTTCAGATACATAAAAATAAACTTTCTTTGAAACAAATTAGTAGTCACTAATAATTTGTATAACATATAAAATCTCCATAAGCAATGGAGTTTGGATGCCTTCAACAACCATATCAGGCATTCCAGGCACTAGATTTTTTTTTAAACAGGCAGAGTGGGCAGTGAGAGAGAGAGACAGAGAGAGACAGAGAGAAAGGTCTTCCTTTCGCCGTTGGTTCACCCTCCAATGGCCGCCACTGCGCTGCGGCCGGCGCACCACGCTGATCCGAAGGCAGGAGCCAGGTGCTTCTCCTGGTCTCCCATGGGGTGCAGGGCCCAAGCACTAGGGCCATCCTCCACTGCACTCCCGGGCCATAGCAGAGAGCTGGCCTGGAAGAGGGGCAACCAGGACAGAATCCAGCAGCCCGACCGGGCCTATTGAGCCGCAGCGCCAGCCCAGGCACTAGATCTTGACACTATTTGAATTTCTGTGGGCCAAAATTCCCCCAAAGTTCACAAACTGAACTTCAAAGGATTTTTAAGTGGCCACTGCTAAAAGTTCAAGAGATACCATCAAATTACATGCAAATATGTGCATATTTTTGTGATGCACATATATTTAAGGGAGTTGAAATGAAAAATAGAGTCTGTTTTTACTTTTTTATTCTAATTATCTTGGCTGATGCACTTTATTAAAAAGTGATACCTAACTTCATTGCATTCTGTGTTGTCCCACGTGAAATTTCCATCTTTCTCCAATGTTTCACTTCCATTCTTCTCTAGGCATGTCTAAATTTTTCTCTCCGTGAGTCTTAAGAACACACTGTCTCCTTAAAATTTAATCTGTGATCAAGTACAAGGCTTCCTCTATTTTTTAGTCATTTTTAGAGTCCTAGTTATCCACTCATCCTAGAGTGTTTCATCTCAGATTTTCTCCTAGCTTTCAGAAAAGTTTGCCTAAGTATTGGGCTTAGGGCTCACTAACTTTGGCGGGTGGGCAGTGTTTGGTGTAGGAGTGGTATTGAAAGTTTAATTGTAGTCAGCATCCACTTTGGGTGGAATTTGAAATTATATGAGGGACCTTTAAAAATTAGCTCAAGTTTTAAAAGCAGAATTAGTTATGAAAGTGAGTACTTAGGGGGCCAGCATCATGGCACATTGCATGAAGCTGCCATCTGCAATGCCAGCATCTCATAGGAGCACCTGTCAGAGTCCCAGTTGGTATGCTTCCAATTCTGATACCTGCTAATATACCTGTGAAAGCAGTGGGAGATGGCCTAGGTGTTTGGGTGTCTGCCACCCATGCAGGAGACCTGGATGAAGTTCCTGGCTTCAATTTGTCCCATCCCCAGCCGTTGTGGCCATTTGAGAGTGAACCAGCAGATGGAAGACCTTTCTGTCACTCCCTCTCTCTCTGTAACTCTGACTTTGAAATAAATAAGATTTTTTTAAAAAGAAAGTTAACATTTATTTAGAAAGATAAAATAAAAAAAGTTTTTAAAGCTGACCAATATTTCAGATGTCAAAAATAAGAAATATACACATCTTTATTAATAACTATATGTAATATTTTATAAATTACTTTTTCCCCTCTACATTTTTGACTGCACATTCTTTCATTGCCTGTTCATATGACAGTAATTTTTTTTTAAGATTTATTTTATTTATTTGAAAGACAGAGCTACAGAGAGGTAGAGACAGAGAGAGAGGTCTTCCAACCGATGGTTCACTCCCCAGATGGCAGCAACAGCCAGAGCCACGCTGATCCGAAGGCAGGAACCAGGAGCTTCTTCCAGGTCTCCCATGTGGGTGCAGGGGCCCAAGTACTTGAGCCATCCTCCACTGCTATCCCAGGCCACAGCAGAGAACTGGATCGGAAGAGGAGCAGCCAGGACTAGAACCAGCGCCCATATGGGATGCCAGAGTTTCAGGCCAGGGCTTTAACCTGCTGTACCACAGCGCTGGTCCTGACAGTAAAATTTTAATATAATTTTCCTAGCATATATTACAATACAGCTTAGTCTTTTCTCTTGATAAGATGTTTTTTAAATGTATTCTCATTTATAGATGTCCTCTGTCTTCTTTTTAAACTTACTATTTTGAATAATTAAAGACACACAAGAAGTTGCAGAACTAATGCAATGTCTCTGCATAATCTTCATCCAGTTTTGCCCAATAATGACGTCTTGCATAGCCATAGTGCCAAATCAAAACAAGGAGATTGGTGCTGGTACAATGTATGTATAGACGTCTATGTCCCTCTATTACATGTATAGATTCATGTAACAACAGCCACAACCAAGGTACAGAACTATTCTGTCACCACAAGAATACCTTATGCTTTCATAGCCACATCCACCTCTCTCCCCAGTCCAATATTTGTATACTCTAATCTTTCTCAATTGCTACAATTTTGTCATTTTGAGAGTATTATTTAGAGAAAATCATACTATATGGAACTTTTTGAGAGTGACTTTTATTTATATTAAATTATATATCCTTGAGGTCCTTCCAAGTTGTTGCATATACTGACACTGTGTTCATTTTATTGCTGGGTATTAATTCATGATGCTGATACATCAGTTTGTTTCACTATTTGTGTTGGATGATATTTTGCTTCCAACTAGGCTAATATAAATGAACTTGAAATGAATAACTGTAGATAGGTTTTTGTGTGGACATGCATTTTCATTTATCTGGGATAAATGTCCAGGAAGGCAATGTTTGGGTTATATTTGATCATATGCTTAGATTTTAAAGAAACTAGCAGGCAAACCATTTTCAGGAGTAATTGTATCTATTTACATTCCCAGTCATGTATGAGAGGTACAGATGCTGTATCTTCACCACTCATATTTTCACACTTTATTTTAGCTGCTGTGATAGTCATGTAGTGATGTATCATTATGTTTTTTTTAAAGATTTATTTTATTTATTTGAAAGTCAGAGAGAGGAGAGGCAGAGAGAGAGGTCTTCCAACCGATGGTTCACTCCCCAGTTGGCTTCAATGGCTGGAGCTGCGCTGATCTGAAGCTAGGAGCCAGGAGCTTCCTCCAGGTCTCCCACATGGGTGCAGGTGCCCAAGGACTTGGGCCATCCTCTACTTCTTTCCCAGGCCATAGCAGAGAGCTGGATGGGAAGTGGATCAGCCGGGTCTTGAACCGGTGCCCATATGGGATGCCGGAGCTTCAGGCCAGGGCTTTGACCTGCTGCGCCACAGCGCTGGCCCCTGTATCATTATGTTTTAAATCTGTATTTCTCTAATGACTGGTGATATTACTTATTTGCCATGTGTAGATATTCCCCAATGAAATACATATGTATATTTTTCCCATTTTCTAACTGGATTATGTCATTTCTTACTGTTGAATTTTCAGTGTTATTTATAAATTTTAGCTACTTATAAATTTAAGTCATGAGCTCCTCATCAGATACATAGTTTGAAAATATTTACCTCTCATCTTTAGCTTGTATTTTCAACTTCTTTTTTTTTTAAGATTTATTTACTTATTTGAAAGTCAGAGCTACAGAGAGAAAGAGAGACAAAGACAGAGAGACAGAGAGGTCTTCCATTCAGTAGTTCACTCCTTAGATGGCAGTAACAGCCAGTACTGGACCAGGCTGAATCTAGGAGCCAAGAGCTTCTTTCAGGTCTCCCACATGGGTGTCAGGAGCCCAAACACTTGAGCCATCTTCTGCTGCTTTTCCAGGCCATTAGCGGGGATCTGGATCAGAAGTGGAACAACTGGGACATGAACCAGCACATATATGGGACGCCAGCATAGCAGGCCGTGGTTTTACCCACTACACCACAATGCCGACCCTTTAACTTCTTACTAGAATCTTCTACAGAGCAAAAGCTTCAAGTTTCAATGAAGTCCAGTGTATTCAATTTTTGTTCACTTATGAATCATTCATTTGGTGTCAATATGCTTTTTGCCTAATCCTAGGTTCTAAAGATTTTCTCCTATATTTACTAATATACTAATATAGTTTTATAGTTTTCAGTTTTATATTTAAGTCCATAATCCACCTTGAGTTAAATTTTATGAAGGTGAAATTATAGTTGCAGATTTTTTTCCTAATTTGTATCATGATGCTTCATCATCATTGGTGAAACAGCTATCCTTCATCCTTTGAATCACTTTTGCATCTATGCCAAAAATAAAATGACCCTATATACCAAGTTATATTTTTCTTCTTTTGAATTTCATTGACCTATGTGTCTATTCCTCCAAATACAACAGTCTTGATCACTGTCCCTATGTAAGTCTTGTAATTAGGTAGACTGAGTCTATCCACTTTAGTCTTTTTTTTTTAATTTTGAAAATTATTTCATCAATTCTAGTTCTACCTCCTTCCCATATGATTTTCAAAGTAATATTATGTACACTTACAAAATATCTTTCTGGGAAATTGATAACATTATGTTAAATTTGTCAACTTAGTGAGAATTGTCATCTTTACTCTGCTAAATCTTAAAATCTGTGAATGTAGTTTACATTTCCATTTGCTTATACCATATTTGATTTATTTCATCAGTGTTTTATAGTTTTTAATATAGAAGTCCTGCATATATTTTGTTCGATTCATATCTAAGCCTTTTATGTCTGAGTGGTAGTAAATGGTGTTATATTGTTAATTTGGGTTTCCTCATGTTCATTGCTAGCATATAGAAATACAAGTCACTTTTTATATTAATCTTATATCCTGTGAAAGCTCTTTTAGATCATATTTGATTTCAGATTCTCAAAGTCCACATTTTACCATACCATATCATTCTCTACATCAAAATGCACTTAATGTAGCATTGTAAAATCTTCCTTTATTGTGTTTAGGACTTATCTAATACTCTGACACTTATTCTGCAAGATTTAATGCTGGTACTATCTTGATTTAACTAGAAGGTGTAAACAGAAGCTTTTCAGTTACCAATAGACTCATATATTCCTACCTAAAACTTAACCTAAAAGCTTTGTTTACTGAAATGTTAAGAAGATCAAATTCACACCAGAATAAGTACTAAATCATTGTAATTTTCAGCAAGCTTATCCTTTATTGTTAAAATTAGGTCTACAAATGCATCAGGAACTGACATGTTTGGTGAGTTACCAAGGGCTTCTGGACTTCTATTCCAGGTGACTCATTATCCATCTCACCTCTCTCTTTGTCTTTACTTAAATGCAAATGAATCTCTTTCTGGTCTGAGGCAATTTTTTCCCTTCTTATTTCTTTGAGAAGCTCTATTCTGATTATAATTAAATTCAATTAATGGGTGAGGCTTCTGTCAAACAATGCACATAATTCAGTTAAACTTAAGGTGTAATGAATAAGACCAAGTTAACACATGTACAAATGATGGGGCAATGACAACTATATTGCAACTGCCTCGCGGCCAAAAAAGATTCCTTCAACTGTTAAAGTGAATTTTTATTTCAGAGGCAGTAAAAATGGGAAAAAATGTGTATTTTACAATATATGAAATATTTTTAGAAGAAGGAGCTCTTTCCATTGAAATTAAATTCTAAGAGAACAAGGATTATATCATCTTCATCACTACTTCCCTAATGTCTAAAACAGCTCTGAGCATATAGTGAATAGTTAATAAACATATGTTGTTGCATTGACTCTAAATAGGATTTCAAATATATAGATTACTTAGCTTCTTTCAAGTCACCAACCATTTATCTTTTTTTTACTGCAAAATTATTTTCAACTCACATTTTCCTATTCATTCACAAACCAAGCCATCACATATCTCTTTCCATTTTTTGTAAATTATTACTTATAACTTCTTACTTTAATCTTTTATCTCAATTCTGATACTCTATAGTCAATCATTTGTGTCACCAAAATGGCTGTGCAGTTAAGACTGGACTGATGATTTGGACATAAAATATCATGCAGGGTAATTTAACATATGGATATGAAGAAAAATGATAAAATTTTATTATTCTTCCAGATGGATGTAAAATGTGTTCTTGACACTTTCATTTATGATTTCCAACTTAGATCATTGCCAATATACAGTCACTACATCAATCATCCCCATTTAATTGTTTTGGTTTCTTTAATTACTAATCACTGCATAATCAATAGCTTCATTTGTGCAATCAATCTGATTTTGTCATGTATATAGCTAATGGTGTCAGATGATTCCTATTTTCATCCAGTCTTTTTTATCATAGTTTTAATGGTTGAAAAGTATACACTTGCTAATATCCATAGCCAAAGAAATAAAAAAGAATAGCGATTTCATGAATTGGAATTCCATTTCCTCCTCTATCATCAGGGTTAATTATATGAGACCTAGCCTCTATTGTGAATAAAATTAAACTGCTTCAATCATTCCCAAGTCTATTTCTTTCCAGTAAGTCAAATGTTTCTTAAATCCTCATCTGTTAATCAAGAACAAGGCTTTGTGTTACCCAAATGATTTTAAAAATAAAAAGAAATATAATGTTATTAACTTGGTACCAAGTATGTTTAGCTATTAGTATTTGACTCTAAGTGAAGCCAAAGTATCATTGAAGCAGCCATGATAGCATCACTCATTAAATATACATGTGTGATGCAGAATACTGCTGAGTACTCTAACAAAACTCTACCCAAAGTTTGGTGTAGGGCCAGTGGTGATCTGGCCAATATTATCAATTGGCAACCAAGTAAATAAAAACATTGAAATAAATCATTTAAAATGTCTAAAGGAAACACAGTAATTTTGTATTTATTGAATATAATGATAAAATAATCATTCAGAATTTTATTCTGTATGCTACTCTTCATCAATTTTTAATTCTTTTATTTTTAATTTTGTATATAATAAACCTGCCACAGATTGAAAATAATACATTTGATCCTTCAACAGAGATAATTTGAGAATTACTACTCTAGACTGTTAGTGATTTTATTTTTTAAACTAAACTTTATTGATTAGCGTTCAGTGAAATGAAGTCCTTTATTTGCATATCATTATAGATAATTAAATATGGTTACTACACTTACCTTTAAAAAGCAAAGAATAGTTAAGAGCTCAATTATGAGATAAATTCTTTTATGACATTTTATTGTTTGATATATTTGTTTTGCTAGTATTCATTCAGTGTCTCTGGAGGTTCTCTAGTATTACATTCACATCAGTGTATGTAGAATACTGTTTTATGAAGTCACTGGTTGAGTGTCCTTAAGTTGTATAACATTAAGTTATTTATTAATATTTTGGGGCCTAGGACATTACTAGTATTTTGAATAAAATTATAAGCATTCTAAGAGTTCTTTATATATATAAATTGAATCTTCTCAATAATTAGCCATACAGATTTGTTCATTTAACCTACATATTTTTAAAAAAGAAAAATGATAAAATTTTAATTGATAGAATATATACTTTTTCTACCATACCCTTTCTTGAAATGTATATGGAATATAAATTTTTAAATAGTAAATATACAACATTTTTATTTGTGTTATTTCAGTAGACTATGAGTATTTTATAATATGATTTGTGAAACTTATACCAAGTACAAATTTGTGATTGATATTTCTCACAAAAGGTAAGATTCACAAGTAATAATTATCTGTTTCGTCAGAAAAGTTATAAGGTTTGTGGCCACTTCTATACTCTTTTCCTGAAAGATACGCAATGCCTGAACAACCCTGTATTTTCCTGACTATATTATCATAATATTATATCACCTTTCTTCCACCTCCCTCCATCAGGGTCCTACCCTCTCTCATGAGGTGCTTTAGGTATAGTGTTCAGTAACTTTGGAACCAGATATCCATGTCTGAATCTCAGATTATTTACTTAATAGCAGGGTGGCCTTTTAAAATGTGTTATTTAACATTTCTGTATCTGAATTTTAATGTCTGTAAGATGGGAATAATAGTGCTCACTTCACAAGTTTGCTGTACTGCCAATATATTTTAGTAAAACACTTTTAAAGACACTAGTACAGTGTAAACAATGAATTCAGGTCATCACCAGTAAGTGGAAATAAATTATTCAAAATAATGATAACTGCTACACTACCAGGTGACTACAAATAACCTCCCCCAGATAACTAAAAGTGATTGGTACACTGACTAAGATATTAAGCTCTTATTTTCTACATTTCTACATTTCTACATTACTAGATTACCAATGTAGTATAAGTTGCAGTCAGTCAATTGTAAGATGCTCAAGTACAAACAGAAGCCCATGGAAGGGATAATTTTAGTCAATGTTATGGTTTTAACAGGATTTTGGTTCCCCAAACTCATCTAGATGTTTAAACTGGTCTTATGTTAACAGTTAGGGAGTTATGCTAATGGTTGACTGGTTAAGGGTGGAGAGTTGATCTAATTGTGGCATCTGGGAATTGAGCCTAGCATGAGGTCATCAGGGCACTAGCAGCTTGCTCTTGGAAGGTTATTGTCATGAGAGGGTTAGTTATATCAGCCAAGCATGTGTCTTCCCTCCCTCTACTTCCTGGTTTGCCATCCTCCAGCTTTAGCAGACACCGAAGCCAGTGGGCTCACTTGATCTTTGTGGACATCCAAACTGCAAGGCAAAGCAATGCTTCCTCCTTCCCAAATAACTTCTTTCAGGTATTTAAATTGTAGTAACAAAAAACGAATACAGAATATTGCTAACAGAGAGGTGGGCTCATAACTAATTAACTATATCTGAAGATGTGAAGGAATCTTTGGAATTGCTTTACTGGAAAAGATTAGAATTCGAGGGAACAGCCTAGAGAGAGTTTAGAATTTTGCAGGCAGAGTATTATGGGAAACTCTGATGATGGCTTAGCAGACAAGAACGCCTGTCAAAACCTGCACAGTGAAGGCCATGCTGAGAGTTTTTCAAAGGAAAATGAAGATTCTACTGAGAATTGGACTAAAGACCATCCTTGTGATACAGTGGCAAAGAACCTGGCTTTTGCACATCACTGTCCTGAGACTTTGTGGGAGTCTGCACTTGAAGATGACAGACTGGCTTGTTTGGTGGAGATTTCAGGGTAGCAAAGGATTCAGGCTGCAGCATGGGTGTTATTGGTTGCAGTAAGCAAGTTTCACAGTGAGAGTGAATAGCAAAAAGGAGCAGAGCAGGATTTTGAAAATTTGCACCCTGGCTAGGGAAAAAAGGAAGAAAAACCTTGTTTGGGACTGGAAATAGAGGTAGAGAAAGTGCTTGCTAAAGAGATTAGCTCAGATGGGGCCAGCGCTGTGGCAGGGCAGGTAAAGCCGCTGCATGCAGTGTTGGCATCCCCTATGAGCGCCAGTTTGAGTCTCAGCTGTTCCACTTCTGATCCAGCTCTCTGCTATGGCCTAGAAAAGCAGTGGAAGACGGCCCAACTCCCTGGGCCCCTGTACCTGTGTGGGAGATCCAGAAGAAGCTCCTGGCTCCCAGCTTCAGATTGGCCCTACTCTGGCCATTGCAGCCATTTGGGGAGTGAACCAGTGGATGGAAGATTTCTCTCTCTGCCTCTGCCTCTCTGTAACTCTGCTTTTCAAATAAAAATAAATCTTAAAGAGAGAGAGAGAGAGAGGGAGAGGGAGAGGGAGAGGGAGAGGGAGAGAGAGAGATATTAGCTCAGGTAAAAGGGAGTCATGTGTTAATAGACAAGACAGTTGGAGAAAGACCCTGAAAACATATCAGAGAGTTTTTCAGGGAGACTCTCCCATCAGAGTACCATGTGAGGCCTAAATGTGTGAATTGGTTTTGATCTTCCAGGGCACAATCCTTTCAGGAAGCAGCCCTAGGGTAGCTTGCTCACAGGAGCCAGCTCCACATCCTGGCTTGCCTGTGGTCTCTGAAGCCACTGTTGCCCTGATTCAAATGGGCCCTGGTGGCATGGCTCCTGTTGGTGGCAGACCTTGTCAGCTTCCACGTGATCCTAGTTTTTTGAAGAGATAAGAATGCAAGAGTTAGGAGGTCATGGTGCCGTCCACCAAGATTTCAAAGGAAAGCCTAGGAGGCCAGACAGTTACTCTGTGGAAAGGTTGGAGTCTGCATTAAAGCAATGCCTGGAGAACCTGTGAGAGTAAAGTTGCAATGGAAGCCCTAGAAAAGGTAAGAGGTGGCAACAACATGAGATGCCAACCAAGGAAAGCTGTGAGTAGTGTGACAGGCATGGCTAGAAAAACCCCAGACATCAGCAGGCAGCCTCAGATAGCAACCACGTGGGCAAAGAGGAACAGAGCCTTGCAGGCATGGAAGCCTCCACATAAACTTCAAAGGCTATTTCAAACAACTGGGAGCTCTGGCAGAGGTCAGTTGCAGTGGAAGAGTCACAGCTAAGAGCCTCCACTAGGCTTTCTCTATCAGGAAAATATCTAGGGAGCTGCAGAGATGAAAAACCAACTTATGAGAACTGAAGCATGAGCTACAACCAGCAAAGTTATAGGTGCCATTGGGATCCCTACATCCCAATGTACACAGTGTGCCTAGGATGCTGGGTATGGCACTTCAGTATTTAATGCTTGCCCTGCTTGATTTCAGACTTGCTTTGGTGCAATGAATCTTTTCTATTTTCCTTCCTTCCTTTTATTGTAATGTAAATGTTTAACCTGCACCTGTTCTGCCATTGTACCTTGGAAGTATGTAACTTGTTTTTGACTGTACAGGATTTCAAAGTAAGAGAATTGGAATTGAGGCTCAGAGGACACTATGGATTTCTGAATTAATTTTGGAGTAAAATAAGACCTTGGAACTTTTAGAGATGGAATGATTGTCGTATGTGAGAAAGACATGAGTTTTTAGGAAACAGCGACAGATTCAGCTCTTCACAGTCATGCAGACATTTCAACGTCAAGGTCTTTTGTTAAAAGTTAGTGGATTAATGTACATATTTGACAGATTAGGAATAGAGACTTGATCTAATTATAGTGTCTGGGAGGTGAGCCTAGACAGAGATCTTTGGGTCATTAAGGGTTGCTGGCAAACGGTGATTCTCATGAGACAGTGGTTATATAAACCAAGCATGCTTCCCATCTCCCTCTGCTTACTGCCTTGCCATGTGATCGTCCTTTGACCATCCTCCAGCTTCATTGGAGGCCCAAAACGATAGGGTCATTTTGTTCTGGACTATGAACCTCCAAACTGTAAGCTGGAATAAAACTTCTTTCCTAAGTGTATCTCTCAGGTGTTTTAGTTATAGTAATAAAGAGCTGACTAACATAGTCACAATAATGTTTTAGGCAGACAGGATGCCACATGCTATTATATCTCCCTGTACACAGCACCTTAAACTCTTCCACCCTGGAAGTTAAAAGCAAATGATTTTCTATTCATAGGCTTGATGCATCTAGCTTTCATTGGAAATAACAAGTTCTGATAGGGACTATTATACTGACAATTATATTGACAAAGAAAGTAAACAGACTGTAATTAAGAGTGTTGTAAATAGCAGATTTCTAGTTCTAATTGCTGTAAGTCACTGGTAGACAACTCCAGTAACTTCTCAGTAACTTGAATTTGTAATATGGAATTTGTGATAGTTTAAAAAGAAATTGTTACTTGTGAATTTTCTTTGTAAATGAGAAAATGTAATTATGAATTGTTTATGCAGACATCAATTATTTAAGCAATGAATAATTAATAACTTACAGAACAAACATGATCTTAAATGCTTAAGAATTTATAATTCTAAAATTAAAAGTGTCTCACCATAAGCTCATTATATTTTAATTAAAACCTGTCTGGTTGGTGCCTATTCTTAGTAATATTTTCCCTTATTTATTTATTTATGTGACTTCATTATCCAATACCTACTATATATCAGACACTATCTCAGGTGCTGTGTATACATTATTGAACAAAATAGATACTACATCTGCCCTCAGGGATATTTCATGTACTTTAAAAAAATACTATTGTCTTACAATTTTTGACACGTTTGACTTTTCAGTAATACTGACTTCTCTTTCTTTCTCTTTTCATTCACTCAAATTAATGACACTAGTGTAGTTGGATCGAGATTTCCTTTCTCCTCACATCTTTCCATTGCAGGAAAAAGGTTTAAAAATATATGTAAGAAAAACATTGTAAGCTATAGATTGATAAAATTCATGTTATTATCAAAGTTCCAATAAAACTAATCCAAACTGATGCCCTCAACTGGGCTTTACTGTCGTTTCAAAGCCTTCCACACAGCATCTGAGAAGGCAGCACATTTTCTGTGTCAACAGATAGTCAAAGCATAATGAGAACACATGGGTTATCATGGAATCAGAGCAGGAATTTCAGCGTGATCACTGAAAATATTTACTGAGATGGGATTTAGGTCACCTGAAGGGCCCCTCTCTTCTTCAAGAGTGGGACAAAGAACTCGGGAAGCCAAGTTCTGCCGCACTACATGACTATAGAGTATCAGACCCATCATACCAGAGGAGGGGCTAATACCTCCTTCATTACTGAGCTTAAAAGCCCTATAGTTGAAGGGTGAAGGTTACTTTCCCGAAATCTGACATCTAGCACAGCTAGACGTCCGTAAATTATTCCTGTCTTCTGTGTAGGCCGACAGGCCATCTGCCTAGTTTGCACTGTCCCTTTGCTGACTGTTTTCCCGAGGCTTGCTACCTAATCTCTGCCCTCAGATATGCTAATATCACAATTTCACTGTTCTGGAAGCTACTGAAAAGTGGCTGTGCACTTGTCTATTTTTATTCATTATGGGTTAAGCTTAACAGTTTGAAACATTTTCCCCTTATTTTCACATTTCTAGGGAATACACCTATCTCTCACATGCATAAAACTACATGTCCCACTAAATGAGAAATATGCTCAAAGGGATTAGGTAGATACATATTACAAGATTCATTTTGTCCTCAAGCAGTTAGTTTGTTCTGGCCAGATATCCTTGAGCTCTATAGCCATTAGTAGAAAATTTTATAGTAAATTTTCCATTATGTCTTAAGATAGTAAACTTATGTCTTATTTTGTTCTGTGCTGCTATGATAGAATACTTGAGATTGGGTAATTTATGCAAAAAATTATTTCTCATGGTTCTGGAGGCTGGGAAGTTCAATATCAATGTGTTGGCATTTGATGAGAATCTTCTTGTTGCTTCATAATATTACAAAAGTCATCAAAATGGTTAGAGAGGCCGGCGCCGCGGCTCACTTGGCTGATCCCCTGCCTGTGGCACCAGCACCCCAGGTTCTAGTCCTGGTTGGGGCGCTGGATTCTGTCCTGGTTGCTCCTCTTCCAGACCAGCTCTCTGCTGTGGCCCAGGAAGGCAGTGGAGGATGGCCCAAGTGCTTGAGCCCTGCACCCGCAGGGGAGACCAGGAGGAAGCACCTGGCTCCTGGCTTCAGATCAGTGCAGCATGCCAGTCGTAGAGGCCATTTGGGGGGTGAACCAAGGGAAGGGAGACCTTTCTCTCTCTCTCTCTCTCTCTCTCTCTCTCTCTCTCTTACTGTCTAACTTTTTTAAAAAAAGGGTTAGGGAAAGGGGCAAGGGCCAAACTCATTTTTTATAAGGAACCCTCTCCCCTGACAGCAGCATTCCTCCATTCATGAGCGCAGAGCCTTTGGGACTTAATCACCTCTAAGAGGTTCTGTAAACATTGTTGCTTTGGAGATTTAGTTTCCAATGCATGAATTCTGGGGTACACATTCAAATCATAGCACTGAGTTTAACAGAAGTAGATATGGGGTTGGTGTTATGGTGCAGTGGGTTAGGTTGTTGCTTGTGATGCCGAATCCCATAACAGGGTGCCAGTTTGAGTGTGGTTGCTCCAGATTCCTGCTAATGAGCCTGGGAAGGCAGTGGATGATGGCCCAAGTGTGTGAGACCCTGCCACCCACATGGGAGACCCAGATGGCTCTTGGTTTTGGCCTGTCTCAGACCTTGATGTTGCAGCCATTTGGGGAGTGAATCAGCAGATAGGAAGTACCTCTCTCTTTTTCTCTCTGTGCCACTCTGTCTGTCAAATAAATCTTTTTTTTTTTTTAAGTACACATGGTTCTTGCCTACTGATAGTTCAAGTTAGGCAATTTTTTTATGGTGGTGTGAATACAATACACATTCAGGAGAAACTAAATTTGCAATTTTTAATTTCAATCTTTTCCTGAAATAGTGAGATACAGTACAATATGTCCTTGTACTGTTTGGCAGTGGTAGTGAGCTGCAGCTTCCAGTTAGCTATGGGATCATAAGGGCAAGCATCCAGTTTTATACACTGCTCTGTGTTACTAAATTATGATGTTTGGTAAGTTAGGTATACTAAATGCATTTTTTACTTAGTCTATTTTCAATTTATATTGAATGTATTGTGACTTGACAGCACTGTAAGTTGAGGAGCAGCTATAGGTTTTGTTATGCTTCTTGATGCTGGACTATTATCATTACGCTTTTCTAGAAGAATAAGAGACTCGAGATATTAAAAATTCTATTTCATGGGGTGGGAGTTTAGTGTAGCAATTAATATCCCACATCACAGTATTGGGTTTGATGCCGAGTCCTGGATTCTGACTCCAACTTCCTGCTAATGCAGACACTGGTAGGCAGTAGTAATGGCTCAAGTAATTGGGTCCCTATTACACACATGGTGGATCCAGATGGAATTTCTGGCTCCTAGTTTCAGCTTTGCCTAACCATGACCATGGTGGGCATTTGGGGAGTGAACCAATGGATGTTAACTCTCTGTCTTATTGCTCTTCAAATAAATAAAATTTTAAAACTTTGTTAATTTTAATTTACAAGGAAAAATATAGATTTCATTAGTATAGATGATGCTACTACATACATTTTTGCTTTTTTGTAAAATTTATATTTTCTAAGCAGTTTAATAATATATGTTGGAACAGGAGGATATAATTAATAGTAAGTACTGATCATTTATTGGTTATATACTATATTCCAGAAACTATACTAAGTGCTTCACATATTTACTTTTCATAGCATGAAATAAGTATCAATACCCTCATTTTTTTTCCAGATAAAGCTAGTAGAAGCTTGAGAAAATTAAGTTCATAGTCACATAAAGAGTAAAGTTGAGAGCCAAGATTAAATCCAGATATATAAATGGACATAAAAGAACAAAAGATTATTAATGAATAAAAACAATTCCTTGATTCTCATGGGTGTTTTTAATAAGTAATAAGCTTTATAACTTAGGACCAGATACTTAGGCCAAGAATATTAACATGAACAGATACGATAAAATATGAAATGAGGATATATAGTGCACAAATGACTAATAAAGTGTGAGATGATGGAAAAATGGTGTTAATGAATTTTCAAGACTTAATATTTATTCTCATGTCCTGATGTCTACAGAGGCATTGGCATCTGTTGGGATCCAGTATATTACATAGCCAGTTTCTAAGACAGTAGATCTCCCTTTCAATGACTTTGTACTAGTCCGGTCTGTCATTGTGGATGGTCTCTTGAGCCAGTTATGTCCCTTGTGATATAAAAGGAAGTTACTCTGTGAGGCTGATTCAGCTGACATATGCCTCATTTACTTTCTGTGTTCTTTATTTTTAGAACACGGCCATGATGCTGGAAGCAGTTCAGCCATGTAGTGATCATAACATAAAAAACAGTTGCTAAAGATGGATAAACAGGAAGACAAAAGGTGACAAGATCGCTGTCGATATTTTGGTGTTATCACTTCAGCCCAGGACTGCTTAACTCCAGAATTTGAACTATCAGGAGCAATGCAGCATAATCGTTTTGAGCACAGACTCTGAAATCAGGTTGCCTGGCCTTGAAGCCTAGCTCTGCTGCTTATTAGGTGCAGGACCTTGGGCGAGTTACTGAAACTCTCTGTTTCTACTTCCATGGTAAAATTGGGAAGGAAAAAATATACCTTAGCTCAGTAATATTGAGAAAATTTGCTAAGTTAACACATCTAATAGGGCCTGGCACATAGAAAGAACTTAGTAACTGTTAGCTATAATTATGACATAGCAGATATAGAGCTGCTCAATTATGTAAGCCTTATTTTCATTGTATCTATTGTTTGTAATTAATTGTATTTTTTAAGATTTATTTTATTTATTTGAAAGGCATAGTTACATAGAGGGAAGGAGGGAGAGACAGAAATCTTCCATCTGCTGGTTCACTCCCCTTATGGCCACAACAGTCGGAGCTGGGCTGATCTGAAAGCCAGGAGCTAAGAGCTTCTTCTGAATCTCCCACATTGCTGCAGGGGCCCAAGGACTTGGGCCATTCTCTGATGCCTTCCCAGGCACATTAGCAGGGAGCTGGATCAGAAGCACAGGAGCTAGGACTCAAACTAGCGTCCATATGAGATGCCAGCATCACAGGCCGTGGCTTTACCTGCTACACCACAGTGCTGGGCCCCATCAATTGTAATTTTTAAATGATATATTCACCATCAAGTCTTTCTTCAATTGAATATGGAAAAATCTGCTTTTGTGAAATTACTATTTTTACATTCATTATGTATTACTACTCTTCATCTTAGGCAGTGCGATGTACAGTACATCCTAAAGTGTGCTGTGAGAAACACTGGACTTTGAGTGAAAATGATACTTATAGATGTCTCTTCTTGGAAATGTATACGTATGTGTATGTGTGTCTGTGTATGTACACATATATTCCACTGCTCCTCCCAACAACCTCACAAGATACTTTTGTTATCTCCATTTGCAATGACGAAACTTTAAGGGACAGAAAGTGTGTTAGTCTGATTAGTCTTCTACCCTACAAATAATACCCCAAAATAGGTAGCCAAAACAACAGAAACTTATTTTCTCTGAGTTCTGGATACTGAGATGTTCAAGATCAAGTTTCTGGCAAATCCACTTTCTAATAAGGGCTCTCTTCTTGGCTTTCAGATGACTGGTTTCTTGCCATGTTGTCAGATGGCTAGTTCTTTGTGTACACACATACACACACACACACGAGAGAGAGAGAGAGAGAGAGAGAGAGAATATCTGAGAATCTACTGGGTATGTATTCTCATAAAGACACTGATCCTATTAGAACAGAGTACTATTCCTATGATCTCAGTTAAACTTAATTACTTCTTTAGAGGCTCCATTGCCAAATACACCCACAATGGGGCTTAGGCCTTCAACGTGTTCTTGTCCAAGGTTACTTTAGTAGTAAACAGTGGAGCCAAGAGTAACATCAGATCAGGCTTCTCCAAAAAGGTGGCATTTTACCTAAGAATTGAGTGAGGTAAAGGAGCCAGACATTAGCCATGAGAAGATCTGAGGAAAGAACATTCTAAGCTGAGGACAAATAAAGGCAAAAGCTCTCAACCTGAACTGATACTCGATCATTAGAAGAAAAGAAAGGCCAGTACAGCTGGAGAATAAGTGAGAAGGGGACAATTTGTCCATTTTATGCATATTTACTGGAAATCAATTATTTGCCAGGCCCCATTTAATTCAGTGGGAATGTTAGTGGCCACAACAGACAGGTATTATTTGAAGAGCTAGTGTGTGGGAATTTTCCACAATTGAATAAAGACATGATTCTCAGATGGGAATAAAAGACATGAGTTCTGAAACAGATTCTCAGCTCCTGAAAACTGAGTAGAACAAATAAAATCACATATTCATGCTGTGGTTATACTATAATATGGCAATGATAGTTAAAAAATTAAAACTAAATAAAATAACTCATAAAGGGAAACATCACAGCAAGACATTTACAATTAACCAAAGACAAATATATTCCATATCAAAATTTGTAAGATGAAGTAAAGTGGTACATAAAGAAAAAATGGGGGCCGGTGCTGTGGCATAACGGGTAAAGCCGCTGCCTGTAGTGCTGGCATCCCATATAGGTGCTGGTTTGAGTCCCGGCTGCTCTCTGCTATGGCCTGGGAAAGCCGGAGAAATGGCCCAGCTCTTTGGGCCACTGCACCTGCATGGGAGACTCAGAAGAAGCTCCTGGCTCAGAAGTCTCCTGGGAGACTCAGATGGGCACAGCTTCGATTGTTGCGGCCAATTGGGGAGTGAACCAGCGGATGAAAGACCTCTCTCTCTCTCTCTCTCTCTCTGCCTCTCTCTGTGTAACTTTGACTTTCAAATAAATAAATAAATATTTTTTAAAAAAGAAGCAAGCATCATGAAAACACTCGACAGCACCAAATTCATTAACAGAGCTGGTACAATTAAAAACAAACCAACCAACCAGGAGTTAGTTCTTATCCACCAATATTAATCTGGTCTGTAAATGGATGGAATTAGATAATGGAAATAATTGTACAACACTGTGAGTATACTGAAAACTACTGCATTGAAAACTTCAAAACAATGAAAATGGTGAATTTTAATATTTTTTAGAATTGACACCTGCCCTATCATCTTTCTTAGTTGCAAGTAAATTATACTAAATTAAACAGAAGTTTTCTCTGATGCAATAACATAAACATCTTAATAATCCATACCATGATTAAGTACCTCTTAGACTCCTCAGTTATATAGTGAAGTAGTTTAATTGGATGATTACTGAGTTCTATTTTCAGTCCAATCTATTCTTGACTCCATTGGGATCTGTTTGGAAAAACAGACCTGTGTTGTCATGATAGATTCCTCTGGTAATAAAAATAAAGAAATGATGATTTTAACAATATCAACTTTTGCTTTCATCTTCTTCTTCTCAGTATCATTTAAGAGGCACAATTCATGTTTATTTCATAATTTAAATATATCAGGTTCAAGGGTAATCTTCTTCCCTAATAATGCAAATGTTATTTATTCTAAATGTATGCTTTTATGTGATTTTTTTCTGAAGTTAAAATATGTCATTACTACCTTTGATCTTAGCAAAGATGAAATATCATAGTGAAGTGAAATAAACAAATTTTTTAAGAAACAGGAGTATTATTTCTATAATGAAAATAGAAACCCTAAATCCTTCAATCAGATGACTGTCTCAGTCCTAATCCAAAGAAAACATTTGCTCTAGGCTGCACAAAATATTTACTTACACAGAACAAGCAAGGCACAAAAAGACACATGTGGATGTGAGAAAGTTTAATCTCTCCTCTTTAGGCATCCAAGATTTTACCCTCTATTGGGCACATTTTCTAAGCCTTATCAAAGTTCCTCTTTTATAAGAATGGAGTGAGGGTAGAGTGGTTAAAGGATGTGGGAGAAGACTTTCAATACCAGCTAAAAATTGGAGAGTAACTACTAACAATATTACATTAATATAGAATAAAAGCCTTTTTGTTTCTATTGAAAAAAAAGTATTCAGAGATAGGTTATTTTTTTTTTAGTATTTAAAGTTGTTTTAGTCGAGAAAAGTGCTTCTTAGAAAACGGCAGCTGCAAAATATAGTGACCTCTGCAACACTATTTATTTTTTAACATATTTATTTATTTGAAAGTCAGAGTTACACAGAGAGAGAGAGAGAGAGAGAGAGAGAGAGAGAATCTTCCATCCATTGGTTCACTCCCCAAATAGCTGCAACAGCGAGGGCTGGGCCAGGCTGAAGCCAGGAGTGAGGAGTTTCTTCCGGGTCTCCCACGTGGGTGCAGGAGCCCGAGCGCTTGGGGAATCCTCCGCTGCTTTGCCAGGAGCACTAGCAGGGAGTTTGATTGGAAATGGAGCAGCCAGGATTCTAAGGGAACTGGTGCCCTGGTGGGATGCGGGCACCGCAGTTAACCCTACACATGACAACACCAGCCCCAGTTTTTTCTTAAAGTGAAAGAATGGGTGCAGTCCATGATATCAAAGCAGCAGACAGGCAAGTCAGGAGCATGTCCAAGTTATTTTCAGGAAACAGAGCAACAAAATGTAAAGGTAAAATTTCCATTCGGGGAATTCCTCTAACAAGTTAACTTTAGCTTGCCTTGTGGATGACTACCCCTCCTCGCTAGTGGAAAAGTAGGACTTCTGATTGCAAACTACTTACTCCACTACAATAAACACCTCAGAACATGGTTTTGAGTCACTTCTGTCTACCTGCAAAGCTCACAGATGGAATGAGACAGATACCCGCAAAAACAAACATAAAAACCCAACAACAAAACTCCTCCAATGAGGACAAAGGTTTTTCAAAAAGTGCCTGGACTAGAAAGGATAGATCATAAAACATTAAATACAACCATGTATCCAAGACTCAGTTTGCGTTAATATATAGGATTACCAGATCGTCTTAACGTCTATGGTTAACTCCATTTCTCTGCTTATATAGGCAGAAAGAGCTAGCACTGCTAGATTAACCACTACCAATATGCTGCTGTATCCTTTAAGATCTACCCAACACACAAAGCAGAAACCACTCAGCCAAGTTTATCTACCAAGGCTCACACTCACACATAATTTCTATCAGCCTTTGGAGTCAATTTCCAACTCTGCACTGATCCTTATGCCGCTCTTTTATGTGTGATTCTTTAACAAGTCTCCTATCATGCTAAACACAGTGGAACTCTCAACACATTTGCACCTGGTTCTGGTTACTCAGTAGTATTACCTGTGTGCAATTTACAAGAGACGAAAACCACATGGTGGTGATTACAAGGCAAAGAACAGCTATAAAAACACAAATGCGCAGATTTCACCAGAACCTCAAGGGTCCACCTCCTACATCTGTAGCAGAAGGCTACTTACGATTCTCTCTTTCCTCAATGAGAGTCCAGAAGTGGTTCATTCGCTGGGCTGAGTATCAGCTTGACATTTCCACTTTCTCTGTGACTCCTCTCAATGGCCATCAGGGTATGCATGCTCATATAAACAGTTCCCTCAAAATAGGCAGATTCCATGTCTGTCATCAAAGTACCCACACGCCTTGTTGCTCATTGCCTCCTTGTATTTCTGAACGAATTTCTGCTTTTCTTCTTTCTCCTCCACCCACGACTCACTTGCAATGACAGATGTGACCCAGCATTCTGGGTGGAACTTTCTGATGTGCTCAAATTGCTTAGCACTCCTCCCGGTGTGAACACACTTGAGACACTAGGTGTGGCTGCAGTTGGAGAGGATCCCAAAGGAGCGCTTCTTGGGATTGGCTTTCTCATAGACCACCTCCATGTAAATCCCACACATCACATCCTTGCAGCGCTGCATAGCAAATGAGAGCCCCAGTGTCCTTCTCATGGGTCTCAATGCAAGATTTTATGTGGTGTGATCTCTGGGCAGCATCCATTGGTTGTAGGACCTGTAGCCCACACATGTCACATGGAATCTCCATAGAGACCAACACAGTTCTCCCCATAGTGGCACTGTGCCACCGCACTGTAGGGGCAAAGCTGCTTCTTTGTTTCCACAGCAGTTGTTCCTATGAGTCTGTCTTGGTCACCGAGCCCTGCGGGGTGCTTCAGTGCAGGGAGAGGCAGTCTGGCCACAGTAGCGCTGCCCAGGAACAAACTCAATGGCATCCACTCAGCCCTCTGAACCTGCTCTTACAGTTGTAAAGTTTGAATTTCTTTACTCAATTTCGCTTGATTTTATTTCAACAAGTGGTCCAACTGCTGACTCGAGACTTGAGGAAATAGCAAGGGATGATTTTGCAGTTGGGTCTGTAGCAGCAGTGGCTTCCTGTCGGACCCTCGCCAGCAAGGGTCCAACGCAGTCACGACACGGTCACTGTTTCTCGGTTCTCAAGGAACTTTACTCATGGAGACAGAAGGAAAAGGAAAGGGGAGAGGAGAAAAGAAGAGGAGGGGCCGTGGCGGCGGCAGCCCCCCGCCCAGATCCCAATGTCCCTTTATATCCCAAGTCCCGTGGAGCGTGTGCTCCACAGCCAATAGCAGTTCTCTTCACGTGCAGTTTATGCTAATGTCGTCCAATCAGATGAAAGGGCAGGTCAAAAGTTCATCTGTTTCACCTGGTTCCTCCTAGTTGTTTATGCAGAGTCCATCCTGTTTCATCTGTTTCACCTGGTTCCTCCTAGTTGTTTATGCAGAGTCCATCTTGTTTTGGTTGTTTTCGTAGGATTTGTGGTCGACCGATTGCTGTAAGCTATGTAGATACAAAAATGAGGAGGTTCCCACAGGTGGCCAGCCTGAAGTTCCCCACAGCTTCCCGTTTCAATGTCTTGCTATATTCATTCCTGCAGGGGCTGCGGTCTCCACACATACAGTACCCTCGCTGAAAATGCCTGCACACTACACCACAAGGACTGTCGGAGAGCTGATGCGGGTAGCGACAGTTATTTCCTTCCTCACAGACCCCACGCATAAAATACCTGCAAGTGATCTGCTTAGTCCAGCCGCCGCCTTCGCTGCTGCACCCCTCTCATCCTGGCCCCGGGACAGGGCGGTGACTGTGGGGATAGGAGTCGGGGAAGCCGCGCCAAGGCTGCCACAGCTGCCACAGCTGCCACACCTGCTGCTCCTTCTCCTGAAGTTGTGGCCGTTGGTCCTAGAGCTGCAACTCCTGCTATTACTTTTCATCCCACACAGCAATGGCCCAGATGTACCGGAACTTCTGGGATCACATAGTTTGGTCTGGCTAGGGAAGGAGTGAGGCAAAACGAGAAGACAGAGGTGCTGGCTGGATCCCACTGGCCCCAGGTCCAGATTACTTTCTATTGAAGACTTAGATGCTTAAGAAATTGAAGGTAGTAGGTTAGTGTTCAAAAAGAAGCTAGTGCCATTCAATTCTGACTAATCTGCTTGCTAGATCTGTCAGTTATTGAAAGAGAAGTGTGAAAGTTTCCAGCAATAAAGGATTAGTCTTTTCCCTGCAGGTATATAAGGTTTTTGCCTCACATATTTTTACAGTCTTTTTTAGGTGCATGCACATTAATGATTGTTATATCTTTTTGAATAATTGACCCTTTCTCTCTGTGTAATGGCCCTTATTAACCTGATAGTTTACCTTGCTCTGAAATCTGCTTTTCTGATGTTAATGTAGTTACTCCTATTTTCTTTTTATTAGTATGAGCATGATGCATTTTTCTACATCCTTTTACTTTGTATGTTTCTTTGTAGATAAAGTTGGCTTTCTTGTAGAAAACACATGAGGGGGGAGGCGGCAAGATGGCGGAATAGGCAGGAAGCACACTTAGTCCGGGGGGAGAGAAAGTTTAATATAAGTGGAGATACTGCAGGGTCAAGGAAGAGTAGGGGATGAAACAGCAGAGGAAACTCTTCCGGAACTAGTGATTCACAGTGGACCTGCGTGGAGAGCGTGGGAGCCCAAGTTCGGGACACCAGCGGCAGACTCAACGCACCAGCGCTGGAACGCGAGGTGAGCCGAACCTCCATAGCCCGAGATACCAGCAGGCAAGCGGAAAGAGGAGGCTAGAGGGAACGAGGCTTGAAACTCCGTGGGGAAAAGTTCACCAGGCTAACTAGAAGAGAGAGAAAAAAAATAAAAAAAAGTGACTGATACGGACACAAGTTTCTCTCTCTCCGCTCACCTCTCAAAGGCGAGCAAGACAGAGCAGGCGCCATTTTGGACATACGTCATAAGCAGGGCGACCTCAGGTCTGCACCAGCCCTGAGCCTAGCAGAAAAACCTGACTCTGGGGGGAGGGGTGAAATAACAGGAGATTAGCATCTAACTTGGAAACCCAGTGGGAGATTGCAGGAGAATTGGAGCCCACACTGAGGGCAGCAGAGATTCCCTGTGTGGTCCTTGGGAAAGAGCTTCGATCTCTGGCTCCTGTGGGTATATCATTTGCCTGCTAACTACCTCCAATTACGTTCAGCTGTGTGGAATTACTTCCCTTTTGAATCAAAAAAAGAAAGAGAGATTTACCACACCTAACCTGGGAGTGTCATCCTTGACACACCCTCAACCCTGAGGAACCAAACACAGCTCTCAGTCCACACTCATCTCAAGCCTCTAAGGCTCCACTGAAAGCAGACAGTCCACTTAATATAGAGCCATAGTGTAACAAGAAAAAACACCACAGTGAAGAAACCAAATATCTCCAACATGCCAAACAACAAACGCAAAAACCAAGCTAACAAGAACAAGGAAGAAACTATGACGCCCCCAAATGAAAAAGACACCCCAATTCAAGATTATGAAGATGATGAGATCGAAGAAATGCAAGAAGCGGATCTCAAAAAATTGATAAGAACATTAACAAGTTCTCAAAAACAAATTCTTGAACTACAGAAATCCTTCATGGACAAGATAGAAAATCTCTCTCGTGAAAGTGAAATATTAAGGAGGAATCAAAATGAAATGAAACAACTAGTGGAACAAGAAACTGTGATAGTGACGAGAAATCATAATGAAATGAAGAATTCAATAGATCAAATGACAAACACATTAGAGAGCCTTAAAAACAGAATGGGCGAAGCAGAAGAGAGAATATCAGACTTAGAAGACAGAGAACAGGAAAGGAAACAGGCAAACCAAAGAAAAGAAGAAGAAATTAGAAACCTAAAAAATATTGTTGGGAATCTACAGGATACTATTAAAAAACCCAACATTCGGGTTCTAGGAGTTCCTGAAGGCATGGAGAGGGAGAAAGGATTAGAAGGCATTTTCAGTGAGATACTAGCAGAAAATTTCCCAGGTTTGGAGAAGGACAGAGGCATCTTAGTACAGGAAGCTTATAGAACCCCTAATAAACATGACCAAAAGAGATCCTCACCACGACATGTTGTAATCAAACTCACCACAGTGAAACATAAAGAAAAGATCCTAAAAGGTGCAAGAGAGAAACGTCAGATCACTCTTAGAGGATCTCCAATTAGACTCACAGCAGACTTCTCATCAGAAACCCTACAAGCTAGAAGGGAATGGCGAGACATAGCCCAGGTACTAAGAGAGAAAAACTGCCAGCCCAGAATACTATATCCTGCAAAGCTCTCATTTGTGAATGAAGGTGAAATTAAGACTTTTCATAGCAAACAGAAACTGAAAGAATTTGTTGCCACTCATCCTGCCCTGCAAAAGATGCTTAAAGATGTGTTACACACAGAAACACAGAAGCATGGTCACCAATATGAAAGAAGGTAAAGGAAGGAAACCTCACAGCAAAAGATCACAGGAAGCTCAATTTCTCTTTGACATAGAATTAAACTCTGATGCTCTGTTAAAGCAATGTGTTAAAGTAATCTATTATGTTCTCTTGATGTCTGTTAAATTCTAATTGTTCAAAAACAGCTGAATTTTTATTAAGAGCTATGGGTTATTTAAATATGTGCTTTTTTCAAAAATTTGAATAATCACCTTGTAACAATGATCAAATTTGGTCTATGTTATGTCATGATTTTAAGAAATCTTATTTCAACCAGATATTTTGGATTTTGAGCCTTCTTGGCATTCTTGACAGGCATTCAAAAAATCAAAGTTTCAAACAATCTGGTCTCTAAAATTTCCAGTAAATCCTGGACTTGGTTTTTCCAGTTTGGGCCCAACTGAAAAAATCGAAGGACCTAGGTCTCTCATCTTATAGAGACACCAACTAATCAGTCTATTTGGAGTATATTACAAGTACTGTCAAGATGTGATGTGGTACCAGACTTTAAGTTTCTATAATGGAAAATGTTATAAATACAAATGTTTGAGAATTAAAAAGTCTAATGATCTTGTGTTACTAGACATGATAGTTATCTTAATGAGAAAGCCCCAGAGGCTTAAAGGGTTAAATACTTGTAAAATCCTACAGGTGCTTTCAAAAATACTGTGAAGTAAGCAAGTGCCTCTTGTTGGTTGATGAGTTTATAATTGTAAACATGGCGACTTAAAGTCTTTTGTCATCCACAGTTATATATGATCTGCTGCTCATAAAACTAAAGCATTGTTGGTTCTGTGTTTAGCTGTCCTCCTATAGGTTCCTATGGACTTTTTCCAGCCACTTTTATTGTATTCAGTACTTTGGGATGGCTCTGTAAACAGATGAAGCCAATAATGTATTAACAGTACCAACTGAGAGAAAGTATGGTTAACTGAGGTTACTAAAAAGAAAAAGCAATTCAAATCAATTGGCAATCTACAAAAAGAGTTAAAGATTTTAAAAGCTATTATTAAAATTGCTATATTGGTCTACTATGCTATGTTATATGTGTGTACATATTGTATGTCCACATGGGGAAATTTTATTAAGAGTTTTATTTTAAATGGCTTATAGATAAGATTGTCCATAAATTTAAGCTGCTAAAATCAATCAAAGATACATTTTAATTTGTGTGACCTGAATCTGTGTATCATATGTTTTAAACTTGTTGGTAGAGAGAAACTAAAAACATTTTATATGGTTGTGCTTAAGTTTACTGGTTAAACAAACTACACCATGTTAGATATTTAAGAGGTGTTTTCAAATACATGATTCTTAAAATTAATAGAAGGCATTGGACCTTCTGGTAAATGTTTTCTTAAGTTGTTATCTAATGGTTGAAACAGTTTGCTAAGTATTCATGTGATATTGCTATTGTCAGCAAGCGATCTAGGACTTGCTCCCTCATTTCTCTATTCTAAGCCCAACTTGTTCTTTCATTTCTCTATTCTCTTCAAGGTAGGAAACTAATTCTATTATGAAGGAATCTGTAGGATGCACAATTTAATCTTTAGACCTTATAAAAGAGATGGCTAACATTTTTCTGCAATAGCATAGCCAAAATAAGAACTCAAATAATAATCTCATAGCTAGATTCACTTTGCCATCAGCGAAGTATACAGTAAGTAGAAAAAACCTCCCTTTCAGACCAAAGGGAAAGAAAGTTTTAAAGTGAGAATATAATTTTCCTCATGGGCATTGTCTACCTTAGAAAAACTACTACAGAACATGCCTGTGACTATAGACTTGTAGTTCAGGCCACTGAAGATTAGAGATGGGACTTGGGCACTCCCTTGACTTGCATCCTCTGGTCTGCTTTAACACAAACCAGGAGGAAAAGAAAGCTCGGCATCAGAAGCAATGGGTGGCAGGCCTATTAATGGCTGATCTGTACAGTGATCTGCCCTCAAGGAGACCCAACAGGCCAGTCCACTGCAGTGGCTTTCAATGTGGTAAGCCTGGGCTTCAGCAGAAGTCAGCTTGTGAAGAGCCCTGGCAGCTCTGCCAAGAGTTGGATCACTGGAAATGGACATGCCCTGGAGTCGAAGGATGCCCAGGTCAGAGCCACAGATCTTATTGGCTCTAAGCTGAAAAGCCCTTCACTCAGCCCAACTTCCAAAGTGACCACTGCAGCTGAGGGGATGGTCAAGTAGGGTCAGCAACATTGCAGGCAGAACTGTAAATTTCTTGTTAGAGATGCCCCCTGCCTTTACCTGGCCAGCTCTCCTCCCAGGCCAGCCAAGTAATGAAAGTCAACAGAGTGCCTTCCCCTAGGAGGTTCACACCTCCCTTAGGATATACCCCATGTGAAGAGATAGATAGGTCTGGGCCTCTGAATTTACAAGGCCTAAAGCCCACCAGATTATTATCAAGCCCCTTCTATCAGGTTCTATTTGCCTCTCAATCAGAAAACTTAATTGTAGCTTAGACAGCACCTTTCTTAGCTCCTCGAATAATGACTCTGTCCTTTGTTCTAGGCCCTGTCTAGTGCACTTGGGCCTCATTCCTTTGTAATCATAACCTCTACTCTACCACCAATGGCTCTACTCCCAACATGTGTGTACTGATGGTCCTCTTCCCCACTTAATGCTGTATAATTGTTCAAACCTGGTAAATGCCATTCTTAGGATCATTGGTTACTATCCTCACTCTGTCTTTTATGACCTTGTCTAAATATGATCAGAGTCGGCGAACTTGGAAGGCTTCCATAGCCTTGGCAACTCATGACGACAGCCTAGGATGGTTACTGGCGCCATAAACTAGAGTGTCAATTTGTTGGGTCAACAACAGGAGCCACTGTGCACTTGCTCCTCAGGTGGGATCTCTGTCCTTAATGTGCTGTACATTGTGATTTAATGCTGTAACTAGTACTCAAACAGTATGTTTCACTTTGTGTTTCTATGTGGGTGCAAACTGTTGAAATCTTTATACTAAATTGATCTTCTGTATATAAAGATAATTGAAAGTGAATCTTGATGCAAATGGAAGGGGAGAGGGAGCGGGAGAGGGGAGGGTTGTGGGTGGGAGGGAAGTTATGGGGGGGGAAGCCATTGTAATCCATAAGCTGTACACTGGAAATTTATATTCATTAAATAAAAGTTTAAAAAAAAAAAAGAAAAGAGAAAAAAAAAACACATGAGGGTACTTCAAAATATTCATGGAAAATGTATATTATGGAGAAAATATGCATAGGTTTCCAATTATTGCACCAAAAATTTTTATATTTTAATTCAATTTTCCATGGATATTTTGAGGTACTCTATTTGTCATATTTTGTTTTGTTTTTCGTTTTTCTAAAGATTTATTTATTTATTTGAAAGAGTTACACAGAGAGAGGAGAGGCAGAGAGAGAGAGAGAAAGGTCTTCCACCCGCTGGTTTACTCCCCCAATTGGCCATGATGGCCAGAGCTGCTCTGATCCAAAGCCAGGAGCCAGGAGCTTCCTCCAGGTCTCCCACCCGGGTACAGGGGCCCAAGCACTTATTTGCCATATTTTGTTTATCCACTCTGATACTCTGTGTTTTTTAATTTATGTACTTAAACCATTGATAGTTATTATGATCACTGATATATTTGGATTAATATCAATTATATTTGTTAGAACTCTTTGCCACTTTTGATTTTTTGCTTTTTTGTTTTGTTTTGCACACTTTCTCTGTCTTTTCTGGATTTAATTGAGTGTTTTTTTATGAGTTCATTTTTTTTCTTCTCTCACAACATGTAAATCATATTTTATTTTTACTTCTTTTCTTGGTTGTTCTTGCAGTATACATTTACCACTAGCCAAGTCCACTTTCAAGTAATACTATACCAAAAAACTGGTAGTGCAAGTAATTTGTTACAAAATATTCTCCATAACTCCCTCTGTCCCTTTTAACCTTGATGTCATTGATTTTACATATCTATATACTATATTCATTAAACCCATTGTTATTATTTGAAACAATTTATTATCTGCTCTCTGGTAATGTTGACTAAAAGTGGATATATCTGTACCTTATGACCCAACATTCTAATCCATTACTTATATATGCCAATATAAATGTATATGTGTGCACCAAAAGACTGGTCAAGGATGTTCATACTGGCTTTATTTATTTATTATGATAGCTCAAAACTATCAATAACTGTTATTGACATACATCCCAAGATTTATAGAGCAAAACAACAGTTATTTATTTAGCTCACAATCCTATAGGATAACCAATTAGTTTCTCTTCTTTGAGCTTGATCAGCCAGTATTGGCTAGGATCATTCCTGTCTATAATCTGCTGGATTGACACTCTAGAATGTGTTAATCACCTCAGGATGTCCTAACAGCATACTATAGATCGGATAATTTAAACAGAGAAATTTCTTTTCTCACAGTTCTAGAAGATATATTCCTAGTCTGAGGCCATGAATGATTCTGTTTCTCCTAAGGACTCTGGCTGATTTGCAGATGGTTTCTTTTTTGCTCAGTCCCCTCATGACCTTTTCTCAGTGTGTGCTTATGAGGGCAGGAAAGAGAGAGAGAGGGAGAGAGAGAGAGGCAGGCAGAGAAAGAAATGGAGAGAGTGAATGAATTAATATTCTGAGGTTTCTTCTTACAAGGACCCCAATCATAGCAGATCAGGGCTCAACACTTACTATTTCACTTAACCCTTATTCCTTACAAGCTTTATCTACAAATATAGTTACATTAGGGGTTAGGTCCCCAATATATAAATTTTGGGGGTGTTAGCCATCACAAAGCATACCAAACACCAGAGTAAGGGAAAGGGTTTATTGGGGAAAATCCAGCAGACCAGAGGGAAGGGGCAAAGAGGGATAAGAGAGAGAGAGTATAAGAGAGAGAGAATATAAGAGAGAGAGAGAGAGAGAGAGAGAGAGAGAGAGGAGAGGAGCTAGTGAGGAGAGAAGAGAGATGAGAGGAGGAGAAGAGAGGAGCCAAGAGAGCAGGAGAGAAGAGCCAAGAGAGCCACGTGTTCAGAAACAGGTCCTTTTAAAATTTTGCCGGAGGGTGGGCAGGGAAGCAGGAGCAGTGAATCCCATTAGGATGGGGGTGGAGCTTGACCCCGGTGGTTGGTCCATGTGGCCACCTGGCTTCCAGCAATGGTGGTGGGGGCTAGATCTTAGGATGCAAATTACGGTGTAGATCGCACCATAGATAAAACTGTGCCAGTTTCCTAACAGGGGGAACACAAAGATCCATATAAAGTGGCCTCACTAATACCCTGATGACTGACAAGTTGTTGAATATGTAGACTGAGGATATAGAGTCATATGCCATTCATAATCTAGTAGGCTCTTCTGGGTTTCCTCACTTCACAGTTATAGGATTCCAAAAGCTCAAGAGTATGAGTTGCAAAAGTTCTTAAGGTCTATGCTTAGAAAGAATACCATATCAGTTATAGTCCAGATTCAATTGGTAGGGAAAGCAACCACATTTCTTGAAGAGAGGGCTTGAAAAATACTACCACCAATTTTGCAATCCTACATAAAACCCATATGTCTATCAGAAATAAAATGGATAAATGCATTGTTAAATTCAAATAATGGAATACTATATATCAATGAAAAAGAGCAAATTAATGCTATACCACACAGGTGAGTATGAAAAACATGTTGAATAAAAAATGTGTAAAATTATGTCTGCATGATTTCATTTACTTAAATGGAATAAATTCACTTTAGGGGCAAGAAGGGCATTTTATGTGCTAGTCTATTTCTCGATCAAAGATTTTTATTAAGGGAATATGTTTTATTGGTTAAAATTTACTAAGCTATACATTTAAGATTTGTATAATTTATTATATGTATTTTATAACTTGGATTTTAAAAATTAATCAACAGTCAATACTTCTCAGATATTCTCACTGGTGATTTTCTGCTGGTTGTGTGACTTCCCATTTAGAACCTAAGCTCTGTCATTTCTGATGAAACTCAAAGTGATTTTCCCACTATTACTTAGATATAGTCATTGTCTTCCTTTCAGTTGTATCATGCTATAGTCATATCCAAATTGGTTTATCGAAATGAGTTTTCAAACTTACTGTTCTCTCACTTAAGAGAAATACTGCAATCCACTTTTCAAAGTTTTGTTTATTTATTAGAAATTAGAGCTACACAAAGAGAGAGAGAGAGAGAGAGAGAGAGAGAGAGAGAGAGTGGGAGAGAGAGAGAGAGAAAGAGAGATTCCATCCTCTGTTTCATTTCCCCGATGGCTACAATGGCCAGCTGAGCCAGGCTGTAGGCAGCCCACAAACAAGTCATAGATAAGTCCTGGGATGAGAAAGTCACGTACTCCCATGTTGAAGGAGGATGATTAAACAAGAACACTCTATTAAAATTGACTGTGTTATGACGATGTTGCAGAAAGCCCGATAAGTTACGTGTGTATGTTGTTATCCTCTGAGTTGCCTTGGGCTATAGCTGGTTATGTATAAATATCTCTGAGATGCTGGAATAAACGAGCCTTGATCAGTTCATTTGTCTTGGCTCCATTCTCTGCGCCCTTGTCCCTCTTTTCATTCCCACTCCCTCCTTCAGGTTCTGTTCGACTGGTACGGCTGGCCCACACACCAGGCCAAACTCTGGTGCCAGGACAGGAACTTTATCTGGTTTACCCACGTGGGAGGCAGGGGCCCAAACAATTGATCCATCTTCCTTTGCTTTTACAAGGCAAGGACCTGGACCAGGAATGGAGCAGCCAGGACACAAACTGGGGCCCATATAGGATGCCAGCATTACAGGCAGCGGCCCTCCCAACCTGAACACCACAATGCTGACCCCTATATTGCAATCCATTAAATAGACATTTTCAGTAACAAAATTAGTGTAACTGCTATTATTGATTACTTTTCAGCCCTATAATAGTTTATAAAAACAATTACACTAGGAATACGGTGAGATGGCAAGAGAGTACATAGCTGAGCTTCTAACAAATATTCCATAAATGATAATATCTGGTCTCTAATCAATGTCTACTGGAAGCCAAATAATGCTAACCCAATTCTAAAGATTAGGCTGAAATTGGAGCATGCCCACTAAAATTGTCTGTGACATCTCTTCTTCTCTAAGAATGACTTCTTTGTTCTCTTTTCAGAACTGCCAGATGCATTATCCCAAGTAGCAGCAATGCAGAAAAGTGAGAGGTAGATGAAATATATTCCATTTATGCAACTTTTGGCAAGATTTGTAGAAGAAATGACCTTTGAACTTGGATAGGGACAAACAGGCTAAGGATTCAGCAAGAACAAAAATGTTAATGTCTGTGTCCTGTGCATTTTAGGGTGTTTTAGCAGCATCTTTTGTGTCTAGCCACTGGAATCTATTAGATGACCAACAGTGTGTTAAGGTATTACTAAATGTACTCCAGCGGTATTATTCCCTAACTGTTAGCACTAAAAAAAAGTATAAAGCATAATGGAAAGAATGATTGATAACTCTTTTAAAAAATTTCATTTAAGGTATACAGATTTCATGTATTGAATATATATAGATTTAGGAACATAGTAATACTTCCCACCCTAGCCTCCTTCCTTCCCAAACTCAAACCCTTCTTCTTCCTCCCTCTCCTATTCCCACTCTTAATTTTTACAAAGATCTAATTTCAGCTCACAATTGATGGCTCTGATAGGTCTAAGAGTCAAAGGGATCACACAAACAAGACAAGTGTCTGCTAATACTAACTGATAGAATCAAAAAGGGAGAGAAAGATCCAACATGGGAAGCAGGATACACAGCAGACTCGTAGAATGGCAGATGTCCTAAGCGACACTCTGGCCTCAGAATCAACCCTCAAGGCATTCGGATCTGGCTGAAGAGCCCATGAGAGTATTGTAGGCATGGAAAGCCAAGATACCATGGAAAAAAAAAAGACCTAAATGAAAGATCTTTGTGAGTGAGATCCCAGTGGAAAGAACGGGGCCATCAAAGAAGGAGGTACCTTTCTCCGAAGGGATGAGAGAACTTCCACTTTGACTATGACCCTATCGGAATAAGATTAAAGTCAGCGAACTCTAAAGGCTTCCATAGCCATGGCAACTCATGACTAGAGCCTAGGGAGATTACTGACGCCATGAATAGGAGTGTCAAATTGTTAAGTCAGCAACAGGAGTCACTGTGTACTTACACCCCATGTGGGATCTGTCCTTAATGTGTTGTCTAATGTGAAGTGATGCTATAACTAGTACTGAAACAGTATTTTTATACTTTGTGTTTCTGTGTGGGTACAAACTGATGAGGTCTTCACTAATTATATACTGAACTGATCTTCTGTATATAAAGAGAATTGGAAATGAAAAAAACGACCTGGTGTTAAATTGGAAATGGCATAGAAAATTAATTAATTAAAAAAAAACTATTATGTAGTATCTCTGTCTTTAATGTGCTGTACATTGTTATTTAATGCTATAATTAGTACTCCAATGGTAGTTTTTTCACTTTGTGTTGCTATATGGGCAAACTGTTGAAATCTTTACCTAATATGTACTAAACTGATCTTCTGTATATAAAGAGAATTGAAAATGAATCTTTATGTGAATGGAAGGGGAAAGGGAGCGGGAGGGGGGAGGGTTGCAGGTAGGAGGGAAGTTATGGGAGGGGGGAAGCCATTGTAACCCATAAGCTGTACTTTGGAAATTTATATTCATTAAATAAAAGTTTAAAAAAAATTTTTACAAAGATCTATTTTCAGTTTACTTTATATTCATAAAATTAACCCTAACACTAAGTAAAGAGTTCAAGAAATAGTGTATATATATCTATATATATATATACATGTGTACACATATATGTGTGTGTGTGTGTGTATATATATATATATATATATATATATAACCCATTGTTCCCTAATAGGAAAGACAAGGACTGTAAACAATCATTGAGTCTCAAAAATCTCAATTTCACTCCTATATGTTACATTTTAGGTACTCTATTAGTTACCACAGATCAGGAAAAACATGTGATAAGGTATTAATATTTCTAATAATCTTTTATATTGCCAAACTTCTGGGGGAAATAGCTCCCTAATCCATTAATAACTTGCTTAAATTAGTTCATTGTATTTTCTAGCCAATCCTTAATAATGTCCTAATGAAATAGAGAACACGTGAGTTTTAACTGAGTTGGTGAAACAGGGAAAATGTGAAAGGCCTTGAGTATGAAATAATCCAGATGGTGAAAATAACTGACAAAAATGGGGGATGGGGCATTATTTTCTGCTGTCTTCAACTGGTTAAATCACTTAAAAAGGAATATCCAAAGTAAAAGTGTTTATGCCATTTAAAATATTTTCCTTTGATTATATTCTTTATATAATCCTAAAATCTTTACTAAATATCTAAAACACCCGAAAATGTGCTACACATTAAGGTTGCAAAGATGAATGAGACATGGTTCTTATTCAAAGTGCCTATAGCCTAGTGGAGTATTTGAATATGGTAATGAAATGCATAGTGAGTTTCTTAAGAATGAATCAGAGTTATTTGGTACAATGGAGGAGGAGGAACTCCTTGAGTCCCACTTAAAGGAACAAGTGTACATATAGAACAGAGTGACAGTATTTGGACTGAGACTTAATGAATGAAAGGGATTTCAAAGGTTAGAGCAAATGGAGGGAATTACAAGGAAGAAAATGCTCAAAAGCGTAGAGGCATGAGAGTAGAAGAGCTTTTCCGTATTGAACACTCACATGTCATGAGAGTGGTAAACACAGGCTCTGTAGTTAGATAAGACAGCCTGTGTTTGAATCTCAGCATTAATACTTGCTTTACTATATAAACCTACGCATACCTTGTTGCATCCACTCGTCAGCTAAAATAGAATATTACAAAACCCAGTGACAGTCACACATGAATTTTATTGAAAATGAGAGGCAAATGAGAGGCAAGGCAACCGATTGGGACCGACACTCCTTACCAGAGTGCGGCCCGCAGTAGCGTGTTACACAGCTTTTTATAGTATTCTGTTCACAATTTTGAACCAGACCCCTGGTATGCAGTGAACAATAAACAAAAAAACAAACAAACAAAAAAAAAAAACAGAATATGGTTGTAAGATAACAATAACAAACCCAATAACAGATCCCAGATATGGTTGTAAGATAACAGTTAACAACAGCAAACCCAATAACAGATCCAAGACATGGTGGTAAGATAACCGTGAAGGACACATTTTGGTTAACCTAGTTCCTGGGAATTTGGGCCCACATAGCTTCACAAGATCCACCCTTAGCCATTAGCAAGCAAAACTGATATGTACAGAAGCAAGAGGTCTGCAATTAGCTTTTAGCCACACTCACTCCATTTTGATTTTGACTCTACACTCTTTTGTAGAGAATGCTGCATAAGTGCCTCTCAGGGGGACACCCCCCCTCCCCCGTAATTAGAGGCATGGCTGCAGGCTGCAGTTTCTGCTCACACCAAAACAGGCCAGGGATGGGCACACTTGCCCCAAAGGAATGTGGCAGCAGGAGCATCAGGGGGCTGATGGACCTGGAGTATTTTTGGGGATTTGTAAATTTGCAGGAGCATCTAAAAGGGCCTGTATCTGAAGGTTTGCAACACAGCTCTAATCCCTATCTTAGACCATCAGACTGAATTCCTTTTCCCAAATCCTTAAGTTGATATAACTTTGCCTATGTGCCTGCTGGCTTGTAGACTTGCTGGTACCCTCTAAATAAAAGTGGGAGTGCACAGCTATCCAGTGGCATGCTCTTAGAATGGATGCTCCCATGTCTTGTCTCCTCATTTGAAAAACCTCACACTTTTAGTTTATGGAGCCTCAATTCTGTCATCTATAAAAATAAATATCATTGAATTGTTGAATGTTTACAAAAGCCAGATAGTGTACTTTCTTCTGGTGATTCACATGCAAAAAATGACATAATTGCACATCTCAAGAAGTTTACAATTGGTGCAAAAGGCAAAGAATATCAGGAATTGAAGGGCAGAGTTATTTGTGCTTTTAAAGAGCTACTTACATAGAAAGATCACAATAACTCAGACTGAGGAATTCAGGAAAGATTTCCTGATTGTATTAATGCCTGCACAAATTATAGGGTTAGTAGATGTTCAGGTGACAGTCTTATTAACAAAGAAAGCCATGAATCTTTTTTAGCCATGTATTAATTAATATGGCTAAATAATTGGCAATGAAAATTGGTGCTCTGTGTGAAATTAGAGATCTTGTGCTTTTTGATTCTATTATTTTGAGGAGTGGTGATAGTGGTAAGGGAGGTCAAGGGGAGACCGTAAGTCACCAATTAAATGAAGGACTACCCAATGACTTCTGAAAGTACGCATATCTTTATCCCATTTATGAATGAAAATATGAGCAGTGTATTGGATTGAAACGTCTAGGGGCCGGTGCTGTGGCTCACTTGGTTAATCCTCCCCTTGCAGCACCGGCATCCCATATGTGCACCATGTTCTAGTCCCGGTTGCTCCTCTTCCAGTCCAGCTCTCTGCTGTGGCCTGAGAAAGCAGTAGAAGATGGCCCAAGTGCTTGGGCTCCTGCAACCACATGGGAGACCAGGAGGAAGCACCTGGCTCCTGGCTTCGGGTCGGCGTAGCTCCAGCTGTAGTGGCCATTTGGAGGGTGAACCAATGGAAGGAAGACCTTTCTCTCTGTCTCTCTCTCTCACTGTCTAACTCTATCTGTCAAATAAAAAAAAAATGTCTAAAAATATGTTTTAAACCTTGGTTGATCCATTTTCTTTTTTAAAAGACATTTATTTATTTATTTGTAAGGCAGAGTGAGAGAGAAATGTGGAGGGAGGGAGGGAGGAAGGGAGAGAGAGAGAGAGGGGTCCTCCATCTACCGATTCAATTCCCAAATGGCCACAAAAATCAGGGCTGGGCCAGGCTGAAGCCAGGAGCCAGGAACTCCATCCGGGCTTCCCACGTAGATGGCGAGGGCCACACTCAGTCCATCCCCTGCTGCTTTTCCATGTGCATTAGCAGGGAGCTGAATCAGAAGTGGAGCAGGCCAGGACTCGAACTGGTACTCCAAATTCTGATTCCAGCATCGCAACCAGCAGTTTAACCTGCTGTGCCGCAACACTGGCCCCTTTACTAATCTAATATTGGACTGTCTTTGTGGGTATTAACATTTAACCCATTTTAACTTTTCACGGCTACAGACACTCCTGGAGATAACAAACAGTACTTGTTGATGGAGTGTTGTGCTTGATAATGTGCTTTACATCATAGTTTCCTCTACGAAAGAGTGAGTAAGAATTAAGGAAGTCAACCTAGTATGTTTTGAGACAGACAATGCACAGAGCAAGGATGATTAGTGCCACAAACACTCTCACAAGTACATGTACACAATCAAGTACATTGAAACTAAAAGTGTTTCTCTCTTGATAAATATTTCAGTTGGCTCAAAGGTATTAAATCTATTGTATCTCATCTAAATCGTATTACCTGATGCTGTAGAAAAATTGCCAGGCTAAATACCATGAAAAACTAGGGCATATAGCATCTAAAGCTCAGTACAAATTTAATATATAATCATACTTTCCTTATGAGAATTTCTGCGCTTAATTTCTTCTTTTTAGAAATCCCATTGATATTCTGAATCAAAACCACATTGATATTCTGACCTGGAAGCAGTTTAATTATTTGTTATTATCAGACTTTGTCTTTAACCCAAGGGGAAAATTAGAAAGGCAAGCAACAAAATGATATGAACTTCAAATGACAAGTGAAGATGAGACATTAAAGATATAATTAACTCATGCTTTTTAGCATTCACAGACCATCTGTGTAATTACTCATGTACAGAGACATTATAACAATACACAAGAGCCTGGCCACCTATCCATCTACTCTAGTAAGGAATTCAACATAAGGTGAAACTAGTCACAGTTTATCCACCTCATATCCAAGACCCTGAGGACACTATGATAGCTAGGCTCCAAAATATGCTTGCATTTACACAACTCTTCTGAGCACTTCAGAAGGAAGAGGATTCATGTGAATTCTTTGAGATTCTCTCCTGAGTCCTGTGAAACTCCTCCCCAAGGACTTTTCTACAAGTGATGTTCCTGTTCACATGGATTGCTACCTCTTCAACTCTTATTCCATGCCCTAGAGTAGACAAGAAAGATTACCTTAGCAAAATAGTCTACAGATTGTTCTGCTCTTGGGCAAATTCATGTGCTCGTGGTTTTGCACCCAGAGAAACACTATGGTGAGGAATAGGGTAGGCAGGTCCTGCCTTAAGCAAAACAAGGGGGAAAATAAGGCTTACTTTTATCCATCTATTTCCTTTTATAATTTTTCTTATACTATCTGGCATCTTTTTTTTTCATGAAGGTACACTAATTTTTTACCATAGAAGATAGGAAGCTTTTCAGCTGCTTGATAATCCAGTGGCTCATTCTCTTGAATATAATATCTGATTTGACCTTGTGGCAGTGTTTTCTTTCAAGATTTATAGAATAATTTCATCTACAATTTTCTCCTTAAACTTTTTTTTATTTATCTGATTAAAATTGAATGCTAAGATTAGGATTTCTAGAATTATATTGTCCAAATTTGTGATCCTAATTTAAATATTTTGGCTTCTATAGTAGGCTGATGGTATAAATATGTAGAGATAGGTAGACATTTCAGAACTTCTCACAACTCATAAAACAGGCATTAATTTACCATCAGTGTATGTCAGGTATACTTGGGAGTTAAGCATCAAGTTTACTTATGCAAAGTTTTAAAACACACTCCTCAGGGAGTTGAGATACAATTACAGAACTTCTGACTTATAATACATCCATTAATAACAATAAATTGTATTTCTGTTTTGGAAAACCACAGGTCAATGAACTTGATTTCATTCTAATCAATATTGTTTAATATTGAAGTCATCATCAATCACAGTATCTAATATTATTGAACCTTTATGATACACTTAAATGATATAATATATCTCATTTAACTTTCACAGCAAACCTATAGAGTAAGTTCTGTGTTTTTTTTTTTAACTTTTATTTAAGCATTTATTTGCTTTTATTTGAAAGGCACAACAATTGAGAGAGGGAGACACACAAATGCCTACAACAGATGGGAGTGACCCTGTCTGAAGGCAAGAGCCTGGGCCTCTATCCAGATCATGGTGGCAGAGACCCAAGTACTTGAGCCATCATCTGCTGCTTACCAGGATGTGTACTAGCAGCAAAATCAAATCAAAAGCAGATCTCGGACCCAAACCTAGACACTCCAATATGAGATGTGGTTGTCCCAAGTAGTAACTTAACTGTTGTGCCAAGTGCCTATCCCCTATGATTTTATCTATTAAAAGAATAAGAGAATAGAGGATCAAAGAGATTAGGTAACTCCCAATATCATACACCTGGTAAGCAGTAGAATGTGGATTGAACCTTAATACATATGACTCCAAAGTCTTTATGTATAGTCCCATTGCACTGTTTCCATTGTGATAATTAGTATGAGCTCATTAAGTATATTTCACATAAATACAAGATACTTTCTTTATTAAATAATGTAGCTATGTTAAAAAGATAAATTTCATTTGGCTTTCATAAATACATAAGAAAATTTTCTCTCATGATGCTCTTATAAACAAAAGTCCATATTGATCCACAAAACATTGATAAGAAAATATGGATTTGTAACTACTGAAAGAGAATCATTGAAGCTAACATAGTTTTTTTTTTAATAATACACATTTTCTATGAACTTTTTGAAGATTGTACTTTACAAATTTTATCAAACAGAGACTCAGTATGCATTAAACAATAATTTCCAATTCTTCCTCTCAGCCTCCTGGTAACCTCTAATCTATATTCTTTATCTCTGAATTTGTTTGTTCTAGATAATTGATTTCAAGGTTCGGTGATTTGTAGCATGTATCAGAACTTCATGTCTTTCAGTGGAATGTATTCCTTTGTGTGGAAATATCACATATTGATTATAACCATTCATCTGTTGATGGACACAAAGGTTTTTTTTCTGACTTTTGACTATATGAACAATGTTGCTATGGGCATTTTATATATTTAGCTAAATTTTTACTTTCAATTATTTGGATATATACTTATCAGTGAAATTGCTAAGTCATAGGATAAATCTGTTTAATATTTTAAGGAACTACCAAACTCTTTTCCATAGTAGCTTCAACATTTTACATTGCCAGCTGCGAGCTGAGAGTTTTAATTTCATTACATGTTTTACAACACTTTTATTCATTTATTTGAAAGGAAGTTACAAAAAGAAGGAAAGAGGGAGGGAAGGAAGAGGAGAAGAAAACAAGATAGATAGATAGATAGATAGATAGATAGATAGATAGATATCTTCTATACACTGGTTCACTCTACAAATAGCTACAACTAACGGGGCTGGGCCAAGTTGAAGCCAGGGAATACATCTGGGTCTCATGTGGGTGGCAGAGGCCTATGCACTTGGCCATCTTCTGCTGCCTTTCTAGTCACATTAGCAGAGGGCTGGATCATAAGTGGAGCAGCCAGCGCTCAAACTGGTGCTCCTTTATGGGGTGCTAGTGTTGCAGGCAGCAGCTTACCACTCTGTGGCACAATATTGATTCCAACATTTGCTATTTTTTTTTTTTTGACAGGCAGTGTGGATAGTGAGAGAGAGAGACAGAGAAAAAGGTCTTCCTTTTGCCGTTGGTTCACCCTCCAATGGCCGCTGCGGCCGGCGCACCATGCTGATCCGAAGCCAGGAGCCAGGTGCTTCTCCTGGTCTCCCATGGGGTGCAGGGCCCAAGCACTTGGGCCATCCTCCACTGCACTCCCGGGCCATAGCAGACAGTTGGCCTGGAAGAGGGGCAACCGGGACAGAATCCGGCGCCCCAACTGGGACTAGAACCTGGGGTGCTGGCGCCACAGGCAGAGGATTAACCTATTGAGCCGCGGCGCTGGCCACATTTGCTATTTTTAATTTCCTTCATTGTAGCCATCCTAGCAAGTTTGAAATGATATCTTACTATGGTTTTGATTTGTGTTTGCCAGATATTGGGCATCTTCTTCAAGTGCTTACTCTCAATTTGAGTATCTTATTTGAGGAAACACTTATTCAATACCTTTGGCCATTTTAAAATAGATTGTTGGCTATTTTGTGATGGAATTGTAAGTTTTCAAAAATATTTATTCTTGGATGGGGCTGGCAATGTGGCATAAAGGGTAAAGCCGTAACCTGTGGTGGTGACATCTCATATGGGCATCAATTCAAGACCTGGTTGCTCTACTTCAAATCCAGCTTCTTGCTAATGCAACTAGGAAAGCAGTGGAAGATGGCCCAAGTCCTTGGACTCCTGAATCCATGTGAGAGACTCAGAAGATCCTGGCTCCTGACTATGGATTGGGCCAGCTCTGGCCATTGTAGCCAATTGAGGAGTGAACCACTCTCTTTCTCTCTTTCTTTCTCTCACTGTCTCTCCCTCTCTCTGTAACCCTGCCTTTCAAATAAATAAATTAAATCTTTAAAAAATATATACACTGTATATTAAACTTTCTGATATATGATTTGTAAGTATCTTTTTCTATTCTGTGTGTTAACTTTTCATCTTTCTGATAATGTTATTAAAACAAAATGATTTTTTAATTTTCATGAAATCCAATATACCTATTTTTTGTTCTTATCTATACTTTTGATGTCATATTTAATAAAATATTAACAATTCAAAAACCATGAAAATTGGCCCTTAAGATCAGAGATGAAAAGGGAAACATAACAACAGACACCACAGAAATAAAAAGAATCATCAGAAATTACTACAAGGACTTGTATGCCAGCAAACAGGGAAATCTATCAGAAATGGACAGATTCTTGGACACATACAACCTACCTAAATTGAGCCAGGAAGACATAGGAAACCTAAACAGACCCATAACTGACACAGAAATTGAAACAGTAATAAAGGCCCTCCCAACAAAGAAAAGCCCAGGACCAGATGGATTCACTGCTGAGTTCTACCAGACATTTAGAGAAGAACTAACTCCAATTCTTCTCAAACTGTTCAAAACAATCAAAAAAGAGGGAATCCTCCCAAATTCTTTCTATGAAGCCACCATCACCTTAATTCCTAAGCCAGAAAAAGATGCAACATTGAAAGAGAATTACAGACCAATATCCCTGATGAACATAGATGCAAAAATACTCAATAAAATTCTGGCCAATAGAATGCAACAACACATCAGAAAGATCATCCACCCAGACCAAGTGGGATTTATCCCTGGTATGCAGGGATGGTTCAACATTCGCAAAACAATCAACGTAATACACTACATTAACAGACTGCAGAAGAAAAACCATATGATTCTCTCAATAGATGCAGAGAAAGCATTTGATAAAATACAACACCCTTTCATGATGAAAACTCTAAGCAAGCTGGGTATGGAAGGAACATTCCTCAATACAATCAAAGCAATATATGAAAAACCCATGGCCAACATCCTATTGAATGGGGAAAAGTTGGAAGCATTTCCACTGAGATCTGGTACCAGACAGGGATGCCCACTCTCACCACTGCTATTCAATATAGTTCTGGAAGTTTTGACCAGAGGTATTAGGCAAGAAAAAGAAATTAAAGGCATACAAATCGGGAAGTTAAGAACTCAAACTATCCCTCTTTGCAGATGATATGATTCTTTATTTAGGTGACCGAAAGAACTCTACTAAGAGACTACTGGAACTCATCGAAGAGTTTGGCAAAGTAGCAGGATATAAAATCAATGCACAAAAATCAACAGCCTTTGTATACACAGGCAATGCCACAGCTGAGGAAGAACTTCTAAAATCAATCCCATTCAGAATAGCTACAAAAACAATCAAATACCTTGGAATAAACTTAACCAAAGACGTTAAAGATCTCTACGATGAAAACTACAAAACCTCACAGAAAGAAATAGAAGAGGATACCAAAAAATGGAGAAATCTTCCATGCTCATGGATTGGAAGAATCAATATATCAAAATGTCTCTTCTCCCAAAAGCAATTTATACATTCAATGCAATACCAATCAAGATACCAAAGACATTCTTCTCAGATCTGGAAAAAATGATGCTGAAATTTATATGGAGACACAGAAGACCTCGAATAGCCAAAGCAATGTTGTACAACAAAAACAAAGCCGGAGGCATCACAATACCAGATTTCAGGAGATACTACAGGGCAGTTGTTATCAAAACAGCATGGTACTTGCACAGAAACAGATGGATAGACCAATGGAACACAATAGAAACACCAGAAATCAATCCAAACATCTACAGCCAACTTATATTTGATCAAAGATCCCAACCTAATCCCTGGAATAAGGACAGTCTATTCAATAAATGGTGCTGGGAAAATTGGATTTCCAAGTGCAGAAGCTTAAAGCAAGACCCATACCTATCACCTTACACAAAAATTCACTCAACATGGATTAAAGACTTAAATCTACGACCTGAAACCATCAAATTATTAGAGAGCATTGGAGAAACCCTGCAAGATATAGGTAAAGGCAAAGACTTCTTGGAAAATACTCCAGCAGCACAGGCAGTCAAAACCAAAATTAACATTTGGGATTGCACCAAATTGAGAAGTTTCTGTACTTCAAAAGAAACAGTCAGGAAAGTGAAGAGGCAACAAACAGAATGGGAAAAAATATTTGCAAACTATGCAACCGATAAAGGGTTGATAACCAGAATCTACAAAGAAATCAAGAAAATCCACAACAACAAAACAAACAACCCACTTAAGAGATGGGCCAAAGACCTCAATAGACATTTTTCGAAAGAGGAAATCCAAATGGCCAACAGACACATGAAAAAATGTTCAAGATCACTAGCAATCAGAGAAATGCAAATCAAAACCACAATGAGGTTCCATCTCGCCCCGGTGAGAATGGCTCACATTCAGAAATCTACCAACAACAGATGCTGGAGAGGATGTGGGGAAAAAGGGACACTAACCCACTGTTGGTGGGAATGCAAACTGGTTAAGCCACTATGGAAGTCTGTCTGGAGATTCCTCAGAAACCTGAACATAACCCTACCATACAACCCAGCCATCCCACTCCTTGGAATTTACCCAAAGGAAATTAAATTGGCAAATAAAAAAGCCATCTGCACATTAATGTTTATTGCAGCTCAATTCACAATAGCTAAGACCTGGAACCAACCCAAATGCCCATCAACCGTAAACTGGATAAAGAAATTATGGGACATGTACTCCATAGAATACCATACAGCAGTAAGAAACAACGAAACCCAGTCATTTGCAACAAGATGGAGCAATCTGGAAAATATCATGCTGAGTGAATTAAGCCAGTCCCAAAGAGACAAATTTCATTTGTTTTCCCTGATCAGTGACAACTGAACACCAAAGGGGAAACCTGTTATGTGAAATGGACACTATAAGAAACAATGACCTGATCAGCTCTTGTCCTGACTCTAGATGTACAATGTAATACTTTATCCTTTTTAGTATTTGTTGTTGTTGTTGTTCTAGTACTAGTGGTTGAACTCTGTAATCAACACACAATTATTCTTAGGTGTTCAAATTTTAACTGAAAAGTGATCCCTGTTAAATCTAAGAGTGGAAAAAGAGAGGGAGGAGATGTACAATTTGGGACATGCTCAATCGGACTTGCCCCAAATGGTGGAGTTAGAAATGTGCCAGGGGATTCCAATACAATCCCATCAAGGTGGCATGTACCAATGCCATCTCACTAGTCCAAGTGATCAATTTCAGCTCACAATTCATGGCTCTGATAGGTCTAAGAGTCAAAGGGATCACACAAACAAGACAAGTGTCTTCTAATACTAACTGATAGAATCAAAAAGGGAGAGAAGGATCCAACATGGGAAGCGGGATACACAGCAGACTCATAGAATGGCAGATGTCCTAAACAATACTCTGGCCTCAGAATCAGCCCTTAAGGCATTCGGATCTGGCGGAAGAGCCCATGAGAGTATTGTAGGCATGGAAAGCCAAGATACCATGGAAAAAAAAAGACCTAAATGAAAGATCTCTGTGAGTGAGATCCCAGTGGAAAGAACGGGGCCATCAAAGAAGGAGGTACCTTTCTCCGAAGGGATGAGAGAACTTCCACTTTGACTATGACCTTATCGGAATAAGATCAAAGTCAGCGAACTCTAAAGGCTTCCATAGCCCTGACAACTCATGACTAGAGCCTAGGGAGATTACTGATGCCATGAACAGGAGTGTCAAATTGTTAAGTCAGCAACAGGAGTCACTGTGTACTTACACCCCATGTGGGATCTGTCCTTAATGTGTTGTCTAATGTGAAGTGATGCTATAACTAGTACTGAAACAGTAATTTTTACACTTTGTGTTTCTGTGTGGGTACAAACTGATGAGGTCTTTACTAATTATATACTGAATCGATCTTCTGTATATAAAGATAATTGGAAATGAAATAAAACAACCTGGTATTAAATTGGAAATGGCATAGAAAATTAATTAATTTAAAAAAAATATTATGTAGGATCTCTGTCTTTAATTTGCTGTACACTCTTATTTAATGCTATAACTAGTACTCCAACGGTAATTTTTTCACTTTGTGTTGCTATATGGAGCAAACTGTTGAAATCTTTACCTAATGTATACTAAACTGATCTTCTGTATATAAAGAGAATTGAAAATGAATCTTTATGTGAATGGAAGGGGAGAGGGAGCGGGAAAGGGGAGGGTTGTGGGCGGGAGGGACGTTATGAGAGGGGGGGAAGCCATTGTAACCCATAAGCTGTACTTTGGAAATTTATATTCATTAAATGAAAGTTTAATAAATGAAAAAAAAAGAAAATTGGCCCTTAAGCATTTATCACTCTAGTTTTTAAATTGTGTTTTTGATGCATTTTGAGCTAAATTTTATATATAATCTAAGGGCCTAAACTTAGCCTATTGCATATGAATATATAGTTCTCATAGCAACATGAATTGTTTGTTTCCCCATTGAATTGTGTTAGTACTCCTGCCAAAAATCAGTTGATATTGTGTGCAATGATTTATTTTTGTATTCTCACTCCTGTTCTGTTGGTTTATCTAGCTATACTTATATGGTCACCAAACTTTTTTTTAAAAGATTTATTTATTTAGTTGAAAGTCAGAGTTACACAGAGAGGAGAGGCAGAGAGAGAGTGGTCTTCCATCTGATGGGTCACTCCCCAATTGGTCGCAACGGCCGGAGCTTCACAGATCCAAAGCCAGGAGCCAGGAGCTTCTTCTGGGTCTCCCACGTGGGTGCAGGGGCCCAAGGACTTGGGACATCTTCTATTGCCTTCCCAGGCCACAGCAGAGAGCTGGATTGGAAGTGGAGCAGCCGAGTCTCGAACCGGCACCCATATGGGATGCCCGTGCTTTAGGCTAGGGCGTTAACTCACTGTGCCACTGCACCACAGTGCCAGCCCACACAAAACTGTTTTGATTACTGTAGATTTGTATTAGGTTTTGAAATATGGAAGTATGAGTCCACCAACTTTGTCATTGTTATTCAGGATTGTTTTCATTATTCTGAATCCCTTGAATTTCTATGCGAATTCAAGGATCACTGTTATAGTTAATGTTGTGTGTAAACCTAAGAAGATAAATGTACCCAGGTATTTGGTCAGACATTGTAGATGTTTCTGCTAAGGTGTTTTAAAGGTGTGGTTAACATTTAAGTCAGTAGACCTTGAGTAAAACAGGTCACTTCTTATATTGTGGGTTGTCCTCATCCAATTGGTTAAAAAGCCTTAGTAGAAAAAGACTGACTTCCCCAGAAGAGAGAACCTATCATTAAATTGTCTTTGGACTCAAATTGCAGTACCAGCTCTTCCATGGGCCTCCATCTCACTGATCTATCCCACAGATTTTATAGTTGTCATACTTTACAATTGCGTGAGCCAGTTCCTTAAAAATTCTCTTTCTCTTTACACACACACAAATACACCCCTGCACACACACAGTGATTTTAAAATGCTCAGGGAGAATGGAATTAACAGTTAAAAATGAAAAATAATTTTTTTCTCAACATAAGCTCCATCAATTTCAAGACACTTTTGTAAGCAATGATACCACTCTTTTAGTCCATCCGTAAAAAACTGAGGCTCCTGGGAATTTAACCATATCAACACAGTCTTTTCTACATTGCTAACTGAAGAAAAGTGAGTGTCCCATTAAGATTTTTTAAGGTTAGGAAACAAAAAGTAGTCAGAAGGAGCCAAATCAGGACTGAAAGTCGATGCCTAGTAATTTCCCATTGAAAGTCTTGCCTGATTGCCCTTGTTATATGTGAGAGATGAGGAGGATCATTGGCATGTCAGAGAAAGTTTCTCTGGTGAAGATTTCCTGAGTGTTGTTCTGCTTTGGTTAAATTTCCCAAAGCCCTCCTCTAATTAGTAAATTCTGCTGTCCTCTGGACTTCAAACTATCAACAAGCAAAATACCCTGAACATTCCCCCAAATTGCCACATAACCTTGACTACCTGCTTTTGCTTTCACTTGGCCACTTGTACCTCTTGGTATCCATTGCATGGATGATGATTTGTCTTCAGAATTGCACTGATAAAACCATATTTCATTTCGTGTTTTTATCCATCAAAGCGATATTTTTAGGATCTTGATTCAACTTATTTAAAATTTCCACTGAAATTTCTACTCCTGTCTGTAGCTGATAAGTTTTGGCACCCATTATGCAGCAAAGTTTGCTTTACTTTAATTTTTCAGTCATAATTGGGTAATCTATACCAATTTAGATGTCTATGGTATTGGCTACTATTTCTGCTGTTAGTTACTGATCCTCTTCGATTAGAACACAAATAAGATTAGTTTTTCCTTGCAAATGTATATGGATGTTATGCCACTATACACTTTATTTTCCTTCTTTAAAGTATCTCATCCCTTCTTAAAATGAGTTATCCATTTATAAATGGCTAATTTCTTTGGAGCATTACTCCTATAAACTTTTCATATAGGATTAACAATTCTTCAACCCTGGTTTCAATATAAATTTGATGTTTGTTCTTCCTTCAATTATAGAAGAATTAATTTTGCTCTAAGCATGGATTTTTTTAAAAAAGATTTATTTTATTTATTTGAAAGAGTTACAGAGAGAGGGAGAGGAAGAGGGAAGGGGGAGAGAGAGAGAGAGGGCTTCCATCCACTGGTTCAGTCCCCAAAGGCCACAATGGCCAGAGCTGAGCTGATCCGAAGCCAGAGGTAGAAGCGTCCTCTGCATCTCCCACGTGGGTGCAGGGACTTAAAGACTTGAGCCATCCTCTGCTGCTTCTCCACTCCCATTAGCAGGGAGCAGGATCAGAAGTGGAGCAACTGGGACTTGAACCAGAGCCCATATGGGATGCCTGTGCTGCAGGCTGGTGCTTTAATCCACCATGCCACAGCAGCAGCCTCAGAGCAGAGCTTCTTTTCACACTTATGGCTTATCCTTCTTAGTGCTTCAAAGTCTTGTATAGACACATTGTAACTAGTATGAATTTATATTGTCACCAACCATTTTCAAATCCATACAGAGTTTTTTTTTTAAATATGAATTACCCATAACCTTTTTGAAGACTACCTCATATGCACATATGCAGAAACACACATAATTTGGTGACCTTAAAAAATGGAATTAAAAATGCAAATTTCCTATTAAATTTTGAAGTCATAATATATTGGTTATGTTTCTCTAGATAAGTGATAAAATCAGCTTGTCTACTACTTCAAAAATTATAGTGGGGTTTTCATTAATTTTCATTTTATTTCTATTGCATATACTTAGTAAGTACAATATAATATTTTGATAGATAGACATAATAAAATACCTAGTCTGGTCAAATAGTTAATATATCTCTTACCTGCCATAGTTACCTTTATTTTGTGATAAGACAACCTAAAATCTATTATCTGAACAAATTATCATTATACATTATAATATTAATAACTATTGTCTTGATGTCATACATTATATTTCAATATCATATAGTTGTGATCAGAAATGATACTTTGTATGATTTCAATCTTTTAAAATCCATTAGTATCATGTTTCAATATTTTAAAACTTATTAGGCATCAGGAAGCATAACACATAATATTTCCTGGAGAATGGGCCATGCAGGAAGGTGGACTCAGGAGCCAGAGCTAGGAATTCAACCCAGGGTACTTCAGTGTGGAATGTACACATCCTACCTGGTCTCTTAACCACAAGCCAAATGCCAAGCCCTGGAATATCTTTTTCAATCCTTTTATTTTTCAACATCTCTTTGTTTTTGTAAACAAAATGAAAAAGTATTCTTGTAGATAGGATACAAGTTAAGATACTTTTTATCAATCATGGAAATTTCTTCCTTTCAATTGGAGAATTTAGTTCATTTAATTTAAATGACTGAAGATAAATAATTACTTCTGCCACTTTGCTGTTTGCTTATAATATGCTTTATATATTTTTGTTCCTAAATTCCTACATCAGTGACTTTTTTTAAACAAAGATCATTATTATTATTATTATTGACAGGCAGAGTGGACAGTGAGAGAGAGAGAGACAGAAAGAAACGTCTTCCTTTTCCGTTGGTTCACCCCACAATTTCCGCTGCAGCCGGTGCACCGCGCTTATCCAAAGCCAGGAGCCAGGTGCTTCTCCTGGTCTCCCATGCGGGTGCAGGGCCCAAGCACTTGGGCCATCCTCCACTGCACTCCCGAGCCACAGCAGAGAGCTGGACTGGAAGAGGAGCAACTGGGACAGAATCCAGCGCCCCAACCGGGACTAGAACCCGGTGTGCCGGTGCCGCAGGTGGAGGATTAGCCTATTGAGCCGCAGCGCCGGCCAGCAAAGATTATTTTTAAAAATTTAATTATGTATTTTAGAGGTAAAGAGACAGATGGAGAATGCATGTTGGTTTATTCTTTAAAATGCCTGCAATGGTTGGATCTGGGCTGGGCCAAATCCAGAGTCAGGAATTCAATCCAGATCTCCCACATGGGTGGCAAGGGCCCTAGGACTTAAACCATCACTACTGCTACCCAGGATGTATAATATAATGAAGCTAGAGTCAAGACCTGGAGGCTGGTATCAAGTCCAGTACTATGTTATGTGATGTGGGTATCTTAACTGGCATCTTAACCATTAAGATAAATGCCTGCTCCCATCAGTACCTTTTCTTAGTATTTATTTGTTCTTTTGTAATTTATAACTTTAATTCCTTTCTTCTTTACTTTTTTGTTTGTTTTTAACTTTCTTAATGATTATCTTGAAGACTACAATTAACATTAAATTTATAATAACCTGATTTAAATAATACCAATTTCTTTTCAATAATATATAAGTACTCTGACACTTTTTTAAGATTTATTTATTTGAAAGGCAGAGTTACAGAGAGGCAGAGGCATAGAGAGAGAGAGTTCTTCCATCTGCTGGTTAACTCCCCAGATGGCCACAGTGGCTGGAGCTGCGCCAATCCGAAGCCAGGAGCTTCTTCCAGGTCTCCCACGTGGGTGCAGAGGCCGAAGGACTTGGGCCATCTTCCACTGCTTTCCCAGGCCATAGCGGAGAGCTGGATGGGAAGAGGAGCAGCCGGGACTTGAACCAGCACCCATATGGGATGCTGACACTGCAGGCGGAGGCTTTACCTGCTTTGCCGCAGCGCCGGCCCCAGTATTCTGATCCTTTACACACATGACCCTCCTCCTTTATATCTTCACAGATTATTTATTTAAATATACGTGTCCATTAAAATGGACTGATATTTATTGTTTTTTGCAATGTCCTTTTAAATCATAAAAAGTTAAAAAAGAAGACTTACCAACCAAAAGTACAATAATATTGGCTTTTATATTGAAATAGATATGTACCTTTACCTATAATATTTACTAATTTATCTTCAAATTACTGTCTAATGTCGTTTCTTTTCAGCCTGAGGTCAGCCTTTCACATTTATTATAGGGAACATCTAATTGTTACAAACTCCCTCAGCTTTTTTTTTTTTTTTACTTAGGAATTTCTTAATCTTCCCTTCATTCTTTTTTTTTTTTTAAAGATTTATTTATTTATTTGAAAAGCAGAGTTACAGAGAGAGAGAGGCAAAGACAGAGGTTTTCCATCTGCTGGTTCACTCCCCAAATGGCGACAACTGCTGGAGCTGTGCCAATCTGAAGCCAGGAACCAGGAGTGTCTTCTGAATCTCCCAAGTGGGTACAGGGGCCCAAGCACTTGGACCATCTTCAAGTGCTTTCCCAGGAGCATTAGCAGGAAGCTGTATTGGAAGTAGATCAGCCTGGTCTCAACTGGGTGCCCATATACAATGCCAGCATTGCAGGCAGGGGATTTACCCGCTATGTCACAACACCAACCCCTCCCTTCGTTCTTGAAGTATAGTTTGCCAGGTATAGAATTCCTGGGAGATGATTTTCTTCTTTATCTCAGCTCATTGATTATGTCATCCTACTGACTTCTGTCCTCCCCAGTTTCTGATGAGAAATCAACTATTGGTTTTATTGAGGATTCACTGTATATGATATTACTTTTCTTTTCCTACTTTTAAGATTTTTCTTTTTCTATTTTGACAATGTGATTTTAATGTGTCTCTGTGAATCTCGTAAGTTTATCCTGTTTGGATTAGTTGAGTTTCATAGATGTGTAGGTCCATATGTTTAATTGTGTGTGGAAAGTTTCCAGCCATTTATTCTCCAAATATTCTTTTATAAATGTAAATTTTCTTTCTGAAAATTTTTAGTTTGATGAAATCCAAAAATGACTATTTTTATTGTACTTTTTAAAAATTTTTTTTTTATTTTTGACAGGCAGAGTGGACAGTAAGAGAGAGAGACAGAGAGAAAGGTCTTCCTTTTGCCATTGTTTCACCCTCCAATGGCCGCCGCGGTAGGCGTGCTGCGGCCGGCGCACCACGCTGATCCGAAGGCAGGAGCCAGGTGCTTCTCCTGGTCTCCCATGGGGTGCAGGGCCCAAGCACTTGGGCCATCCTCCACTGCACTCCCTGGCCACAGCAGAGAGCTGGCCTGGAAGAGGGGCAACCGGGACAGGATCGGTGCTCCGACCGGGACTAGAACCCGGTGTGCTGGCGCTACAAGGCAGAGGACTAGCCTAGTGAGCCGCGGCGCCGGCCTATGCTTTTGATGTCTTATTTTATAAATCATTATCAATTCAAAGATCACCAGAATTTATGTTTAATAATTTGTAATTTTCAAACTTACATTTGATTCTTTCATGCATTTTGAGTTAATTTTTGTTTATGGCATACAGTAAGGAGTCTATCATCATTTTATCCAATATAGTCCAGATAACTTGTAATGAAATTATGGTCTAGGGACTAGCAACATCACTATTACCTGGAAACTTGTCACAAAAGCAAATTCTTAGGCTTTTTACCTACTGAGGCAGACCCTCTGGGTGTGAGGTCCAGTAATCTGTGTTTTAACAAACCCTTCAGGGGATTTTGTTACATGAAAATGTTTGAAAACTGCCTAAATGCAGTCTGCTGACTTTGGCCCACTGACTTGCTACAAGGGAAAGAAAAACACTATTTCAAGTTAGACTGCTGTTACTCTATATTCATTTTGGCATAACCCATATTCCTAATAATTACAAGCTAAGCCTTGGACCAGAAACTGTCATGTGAACAATAGAAAATTTTACTTACAAAGAGTACTTTTGAAAAAGCTCCTAGTTGAACTAAGAGAGAGATCCTAGTGTTATTCTGCATGTGGACTATCAATTTAGTCAGGTGTTTTTTTTTTTTATACTGCTTACCAACAAAAGATAATAAAAACTAAACTGATGCACTATACATGTTTAAGATGCCAGTATGTTAAAAATAGTTGCTTCCAAATGTTAAAAGGTATCTTTCACCAGTGTTTTTTTTTTTTTACTTATACTTTCTATTTTGGAAATATTTGTAGCATGCATTTTAACAGGTGTAGGAAATTAACATTTTTATCTACATCACATCCACAGCCCTCACAATTGACACAGACTGGAGCAGAAAATGATTAGCCTATAGCAGCATCTAAATAATGACTCATTTCCAGTAATAATATATTTCTGACATGCATGATCTCATAATTAATCTTGATGTTATAAGTTCTAAATATTTTAAATGTCAGCAGATTAAATGTTACATTAACTAGAGTTTCATAGAATTTAAATGCCATCAGTTTTTTGTTGTTGATGACTTCTGTATCCCCAGGAAAGAACTCTCCCAGAGCACCAAAACTTAGCACGGAAAAACAAAAATGCTGACCCTTATCTATTTCCCAATAATTTTTGTATTTAATAGGACCTAGGAGAACATTATCCATTATCTGCAAAGTAGCAAATAATGTGACCTAGTTTATTTCACAAATTGGAGACATTAAAAATGGTAAATATTGTTGGTCTGCTTGTTTACATTTTTGAGCTTTAGCAGAACAGAAATTTGAAGACATTGTCATGGCATATCTAAGAGTTTAAGGCTAATAAAAGTAACTGTGAATGACATATTTCTTAGAATAAATAATATTGCATTTTCTTGGCTCTAATATAAGGAAGATGTATGAAATTTGCAATTATGCACTCATAACAGTACTCTTCCTAGACTTTACTATTTGTTCTCCAGAATGTGATTTCTCACATTCTTATTTTCTTCCAGTAGCTACAGAGTTTTCTGATCTAAGAAGAATATAAAATTTTTTCTGAACACTTTATTTTTTATTTTTTAATGATTTTAAAAATCTGTTTGAAAGGCAGAGTTGCAGAGAGAGAAGGACACACACACACACACACACATACAGATCTTCCATCCACTGGTTCAATCACTAAATTGTAGCAATGGCCAGGGTTGGGTCAGGCCAAAGTCTGGAGTCTTAAACTCCATCCTGGTCTCCCATGTGGGTGGCAGAAATCAAGGACCAAAACACGTAGGCCATCCTCAACTGTCTTCTCAAGTACATTAGTAGGGAACTGAATGTTAATTGGAAGAACCGGGACATGAACCAGCTCTCATATGGGATACAGCATTGCAGGCAGTGGCTTAACCTTCTGTGCCATGACACCAGCCCATTTGACCATGTTAAACAGTAGGAAAATTTTTCCTTAGGAATTTTCAAATGCTCACAAATATTGTCTGAAGTATCCAGGTAAATGTCAACATACTTCACTTGTTGAAACATATTTAAGTGTGAACACATTCTCTTGACTTGAATCTAGGTATTTTTATACTTGTAAAGAACCATTATAGGAATTAAACTCATGGAATAGTTTAAGATTTCCAATAACAAAATCTTTGGTCCATTTTCTTTTATTATTTGAATGAAATAATGAATCTTTACACAGAAACCATTACAGATATGAAAATACTTATCATTTTGCTTATGTTTTGTATAGCATTATCCTTTGTTTATGAATTTATTTGTAAAGTTTTTGGTAAGTATAGATAACTGGTAGTTTAAGAGTGGACTATTTATTCAGTCAGTTCTTTTTATTCAAATTATTTACTCAGTAGATTAGCATGAACTTAACCTTCTAGACATGACAGGGTAACAATCTGAAGACTTACCTTTCCGCCTTAAACAGCTAGAAAACTGGCCAACATATACTAAAAAGTCATTTCCAACCACTGAATAACAGGCAGCACAGTGTGCTCCTTATGGGGGCAGAATTGTTAACTAAGACCAACGGTAGGACTCTAGTGAAAAAGCAAACTTCAGAGTTCAAGGAAACAAGGGTGGTTAAAATTCTTTGCAAAATACATGAGAAAAGGGTGATACATATAAAGTCCCAGATATCTTTACAGAGAATTTCTTAGTCTGAGCACTAGTCCACAAATGTAGGAAAGAAGGTCATGGGAATCAACCATGAAATAGAAATAGGTGGAACAATTCTTGGAGCTCACACAGTGCAGGGAATACGTTGTTTCCTTTCATCCAGAATAAATAAAATGCTTACTTAATACACTGGACTTAAAGTAGAGTCCTGAAAAAGGGTACCAACCTTGGCAATGGGACTATCCTAGACTTAGATAAGGGCAGCTCTGAACTTGTTGTAACTAAACATAATAAAAACTCAAAAAGACGAAACTGATTATAAATTACTTAATTGCATTACAGACCAAAGACATCAATTTAGTTTTTCCTATCTTTTGTTGGTAAGCAGTATAAAAGAAACACCTGACTAAATTGATAGTCCACATGCAGAATAACATTAGGACCTCTCTCTCAGTTCAACTAGGAGCTTTTTCAAAAATACTCTTTGCAAATGAAATTTTCTTTTGGCCACAAATGGTGCTGAGTCAGGCCAAAGCCAGGAGCCAGGAGCTTCTTCTAGGTCTCCCATGTCAGTGCATGAGCCCAAACATTTGGGCCACCTTCCACTGCTTTCCTAGGCACATTAGCAGGGAGCAGGGAAGTGGAGCAGCTGGGATTTGAGCCAACGCCCATATGGGATGCTGGCACTGCAGGCAGAGGCTTAACCTTCTATGCTACGGTGCTGGCCTGAAACATATTTCTTATTTATAAAAACATGTGGGCAAACTTTAACACAAAGAAAAATAAAATCGTAGATATTAAAAAGACTCAGATGGAAATTCTGAAAGTGAAATATAACTAAAATGATAATACATCCAGTGGTATTTACAGAAGTTTATACATTGCAAAAATATTAATGAACTTCAAAGTATAACAATAGTAACTAACCAAAATGAAACACAGAACAAAGCAATGAAAAATGAGCCAACATTCAGTAACCAGTGAGATGACATGATTTTCTACTTAAAAAACCCTAAAGAACTTCCAAAGACACTAATGAATTAAAAAGTGAATTTAGGCTGTGATGCCAGCATCACATATGGACGCCACTTCTAGTCCTGGCTGCTCCACTTCTGATCCAGCTCCCTGCTAATATGCCTGGGCAAGCAGCAAAAGATGACCCAAGTCCTTGGGCCCATTCCACCCCATGGGAGACCTGAAAGAAGCTTTTGGCTCTTGTCTTCAGGTCAACACAGCTCTGGCTGTTGAGGCCATCTGGGGAATGAACCAGAGGATGTGAGATATCTCTTTCTCTTTCTCTCTCTCTCCTCCCTCTGCCTTTCAAATAAATAAATAAAAATCATTTTTAAAAAGGTTTACTTAGCAAGATCACAGGACATGAAGTCTACATACTGAAATCAGTTGTATTTCTAAATAATATCGACAAAGAACTAGAAAGAAAAATAAGTTAATATTCATAAGATCTTCAAAAATAAAAACATAGAATAGCTTTATATAGTATATTATACATTTCTGTAGTCTGTAGTTGCCCTACTGTGCTATGGGACACTAGAATCTGTTACTTATAATTAATTGTGTCTTGGCACCCTTTTTCCAATCTCTTTCTCTTCCTCTTACCGACCCCCAGCATCCCTGGTCTCTCTAGTAATTACTTTTCTTTTCTTTTTTATTTGACAGGTAGAGTTATAGACAGTAAGAGAGAGACTCAGAGAGAAAGGTCTTCCTTCCGTTGGTTCACTCCCCAAATGGCCGCTATGGCCAGAGCTACACCGGTCCGAAGCCAGGAGCCAGGTGCCTCTTCCTGGTCTCCCATGCAGGTACAGGGGCCCAAGCACTTGGGCCATCCTCCACTGCCTTCCCGGGCCACAGCAGAGAGCTGGACTGGAAAAGGAGCAACCCGGACTAGAACCCAGCACCCATATGGGATGCTGACGCCACAGGTGGAGGATTAACCAAGTGAGCCACAGTGCTGGCCCCTCTAGTAATTACTTTTCTAGTTACATATTGAGGCTTTTTTTTAAACTTCCACAAATGGGAGAAAATGTGTTATTTGTCTTTCTGTATTTGGCTTGATTCATTTAACATAATGACCTATAGTTACATTTATTTCACTTCAACTGTCATGCTGTCTGCATCTCTATAAATTTTGCACTGTGCCTCATAAATCTGTACAAATGTTGCATGTTAATTAAGAACTTTTTAAAAGAAAATGGATAAAATGAAAAAAAGTAAAGTTAAAGAATAATTTTATGAAATATGCATGAGGATTTATATACCATAAATCAAAAATAAAAATGCTGAAAGTAGTAAAGTAGGTAACTAAATGTAGATATATCCCATGATCATGGATTGTAATATTAAATATTGCAAAATGTAATAAATTGACTTAGATATCCAACACAATATCAGTCAAAATCTAGTTAAATATAGTTAACAGAAATAAACTGATCATAAAATCTACATGGAAATGTAAATGACTTAGAATAGTACAAATAATTCTGTACAAAATAAAAGTCAAATGATTTATGCTATCTACTTTCAAGAGTTACTATAAAGCTACAATAATCAACAATGTGACATTGTTATAAAGATAGACATATGCATCGACAGAACAGAATAGGCTGTTCAGAAATAGATTTTTAGATATGTGAGAATTTATTTTTGCCAAAGGTGCTAAATTTATTCAATGGGAAAAATCTTGTCAACACATCATTCTAGAATATTGGCTATCCATATGCGAAACAATGTATCTCAACATTGAATCCACAATAAAAACAAAAATTAACTGGAAATAGACTATTGACCTAAATTTAAGAGCTAAAACTATAAAACTTGTAGAGACAATATAGTAGGTAATCTTTGCTATCTTGGGCTATGCAAAGATTTCTTAGATACATCACAACCCATAGAAAAAATGTGATAAATTTGACTTCATCAGAAATAATAAAGCTTGTTATTTAAAATAAGAGGGGCCAGCATTGTGGCACAACAGGTAATCCACTGCTTGAGATCTCAACATCCCACATACTCTTAGGTGTAATTCCCAGTTGCTCTACTTCTAATCCAGCTCCCTGTAATGTTCCTGGGGAAGTAGTGGGAGATAGCCGAAGTAGTGGGCTCCTGTACTTCCATGGGAGAGCTGGATTAGCTCCTGGCTCCAGGCTTTCCCTCAGCCCAGATAAGCCATTGTGGCCATTTGGGTAGTGAACCAGTGGATAGAAGATCTATCTCCCTCTCTATCTCCTTTCCACCCGCATAACTCTGACACTCAAATAAAATAAATAAACCTTCAAAAAACATAAGAAAGTGAAAAAACAAATCACACATTAGAGGAAATAAGTACTTGTAAAACATATGCCTGATAAAAGACTTATATCCATAATTTTAAGAAACTTTTAAACTATTATAATTTGTAATTAATTTTACCTCATATTTTTACATTTGTAAACTAAGAAAAGCTGTTTCTTCTCATACTTTAAAATAAAAATTCACACACATTATTACCCTTATGCTGAAATTGAATGTTTAACTCAATCCTATAACATATACATATATATATATATATATAAAATTTACACACAATATTTTCAGTGCCTTGCAATATATTACTTTTATTATTTCATGTTTTTATTATAAAGCTAATACATGAACATATGCTCCTTGTAAAGTATTTTGAAAATACCTATTCATCAAAAGTAAAGTATAACAGTCTCTCTTATCATCAATCTGTAGTCATATTCCCACTCTAATATTTTGTCAACATATTCTTTAAAGATTTATTTATTTATTTGAGTGGAGAATGAGAGAGAGAGAGAGAGAGAGAGAACTTTCACTGCTGTTTCTCTCCCTAAATGCCTGCAGCAGGCAGAACTGAGCCAGGCTGAAGCCAGGAGCCAACAACCCAATACTGGTCTCCCAAGTGGGTAGCCCCAGGGGGCCAAGTACTTGAGTCATCACCTGCTGCCTCTCAAGATGCACATCAGTAGGAAGCTGAATTGGAAGCAGAGTCATTCCAGTACCAGATGGTGGCTTAACCTTTGTGCCACAACACTTGCCGCCTCCCCCCCACCCCGGCAATATTTTGTTGAGAATTCTTGCAGTTTCCTTTTTTATGCATTTTCATAGTCTTTCAGTCAGGATTAAGTTTGGCTTCATATAAAACAGAACCTCAAATAAGAGTGACACAAACATGATGGAAGTTTATTCCTCTATCCTGTAAGTTAAATCCAGAGGTATTTTATTCAGAGCAGAAATGGCAGCTGCACAATCACAAGGAACTCAGAATCCTTTTGCTCCTCCATTCAACCATATGTTGTTTCCATTGGCAAGGTCACCTTATGTTCTACAATGGCTGCAGTGTGGATGCTGCAGTCATTCTGCATTCATTGGAAGTTAAGGAAAAAATGGAAAAGAAAAAAATAATAAAGAGGCACCTCTAATTATATGCTTTCCTTTTAGGAAGGATCCTAAATATCTCTACACTAAATTCTCTTTTATGTATGTTTTCCTAGAATTTTATTTTGTGGCCACATCTTGGCTGCAAGCAAAGTTGGGAAATATCTATTGCTGGAAACATTACCACACTTAATGCTGTAGGGCTTCTATTAGCAAAGAAGAATGTATAAATGGATATTAGACATGCAAAGACAAGTATCTGCTCATACACATAAAGAAAAATAGACATGGGTATATTTTCCTAAAGAGAATTACACCATTCATATTGTGATACAAGTTACATTTTTCATTAGGTGAAATGTTTTTAGAAGTCTCTCTATACCTGTATATAAAAATTTTCCAATTTTGCATATTTACAGATACTCACTGAAACAATATTTATATTACAAGCACAGATTATAGCAATCATTAGGATAGTTGGATTTTTTTCCCCAGTACAAACAATCGCATGTATACTTAAATTTATTTTAAGTATAAAACATATTGCCCAATTACTTTGCAAAAAACACTTAAATGTTTACTTCAAATAATAATGAAAAAATAATCAAACTCATTACTTATTTTTTCATCTTTTATTTTTTAACTTTTATTTAATAAATATAAATTTCCAAAGTACAACTTTTGGATTACAGTGGCTTTTTCCCCCCATAACCTCCCTCCCACCTACAACCATCGCGTCTACCACTTCCTCTCTCCTTCCATTCACATCAAGATTCATTTTCAATTCTCTTTATATACAGAAGATCACTTTAGTATATACTAAGTAAAGATTTCAACCCTTTGCACCCACACCAAAACACAAAGTGTAAAATACTATTTGAGTACTAGATATACCGTTAATTCACATTTTACAACACATTAAGGACAGAGATCCTACATGGGGAGTAAGTACACAGTGACTCCTTTTGTTGATTTAATAATTGATACTCTTGTTTATGGCGTCAATAATCACCTTAGGCTCTTGTCATGAGTTGCCAAGGATATGGAAGCCTTTTGAGTTTGCCAACTCTGATCTTATTTAGACAAGGTCATAGTCAAAGTGGAAGTCCTCTCCTCCCTTCAGAGAAAGATACCTCCTTCTTTGATGTCCCGTTCTTCCCACTGGGATCTCTCTCACAGAGATCGTTCATTTAGGTGTTTTTTTTTTTTTTTTGCCAGAGTGTCTTGGCTTTTCATGACTGAAATACTCTCCTGGGCTTTTAGCCGGATCCAAATGCCTTAAGGGCTGATTCTGAGGCAAGAGTGCTATTTAGGACATCTGCCATTCTATGAGTCTGCTGTGTATCTCGCTTCCCATGTTGAATCATTCTCTCCTTTTTAATTCTATCAGTTAGTATTAGCAGACACTAGTCTTATTTATGTGATCCCTTTGACTCTTAATGCTATCATTATGATCAATTATGAACGTAACTGATCACTTTGACTAGTGAGATGGCATTGGCAATTGCCACCTTGATGGGATTGAATTGGAATCCCCTGGCACGTTTCTAACTCTACCGTTTGGGGCAAGTCGATTGAGCATGTGCCGAAGTGTACATCTCCTCCCTCTCATTCCCACTCTTATATTTAACAGGGATCACTTTTCAGTTAAATTTAAACACCTAAGGATAATTGTGTGTTAATTACACAGTTCAACCAATGGTATTAAGTAAAAAATACTAGAAGGAATAAAGTATTAAGTTATTCATTGACAGGACAAGGACTGATCAAGTCATTGTTTCTCATAGTGTCCATTTCACTTCAACAGGTTTCCTTTTTGGTGTTCAGTTAGTTGTCAACAATCACAGAGAACATATGATATTTGTCCCTTTGGGACTGGCTTATTTCACTCAGCATGATGTTTTCCAGATTCCTCCATTTTCTTGCAAATGACTGGATTTCATTTTTTACTGCTGTATAGTATTCTATAGAGCACATATCCCATAATTTCTTTATCCAGTCTGTTGATGGGCATTTAGATTGATTCCAGGTCTTAGCTATTGTGTATTGAGCTGCAATAAATATTGAGGTGCAGACAGCTCTTTTATTTGCCAATTTAATTTCCTTTGGGCAAATTCCAAGGAGTGGGATGGCTGGGTCATGTGGTAGGGCTATATTCAGGTTTCTGAGGAATCTCCAGGCTGACTTCCATAGTGGCTTTACCAGTTTGCATTCCCACCAACAGTGGATTAGTATCCCTTTTTCCCCACATCCTCTCCAGCATCTGTTGTTGGTAGATTTCTGAATGTGAGCCATTCTAACAGGGGTGGGGTGAAACCTCATTGTGGTTTTGATTTGCATTTCTCTGATGGCTAGTGATCCTGAACATTTTTTCATGTGTCTGTTGGCCATTTGGATTTCCTCTATCAAAAAATGTCTATTGAGGTCCTTGGCCCATCTCTTAAGTGGGTTGTTTGTTTTGCTGTTGTGGAGTTTCTTGATATCTTTGTAGGTTCTGGTTATTAATCCTTTATCGGTTGCATAGTTTGCAAATATTTTTTTCCCATTTTGTTGGTTGCCTCTTCACTTTCGTGACTGTTTCTTTTGCAGTACAGAAACTTCTCAATGTGATGTAATTCCAATTGTTAATTTTGGTTTTGACGGCCTATGCCTCTGGGATCTTTTCCAAAAAGTCTTTGCCGGTGCCAATATCTTGCAGGATTTCTCCAATGTTTCTAATAATTTGATGGTATTGGGTCATAGATTTAGATCTTTAATCCATGTTGTAAACTCATTACTTCTAAAAGACAATAATTTTCATTAGGGAAGCAAAATGTATATGCTGAAATCTCAGAACAAAAAAAGTTAAATCTCTATGCATTCCAAGGTACCTAGGTTGCCAAATCTCCTCCCCAGAGCAAACTACAGTTACTAGCCTCTCTTATTATTCCAGTGAATTTTATATAGTAAAAACATGTAATTGGGATTTATACTCCATTTTTCAATGAAAATCAAGTAATATTTTTTTTTTTTTTTGCTTTTGCGTTTTGGCTTTGTCACATACCAATATATATTAAAAGTGGTCTACGTGACCTCACTTATTTACATCATTCTTTTTTTTCTGTAAAACATGCCAGGGAATGGATGAACATAAATTACTCAAACACTCCCCTCTGGTGTATATTAAGATTGGTCTGCTGTGTTTACAAGCAATGCTGCAGTAAACATCATGTGTTTTATACTTATATTTATGCATGTGTGTGTATTTATGCACATATAAAAGTTTTGTGCAACTATAACACATGTGTAACATATAAAGGTAAGGGATATATTCTTTTGAAAGTTTGATCAGAATTGCAAAATGGTTCTGTGAAAAGGTTGTAAAATTTAAATTCTTACGAACAGTGTATATAGTTCTATTTTTTCATTCTTTTACAGAGATTAATATTATCCAAATCTTTGTCTTGCTTTTGTTCCAATAATATAGGTGAAAAATTATATCTTCCTAGTTTTTCAATATGTATAATAAATGACATTCAGGATAATTATTTGTAATTATAAACCATATCTATTAATTTTTCTGTGATATAATTGTTCACCTGGTTCTTTTTAATTGTAAATATATTTCTGAAGATATTTTAAAGAAAAAGTGATTGATTAAGATTCTGTTAAACTATCTCTTTTTGCAAATTTCATTGAGAATATGTCAAACTCAGACAGATACAAGTATTATTGAATATCTTAGACATTGGTGCTAGTTTCCAATTTTCCCATTCTACCTTGTAAAAACCTTCTTCCTTTCACTTTGTTCAGTGGTATCCCATAGACAGTGTGAGCTGGAAATTTATGCTTTCACAATTAAATAGCTCAAACTGTATAAATATCCTTTGGGTGACAAAAAGAGAGAGTGGAATATGGATCTTGTTTCTATTGGTCCAAACCAGGGGTCACTCAGTCTCTATTGGAACCACAAAGATAATAAACCATCATGGAATAAGAAATAATAATGGGGAATGTGAAAATTAGACTACATCTGAGCTATTCCTTAAGTCTAAAATTCTTACAATAAAAAAATGTTGATCCATTGGTGGCAGACATTTGGCCTAGCAGGTAGGAATCTGCTTGGTGTGCCAACATCCCATATCAAAATGCCTGGGTTCAGTTCCTTGCTGTTCTCCTGATACCAGCTTCAGGCTAATGTACACTCTGGGAAGCAGCAGTGATGATTCAGTTGGTTAGGTCTGTATCACACACATGGAAGACCAACACTGGATTCTCAGCTTCCAGCTACAGCCTGACCAACCCCTGGGACCCTGGGAGTTTCTCTCTCTCTCTGTCCATCTCAAATAAATAAAATAAAAAGCAATTATTACAAAAGTTGCCTATAAAATATTGTTCTATATTGCTAAATTTTCCTGTTTTACAGGGAAATCTAGAAATAAAGGTTTTTATGTAATTTCTTAATTGTTCTTAATGTCTCAATTTTTGCAAAATACTACATAAATCAAACAAGCACATAAATCAAACATAGCCCTTAGGTTATAACTTGCTAGCCTCTAACATATCCTTCGTGCTTAACTCATTTTATATAGAATTTAAATAATTATGTTTATTATAATAGCACTAATTTATTGTCAATGTAGAACACATACAATTTGTCAGGCACTGTGTTAAGCACTTTAAAAATGAATATTTTGTCTTGCTTAGTCCTTCTAAAAATCTATATGATAGGTATTTTTCTCATTTTATAGATGAAAAGTAGCATACCTTGTTTGAAAGAGCAAAATTAGTTTTTATATCCATGACTCTCTGAAATCAAAATCTATGCTCTTAACCACTTACTGTGAATGAAATTTTACAATGTGATTTCATTTATATATCATTTGATGACTTTGCCCCCTAAACTTGCATTAAGTATCATAATGTGTAAGGACATAACAGAATTTATTTAGAAGAGGTAAAATGAAGAAACAAAATGACCCCATTTTGATATAATTTTTGTCTTTATTTTCTTAGAGTAAGTGCAGAATTCATAGGACTTGTTTGAGACTGTTTAGAAATAAATCTAAAGCTCCTAACACCATGTCTGAGTCATAGCTAACTAGTCTATGACTACCATGTATCATTGTGTGTCTTTTTGAAATAGATTCATATATTTTTGGTGTATTTGTTTATTTCTGAAAAAAAGTAGGTTCACAGTTTCTTCTTTAGAGAAAGTATTTTGCTTATTAAACACAAAATAAATTCACTAATAACCAAATAAATAAATGGTCTAAAAATCAACTAAATTTTAACTCTTTCATTTATATATAATGTTGGTGATGATCTTTGAAAAATACAACCCAAAACCAGGACTACAAATACTGCCAAATGTTTGTGCTACCTGAAAAGTGAGGATTGTACACTTTAGCTAACACTGAACACTTTATCTTCTTTCTCTCTGTTATCCAAATTTAACAAGTTCTTTGACAATTGTTACAGAATTTATTGGGACTTTTGACAAGGCAAGAAAAAACCCAATTGTGGATTGAATCCAAAGCTTGCTAAGATTTGCTTTCTGATAAAACATTTTCATTTTGTCCCAACTAACTGAAAAATCTTCCAGAGCTGTGCATTTACCATGATTGACATTGCTAAAAAGAAATCATTCTTCCCTTTGATCTCACTAACAGTTTCACAACACTTGGGACTTTGGCCTTCTGTTGTAGGTTACCTTAACTATTGATTGAGTGGCCTTTTCCATCTTCCTAAAAGTTACATTATGAGAGTGAAGATATATGTTTCTGTGAACCTGCAGAGATTCTAAATCTTCATTTCATCATATTTTTTTCTGAAAAATATTGCCATGGAAGTGACTCATTTAATAAATCTAGTTATAGACATGCAATATTTTGCAACCAGATAAAAAGATAATGTGTATTTATAAATATCCAATTCTAAATATTAACAGTAAACTTTCTAGAAATTGGATGATATCCAATTTTCTGTATCCGAAAATCAAAGGATAGTGTTCTGTGGTCAGAGTGAAATGCCACAATACATCATAAATCAGTAATCTACCAGGACTTCTGCTTTACTTTTTTTTCTACTGTCTTATTGAACTAATAATGAAAATGTGTCAAATTCATGGCAAGTAAGGAAAGCTGTTGTAGAATTCTTATAATCCTTAGAAATTCAAATAAACTTTAAAAAAATTTAAATAGATAATATTTGTAACACTATAATACTTATGTAAGGCTACCCAAAATATGATTTTTGACCTTCCAAAATAACTCTTAGGAAATTCAGTCATAGTTACAATTCCCGTTAGTGATCAATCATCCATTGATCTATTCATTGTTTATTACATATTAAACACTGTGTAAGTCACTAATCTACAAAGACTAATATGACACAGGTTGGCTTCCAATAAGGTCACAGAAATATAAAATGTAATCTCAATAAAGTTCGTCTGTACAAAGATGTTTGATGTTGAGGACATGGTGAAGAAGGGATCAGAAAAGGAGATCCAAAGAGGTAAAGCTGAAAGTTTTCATATTGATTTCAAGGGAATCATCAGGTATAAGTGCAGAGGAATAAGGAAGGGAATCTGAATTGCTCAAAACACTGGAGAGTTCTGAATGACTAGAACTTCAAGTGCAACAGGAGAATTAAGGCCAGATCTTGGAGGATACCACGTATCATACAAAGAAGTTTAACATTTCTGTTATGAACAATGTGTTATTAGTAGATGACACATTTATCCTCTGGAAAAGAAACATTCTGGTAAGGTCTGATGTCAAGACAATTAACTGTTATATGGGAAAAATTACTTGATGTTTCTAGTCTCAGTTTCTTTCTGGAGTGAAATGAACATTTTAGTAATAAAAGCTTACTGTTATTGTTCACTGTCTGCCAGATACCAGGAGGCTTCACATAAATATACCTACCTCATAGACTGAGTGCATTAACAACAAATATGCATGTACAGTAGTAGCATACGGATTGGCACCAAGCTGGCTAACTCCATCACTCCACCATTTAAAAGATTACACTTATAATCTCTTAACAAACAATAAGATAGATATAACTTTAAATCTTTTCAAACTTTTTCTTCAATCTAGCTGAATAAAATTGGCAACTAGCAAACCCAATTTAATGAAAGATGCAGCTGGAAATTTGAATGTTTCCCAGAAAAAAAAAATCTTAACATCCTCAGCCAAATACATGATAATGAGAAGAGCAGAAAAGTTGGGGCTTGAAAATAATCACTAGTCAAGTGTCACATCTTTGGATATAGCCACTAGCCTGGGGTCAATCAAAGTTTCTCTGCATGAGGAGAAAAGAATGCTGATTCTATTCATTTTATTGCCTGTCAACTTCTCAGTATACCTAGGGGGTCGCTGATCATTTTTTGCCACTTTGCCAAGGGGGTTCTAATACTTATAATGAGATTTGGTGTTGAATACAGCTTCTGAGTTCCTGAAAGCACATAATTTAACACTTTAGTAAAATAATCCCTGACACATATTAGATTTCATTTTCCTACCATTGCCTCCTAAGGATCATGAAAACTAGTTTCATCTGAAGAGATTTCCTGCTTTCCCCTTAAAAAAGAAGCAATTAAGGTAGGCTAAGGCCACCTAATCTTCCTTGAAAAATGAGTACCTGGGTGAGGTGGAGGGGAGTCTCATTGCATTGAATATAAAGAAAGTAGGTAAAAATTCAATTCCTGCAAGACTCAACTATGTGGTCAGAAATATTCATTCCTTTTCAATAGTAAGCGCAAAAATCTATCACTAACATATCCATCTCAGATAGCTAACAAGGTGCCTCCTATGTCTCTTTGAATCTGAAAATAACAGAATTAATATATTTTATATTTCTTAATCTCAGCCTCTCTTTAAGACTTCAGAAATTCATGGACAACTGGAATTAAAAGTAAGTCTATTCTGGTGTAAAAAATTAGAAATCCACACTTTTTTATTATGCAAATTTTCCATGAACATATTGATGTCCCTTCATATGCCAATAAATTAATGTATAACCCTATGTTTTTATCTTTTACTTTGAAGGATTTAAAACAAATGTGTGGGGGCTGGCACCATGGTGTAGTAGGTTAATCCTCTGCCTGCAGCACTGGCATCCCATATGGGCACCAGTTCTAGTCCCAGCTGCTCCTCTTCCAATCCAGCCCTCTGTTGTGGCCTGGGAAAGCAGTACAAGATGGCCCAAGTGCTTGGGCCCCTGCACCCGTGTGGGAGACCTGGAGGAAGCTCCTGGCTCCTGGCTTTGGATCGACACAGCTCCGGCCATTGCGGCCATTTGGGGAGTGAACCAGCAGAAGGAAGATCGGTCTCTCTCTCTCTCTCTCTCTCTCTCTCTCTCTCTCTCTGTAAGTCTACCTCTCAAATAAATAAATAAATAAAATATAAAAAAAAAACAAATGTGTGGAACTGGTATATCTGCATCTGTCTCTTCGTCATCACCACTTAGCTGGTGGAAGATATAATAAACCAATCAACTTTGATAATTTTTAGGATATTAGATTATAATTTAAGAAGTGAAAGTAGGGTAAGATACAGTAAGGATGGATACAATTTTTAAAAAGTACCTTAAGTTACTAATGGAACTTAGTGAATGTAAGCATAGATCTTAGAAGGTTGAGTGATTGACAGAAAGATACCAACAGATACAGCAAAAGAATAAATAACTGTGTGTGGGGGCATGTGTTTTAGCTAATGTTTATACCCTATTGAGATTCACATGGTTTTGTCCTTAGATACTATTTTTTAAAAATTTATTGATCTTTTTTATGTGAAAAGTAGATAGAGAAAGAGACAGAGGGACAAAAATCTTTCATCTGCCTGTTCACTCCCCTAATGCTTTCAAATATTTAGGTCTGGGCCAGGCTGAAGCCAGGAGCCCAGAACTCCATCTGGGTCCACCGTATGTGTGAGAGGGACCCAAGTCCTTGATCCAATCTGTTGCTTCTCAGGGAGTGTTAGCAAGAAGCTGAATCAGAAGCAGTATGATGAGGGAAGGCATCTCAAGCTCCAATGTAACCAGCATGCCAAACAACCACTCTTGTGCTATTTTTTGTTCCAGAATCCTCACAAAACTACCTGAGTCAGGTACATGATTGACATTAACATTAGCATTGAAAAGTCACGTTGACAGCATACACCCTATGAGATGACAATGGCACTCTACTTTTGTTGTTTTCCTCCTAAAACATTATGCATTAACAAGAGAAAAACAGAAAAATCAATCCAAGCTTTGGGACAGTCTACACAACACTTACCAGCACTTTTACAAATGTCAAAGCCTTCATAAAACAAAATATGAGAAGCTGTGATGAGGCTAAAAAACATGACAACTACATGTAACAGTATGCTTGATGGGATGTATCTTGGTTATCATCACAAGTGGTGGCTTAGACCACTGTGCCACAGCGTTGCTGCCTCTTGCTTCCTTTTGTATGCACACACACACACACTTCATAAAAGTACAGAAATGCATCAAATAAAAATCAATTTTATAGGAAATAAGGTTACATAGTATTCTTATAAAGAGATATGATAAATAGGCCAGCGCCATGGCTTAACAGGCTAATCCTCCACCTTGCAGCACCCGCACACCGGGTTCTAGTCCGGGTTGGGGCGCTGGATTCCATCCCGGTTGCCCCTCTTCCAGGCCAGCTCTCTGCTATGGCCCAGGAAGGCAGTGGAGGATGGCCCAAGTCCTTGGGCCCTGCACCCACATGGGAGACCAGGAGAAGCACCTGGCTCCTGGCTTTGGATCAGCGAGATGCGCCGGCTGCAGCGGCCATTGGAGGGTGAACCAATGGCAAAAAGGAAGACCTTTCTCTCTGTCTCTCTCTCTATCCACTCTGCCTGTCCAAAAAAAAAAAAAAAAAAAAAAAAAAAGAGAGAGAGATGATAAATAAACCGGTGCCCTGTAATTAGGTGCATATACATTAATAATTGTTATATCTTCCTGTTGAATGGATCCCTTAATCATTATATAGTGCCCCTCTTTGTCTCTCCTAATAGTTTTTGTGGTAAAATTTATGTTATCCGCTATTAAGGTGGCTATACCCGCTCTTTTTTCATTTCTGTTGGCATGGTATATCTTTTTCCAGCCTTTCACTTTCAGTCTGTATGCATCTTTGTTGGAAAGATGTGTTTCTTGTAAGCAGCAAAAAAATGGGTTTTATTCCTTAACCCAATCAGCCAATCGGTGTCTTTTAACTGGACAGTTTAGGCCATTAACATTCAATGTGACTATTGAGAAGGAGTAACTTTGCCATGCCATTTCCCAAAGATATTTTCTAATATATGCTTTGAACTTCCTGTGATCTTTTGCTGTGACGTTTCCTTCCTTTACCTTCTTTCATATTGATGACCGTGTTTCTGTGTTTCTGTGTGTAACACATCTTTAAGCATCTTTTGCAGGGCTGGACGAGTGGCGACAAATTCTTTCAATTTCTGTTTGCTGTGAAAGGTCTTAATTTCACCTTCATTCACAAATGAGAGCTTTGCAGGATATAATATTCTGGGCTGGCAGTTTTTTCTCTCTTAGTACCTGGGCTATATCTCGCCATTCCCTCCTAGCTTGTAGTGTTTCTGATGAGAAGTCAGCTGTGAGTCTAATTGGAGATCCTCTGAGAGTAATCTGATATTTCACTCTTGCACATTTTAGAATCTTTTCTTTATGTTTCATTGTGGTGAGTTTAATTACAATGTGTCGTGGTGAGGATCTCTTTTGGTCATGTTTACTAGGGGTTCTATGAGCTTCCTGTACTAGGATGTCTCTTTCCTTCTCCAAACCCGGGAAGTTCTCTGCAAGTATCTCACTGAAAAGGCCTTCTAATCCTTTCTCCCTCTCCATGCCTTCAGGAACACCTAGAACCCGAATGTTAGGTTTTTAAATAGTATCCTGTAGATTCCCAACAATATTTTTTAGATTTCTAATTTCCTCTTTTTTTCTTTGATTTGACTGTATACTTTCCTGTGCTCTGTCTTCTAATTCCGATATTCTCTCTTCTGCTTCACCCATTCTGTTTTTAAGGCTCTCTAATGTGTTTGTCATTTGATCTATGGAGTTTTTCATTCAAATAACCAAACATTCAAGAATTCATTATAAGTAGGCCTTTGAGGTGTACATTAGGTCAATTTATATAATACATCATTAATATTTACATATTTGGCTGAACTATATACTGATTCAAACTAATCTATACTTATATACTAGTATATAGGTAGAGTATATGTTAATGTAGAATAAAATAAATTTTTAAAAAACGTAAACAATTGTTCTAGATTTAAAAGTTACAGTATGGGCTGACATTGTGGCATAGCAGGCTAAGTCCCCGCCTGTGACAACAGTATCCTATATGGGTGCCAGTTTCTGTTCTGGCTGAGACATTTTCAATCCAGCTCCCAGCTAACAGCCTGGGAAAAGCAGCAAAAGTTGGCCCAAGTGTTTGGACCCTTGCCCATGTGGGAGACCTGGAAAGAAGTTCCTGGCTCCTGGCTTTAGTCTGGTCCAGGCCTTGTTCATTGTGGCCATCTGGGGAGTGAAGCAGCAGATGGAAGATATTTCTCTCTCTCTCTCTCTTTCTCTTTCTGTGTGTGTGTGTGTGTGTGTAACTGTGTTTTAAATAAAATAAATTTTTAAGATTTTTTAAGATTTATTATTATTAATTATTTATTATTTTATTATTTATTTATTTGAAAGGCAGAGTTACACACAGAAAGAAGGAGAGACAGAGAGAGAGAGAGAGAGAGAGAGAGAGAGAGAGAAAGAGAGGTCTTCCATCTGCTGTTTCACTCCCTAATTGGCTGCAACGGCCGGAGCTGTGCCGATCCGAAGCCAGGAGCCAGGAGCCTCTTCTGGATCTCCCACATGGTTTCACGGGCCCAAGGCCTTGGGCCATCTTCTACTGCTTCCCCAGGCCATAGCAGAGAGCTGGATGGGAAGTGGAGCAGCTGGGACTTGAACCAGCACGCATATGGGATGCTGGCACTTCAGGCGGTGGCTTTACCTGCTATGCTACAGCGCCAGACCCATAAATAATCTTTTTAAAAAAGTTATAGTAGTTAAATTGAGTAATGATCGTGTGTGTGTGTGTGTGTGTGTGTGTTTCTCCATGATTTCTGATTTTGCCAATGTGGCCCTGGAAATTTGTAGTTTTGCAGAGATACCCTAGGTAATTTTTATTACCAAACAAGTTTGGAAAATCCTAAGCTAAGCGATTGACATAGACAAGTCTATCTGGAAGCAGAACTATATAACCTAAAATAATTCAAAGAGAATAAGAGAAAGAAAATAATTTAGAACTTGCTAATATCACTTATCAGTTATGTCGATATCACAGTCTTGCATTCCTCAGAGCTGCTTTGTGATGCATGAGGTATTGAGAGTTCTCCAGAAAAAGGAAGCTTCACCTTAGGGCGTCTTCTGTTATTTGTGTGATACAAGCTTCTGGAGTGCCTGTTAATCTTACATGGGAGACAGATGTGGTACCAACCTGTGCGAGAGGAACAACATGAATGTAAGAACACAGGGCAGAATAAAATCTCTTGGAGAGATTGTTAAAAATATATAGCCCTGATTCCTATCCCCAGAGATTTGGTTGAATTAGGTATGAGGTGGGGCAAAGAACTCTATTAATCAGTTGAAAGCAGAACCCAAGCTGACACTACACTGTGGTTTCTCTTGGTCTAACTTCCATTCATCTGGGGCTGACTTTCCCTCCAGCTGTGTCAACCCAGATCAACTCTTTTGCTTTGAAGTCTTCTTAAGTTAAGATTTATGGGTAAGAGTTGGCAGCTGTAATTGAAAGAGAAACGTAAATTCACAGAGCACATACTGCTTTCTTCAGTCTGTTAGAGAAAGGGAGTTGAGGCAAGCATGACAAAGGAAGGCACAATGTCAGCCAGATTCCAGACCCTTCTGAAGCATGATAATGTGTATCTAATTGGGGAAACAAGCTTAAAGGGCTCTTTACCTGGTTTGCAATTCTGATATTTGGTGACCTCTGACTATATGAACTAATTCAGAGGGAAATAATTTGTAGATACCACAAAGGACTTAAAATCTTGACTCCCTGCTGTATTAATGGTTTAGAGAGAAGCCTATTGATTATTCATTCTATGCAGTTAATGCAGCATACTAGAGTAAAACTAAAATGGAAAACAGGGATAATCACCTTTAAGTGCAAAATGTGAGCAACCAGAGGTAGAAGGAACAGCAAATTAAATAGTAGATAATGTAACCTAAAGTCTTCCAAATGCCCTTAAGATCCTAAGACACTCTATAGACATAGCTAAGACTAATGGTGTATTCAGAAATACACAGGTTTAGTTAAAGTAGTTTTAGAAAGAAAATTCTCATCTGTTTTTCCAAACTAATATAATTTAAAATATCTCTAGTTCACTAAAGACAAATTATTTCCATGGTTCAACATTTTCTTATTTTCTTTCCTCTCTCCTTTCCTCTTTCCTTTTCTCCCTCCCTCTCTTTCTTCCTACCCCCTTATTCCCTTACTGTCCTCCTCCCTTCTTCCCATATATCTTATCTTCCTTCTCTATTTCTCTTTCTTTTTCCTCTCTTTGTATATAAATATTGATGGCGTATCCAATGTATAATGAGCATTGCGAGAACAACCAAAAATGTTAAATAAGGAAATGTGGGGAGGGCTGGTGCCGGCATCCCATATGGGCACCGGTTCTAGTCCCAGTTGCTCCTCTTCTAGTCCAGCTCTCTGCTGTAGCCTGGGAGGGCAGTGGAGGATGGCCCAAGTGCTTGGGCCCTGCACCCGCATGGGAGACCAGGAGGAAGCTCCTGGCTCCTGGCTTCAGATTGGCGCACGGCCACTTGGGGGGTTAAATAAATTTAAATAAGTGAATTAAAAAAAAGATCTATATAGCATAGAATTAGGTCTCATAAAAAGGACAAAGCTGAATTAAACAATTTTGTTGTGTAATGTGAATATAAAATAAGACATGCAGGAGTAGACATTTGCCATAGCAGTTGAGACACCTAAATCCCATGTTGGAGTGCCTGGGTTTAATACCTGGCTTCACCTTCTGATTCCAACTTCCTACCAATGCAAACCCTGAAGACAGCAGCGGTGGCTTTAGTAATTGTGCTCCTGTCACCCATGTGAGAGACTTGGATTGAGTTCTTGGTTCCCAGTTCCAATTCCAGCTCAGCTCTGGCCATTGTGAGCATTTGGAGAGGGTGAGGGAGTGGATGGGAGCTCTGTCTGTATTTCGCTCTTGGTCTCTCTCTGCCACTCAAATACATAAATACAAATTTAAAAATATGTGTAATAATAATATTAGGTCAATGAAAAAAGAGGTTTAAGTGTACAGATGAAATCTTACATAATTATATAGGTGGGAAGGATTACTTCTAGTTCCCAGCTGAAAAATCTTTAAAAAGGAGGTATTATGTGGAGTGAGTCTTAAAGAAAAGAAAAACCAGTGGTGCAGTGGTTTAAACTGCCACTTGGGATGCCCACAATCTGTACTGGCATGCCCAGGGTAAAGTCCGTCCTCTGCTTACACTATTTCCTGCTAATGCCCCTGGGAGGCAACATTAAATGGCCCAAGTACTTAAGAAGGAGTTCCTGGCTCCTGGCTTCAGTCTGGTACATCCCCCTGATATTGTGGGCATTTAGTAGATGGAAGATCTCTCTCTCTCTCTCTCTCTCTCTCTCTCTCTCTGTGTGTGTGTGTAACTGCCTTTCAAATAAATATTTAATTTTGAACTCAACATAGAGTTAATCATATGTGTATAAAGTTAGTTGAAAATAGATCTTAGTAAAAAATAAGAATGGGACTAGGAGAGCGAGGAAGAAGAGGGATGGCAGCGTGGTGGGAGGGTGGCCATGGTGGGAAAACTCACCATGGTCCTAAAGTTACAATTATGAAATGCATGAAGTTTGTATTCCTTAAATAAAAGGTTTATGGGAAAGAAAGAAAAAGCTACACTGTTGCTCTAAACAAAAACCTTAATAGGTAAAAAATAAATAAATAAAAAAGGGAAGAAAACTTTAACAGGTGGGATATGTGCATATGGATTGCTCTGTTTTTTTTTTCTTGTCCCTAATTTGCATGTGTTGTGTGCAGAATAAGAACTTAAAACAAGGACCCAGTATCACAGATAAGTTTTCACTCGAACTTGGCTGTCTAGTATATAAGAGAGGGAATCAGGGATACCATAGCACTTCAGCAGGCAGATGCAGTCAGTTATGTCAAATGGAACTCTGAAAGCCTCCAACTCAGTACATGCCCCTCACAACTACAGAAGTGCTTTTAGCTTCAAAATTTACTTCCCCACTCCCTAAGCATTGCCTCTACTCACTGCCAACACTGTGATTTTACTTACTCTTCACACTGTCAACTGCACAGGTATGAATGTGCAAATTCCTTGAATATGCATATGTAAATAAAATTTGTCTCTAAAATCTTCCTCATCCATTACAGCACATGTGTAGATGCCTAATCAGCAGACATAAAAATGTACTCAACTCTTCCATAAAAATGTGCTTAGTACTGAGGCAGCAAGCTCTCAGCCTGCTACCTCTCAATTTTAACTTCTTTTCTTTTCCAAAATACTCACTACCTATGATGGGAAAGCATGCATTAAGTTCTGGCAGCTTTACAGGTCGAAATTTGCACATGCTCAATTAGGATTTTTGCCAATTCCTTTGTCATAAGAACATGAATATTTTCTCAGTGGGTATAGCTAGCCCCCTCCATGTAATCAATGCATATATACCTATATAATTATCAGAATTTGCTCCTCTTGTCATCTTTGTACAAATACCCTGTCCCTAATTTTTTTAAGTTTGATTTTCATTGTCCATCATGCTCCTCAACATTTTTTTCTATGTGGCTGAAGTCAATTGCAATAAATTAATCACAGACCGCTTTCAACTACATTGTTGTGTGTTTGTTCAGACATGGTTTTTATAGATACATCAATTCAGGATTCTCACAAGTACAAAAACTCTAAGAAAGCTTCTACAACAACATCTTCATTCATTCATTCCAATTCATACAATATCATTTAGTAACCCACTAGAGCCACAAAGATAATGAAACGCTCCACCTTGATGTCAATATCCATCTATCTCTCCTAACTAGATTTTCTATTCTCATATTCTCAAGGGATAGAAAAACCTAGATTCATATGAGCAAAAAAAAGGTGCCACAATAACAGACATTTCCAAAGATGTTTGTCAACTCCTATATCCTAAGACCTTAAATGTTTCCCTCATAATCAGTATCCTTCCCCCAACCATTACTATTCACATCACTTTTCCCCTAATAGGCTGTTTCTGCACTAAGTTCACCCTTCCAACCTAATTGGCTATCCTCCTTCTGGCTACCTCCTGTAGGACTACTCAGATTTACTACAAGATAATTTATTCCTACCTCCACAACTCAAGAAAACGCACACTTTAGTTGTGTAGGAACTTGAAGAGGAGCCCTCCAGAGTGTTTCATTATCGCTTGCCAGTACAAAGGGATTATCAGGGCTTCCACACAGTGAATCTCTGCCTTGGTGCCTTGGCAGTATCTCCTACCATCAAGGGAACATCAGAAAATGAACTAAGTCCTTCTATTGCTGATAACTTAAGCTACTAGGCAGCTTTGAATTATATTGAGACTCTACCATTGATATCTTCTTGAAATCTCATTGATTATTGATTACTTTTGATTTATTTCAGAAGCTCTGTACCCCTCACAAGGATATTGTAATTAAAGAATCATAAGCTTCTTTAGCTTAAAGCCTATGTAAAGAGTATCCCAATCTTCTCATTTTTTTTTTTTTTGACAGGCAGAGTGGACAGTGAGAGAGAGACAGAGAGAAAGGTCTTCCTTTTGCCGTTGGTTCACCCTCCAATGGCCGCCGTGGTAGGCGCGCTGCGGCCGGCGCACCGCGCTGATCCGATGGCAGGAGCCAGGTGCTTCTCCTGGTCTCCCATGGGGTGCAGGGCCCAAGCACTTGGGCCATCCTCCACTACACTCCCGGGCCACAGCAGAGAGCTGGCCTGGAAGAGGGGCAACCGGGACAGGATCGGTGCCTCGACCAGGACTAGAACCCGGTGTGCCGGTGCCGCAAGGCAGAGGATTAGCCTAGTGAGCCGCGGCGCCGGCCCAATCTTCTCATTTTTAATAAAACTGAGATCTAGGGCCAGAATTTTTTTTTCACAAAGTGCTGACTACAGAACCCAAAGCTTGGTACATTTTTCTTTTTGTTGACTGCTCAAATAGATTTTACTTTTATTTCATGAAGACTTTTATATTTGAGGAGATTATTTATCTAAAATCTGTTATTTAGGTTGGGACACTGAGTGTCAATATTTATGTGTGAATCTTTTGATTTCTAACCATTGTAAATGCATTGATTTAAGATGGTGTTAGCCCAGAATAGTTTGTGATTGATAAAACCTGCAAGAGTTCATGGTAATCATCTCTGTGCCATTCTAATTGTAGAGAATGCTCTGCTGAAGAGGACTCCATACTTGTTTGTAAGGCTCCACAACATGATTTTGAGCTGACTTAGAATCTGGACCATTACTAATTTGTAACATTGATTTTGGTGCCATGGACTCCTTTTTCAGTCTAGTGAAGGCAATGAAACTATTTAAATAATATTTCAAAGTACAAAAAATAAAACATATAGGATGACAGAATGTATCAATTATATTAAAATAGCTATAAAATATCTCTAAATGAAGAGTACAGTATACATGTTCTTGCTTATTAATATTTATCATCAAATATTATTGTAACTAGTTTTAAAATGAAGATTAATATGCTGTTTTGAGATAGCTGCATCTGTAGTGTGATTTAAAAATATCTATCCTTTTGACTAATCACAAAGTACAAACACTACTGTATCATCTTCTCTACATTTCCAACTGAGGGAAATACTAAATTAATTTAGAGGATAAAGAAAATAAAGAAATAATTATTTCCCAATCCAACTACATGAACAGTGAATTATGTCCACAGACTTATCGATCTTAATTAAGAAGCATTATTTAAACATAATAGAAATGGTGATTTTGTTTAAGGAATATGAATTTAACAAATAATTCATCATATACTTGTTATATTTTCTATTTCATTTGATTTGAAGAAGGCAAATGAATTTTACTTATTATTAATATTATTTAAGTGTATAAATATATTTACCGAATCATACTGTAAAACTTTCTATTAAAAACTGTGTTCTGCTTCAGATAGCCTCTGAACTCAAATATTATAACTAAAAAAGTATCTCTGATTCTTTGCATAAATCAAGGAGAGAAATACATTTTAGAGAATCAAAATATGTTGCATCAATATGATATCAAACTTTTTTCAATCCAATAGCTATGAATTAAATGCCATAGAGCTATTCATCAGTGTCATTAAATATTCTGATTTATGACCAGCTGATGATGAAATGACAGTTCAAAAAATCTCATGTGCTGTTAAGCTTGTTCAGAAGATTAAAGTATGCTAGCTGCACTATTTACATGCTTGAATAAATATATTTCAATAATTTATGACATATAGAATAATTTGTATTATGTTCCAAATAATTCATTTCTCTTTCCTAGATAATATTTAGTAAAAGTATTCTCCCAAATTTCAGAATTTAATGAGCAATTGTGTGCTCAGTGTAATGCTTTCACTGAAATTCCTTTGGAAAACTGTTCTCCTAGGTAGAAAAATACCCTGAATCCCAGATAATGGGGATTGGTTCTGAAAATTGTCAAGGTATCAACTGCTTACTTCTTATTCACAGGAATAATTTGAAATCATTTCTTTTTTTGCCTATGCAACTAATATCAGGAAGGAAAGTTGGAAGGAAGGAAGGAAGGAAGGAAGGAGAAAGAGAAGAGAGGAGAGGACAGGAGAGGAGAGGAGAGGAGAGGATGCAAACAGAGGAAGAGAGGGAAAGAGGAAGAGAGGGAGAAATAAGGGAGAGTGAGAGAAAGGAAGAGAGAAGACACAAAGGTAAAGGACATTTTAACAGAGAAGGTGAAGAATTGTGGATGTAAAATGTACAATAATCATGAATCTCACACTCACATTTTCACTTTTAAAATATCCTATAGCTTTCTGATAGTGATAGCTATGGTCTATATAAGTAGTCAGCAAACTATTCTCCACGGGCCAAATCCAGAAGAGTTTCATAAAACTCATGAGCTAAAGAATGTTTTTCACATCCTTAAATGATTTTTCAAACTCAATGATATAGACAAATCACAGAAATTCCAATTCCAGACCACATACATGAAATTTTATTTATGCTCACTCACTTCTATATTGTTAATAGCTGGTTTTGTGCTACACAGGGAGAGTTGAACAGATGTAACAGATACCCTACTGTTGGCAAAGCTAAAAATATTTACTATCTTGCTCTTTATAGAAAAAACTTTGCCAACCTCTACTCTAGATGATACAAAATCCACTGCTAAAAATGTCATTTTCTATTCAATATTTAGTATTTAAATGTAAAACATGTTTTTAGATGAAAAGTGTTATTTTTAATGTTGAATTCCTTCCAGCTGATTTGTAGCTTTCCATATAGCCTTAGCTGAACTGTTTCATCCACCTATGAAAACATGTCTTTCAAAGTCATATTGCTTTGTGGAATCAAGGAGTCATAAAAAGTTCTAACTAATATTGTCTCAGGCCCAACCGCTACATCTATTGTGAGAACTGCAGCTCCATTTTCTTCTTTCAGATGAGGAAATCTCATGTGTATCTGTGATCACAGCTGGTCTTTCACAAGCCATCTTATGTTGCTCCCAATGTTGACCACAGAGGTCTCAGGGCAACCATTCTTCAAATAGTTACTGAGTGGTGCTTGCCAACTTCTAGGCTTTCTGTCAGGCAAGGACAGAGAAGGTGAGAACACAAATTGTCTTAGCACCAGCTGCACCGTGGTCCTGGAATGCCTCCTGTTGCTCTTACTTTGTTTAGAATTTTTTTGTTTTCTCATCCCTTTTAATACCGTTCATGTGTATCTCTCGGCGTTTCCTAGGTTAAAATGTAATGTCACATCACAGACTCATTTTCCTTGGAATGAATTTATCTATCCATATTGTTCAGGTGAATATCTCTAGACACAGCACCTGTTTTTGATGTATAAAAAAACCTATATTCCTCCCAACTTTTAAACATGCCTATCCATTTTTGAATTCAGAGAGTACTCAGAGTTGAAATCATGTATTACTTTTACTATGCAGTACTGTATAATGGAAACATTATGTCTCATGAAGGTTTCAGAATATTATTTACACCAAGAAGGTTGTCAGTGAAATCAATAGTTTACTTTCCTGTTACACTGGCATAGAAATTCTATCTAATAAGGTATATTAAAGTCACATGCAAATGTTAATAACTAGCAATCAAAGCATTTTCAAATTTCTTCATTCAAAAATACACTATAATAAATGAAATTATGCCTTCGAGTTTACCCCAAGTATCACTGACATAAACAAGGCTTAATGTCCACTCTGCTAGCCAGTCTACAACCCAGTTACATCTTCCATGATACCATGCCCTATTGGGGGAATATAAATGTTTCTCATCTCCACAAATACACTCTAAACTTCAAGAACTTAGACATCATGTCTAATATTTGTCTACAGTCATGGTATTACACAATATGAAGGCTAGACTTTAGATAGGTAGTCAATAAATATATATTGTTTGATGCTATTGATGATGATTAAATAATATTTATTTTGTTAACCTGTGACATAATATTTTTAATATGAGAGAAAGACTGGTTAAAGGTGCTGATACAAATATCTTAAAGGAGTGATTGATACATACTAGAAAACCTATGACTATTTACTTAAACATTTGAGACCGGCACCACAGCTCACTAGGCTAATCCTATGTCTGTGGCGCCAGCACCCCGGGTTCTAGTCCTGGTCGGGGCGCCGGATTCTGTCCTGGTTGCTCCTCGTCCAGTCCAGCTCTCTGCTGTGGCCCGGGAGTACAGTGGAGGATGACCCAGGTCCTTAGGCCCTGCACCTGCATGGGAGACCAGGAGAAGCACCTGGCTCCTGGCTTCAGATCGGCGCAGCTCGCCAGCCGTAGTGGCCATTGTGGGGTGAACCAAAGGAAAAGGAAGACCTTTCTCTCTGTCTCTCTCTCTCACTGTCTAACTCTGCCTGTCAAAAAACAAAAAAGAAAAGAAAAGAAAGAAACATTTGAACTGTTACTCAAAATTTTGCATTTCTTTTAGTAAGTGTTGCTGTTACATTATACCTGGGGTTGTTAAGACAATTTTCCATAATATTTCTCTACACAAAAGTTACACCAACACTAATAAGCTAAAAACTAATTTTAGGGACTCTTTACCTTTGTATCTAAATATATATTTCATAAATGATGTTTATCTGTATTATGATTGAATATGTTTAACTGCCAACTCATAATAAGTCAACCAAAAAGAAAATAGTTGAATCTACATATTTTGTTTTATTTATTATCCTTGGATATTTTACTGTAGTGTTTTCTTTTTAAAAATATTTATTTATTTGAAAGAGAGAGAGAGAGAGCGAGCTGGCTTTCATTCCCTGGTTCACTGCCCCACCCTAAATGCCTGTAATAGCCAGTGCTGGACCAGGCCAAAGTTAGGGGTTGAGAACTCCAATTTATTTCCTCTCATTCTGCCAGGGCAGGAACTGGCCACACTTTTAAGTAAAAACAATGCTTGCTTCTCTCTCTCTCTCTCTCTCTCTCTCTCTTTTCTCCTCCATTCACTCATTCATGAAATGTACTTTGAGGAACAGCTACATCCCAGGCAGTCCTGGTGGTCAAGAATGGATCAGATGTTTTTTCTTTCATAGATTTTGAAGGTCAAAATACCCAAAGAAAATGAAACCATGTGTCCACACAAAAGTCCTACTTGAAACTTCATGTACAGATGCCAACAAATGGGGGCCAGCATTGTGGCATAGCTGGTTAGTGCTGCCTGCAGTGCTGGCATCCAAATTGGACATCAGTTGGAATCCTGGCTGTTCCACTTCCTATCCAACTCCCTGCAAATGCACCTGAGAAAGCAGCAGAAGATAGCCCAAATACTTGTGCCCCTGCCACCCATGTGGGGGACCCAGATGAAGCTACTGGCTTCTGGCTTTGGCTTGACCCAGCCATTTGGTTGAGTGAACTCTCCCCCTTTCTGTCTCTCTCTATAATGCTGCCTTTCAAATAAATCTTTTTTAAAAAGCCAAACTGAATATAACCCAAGTGCCCATCAACAGATGAATGGACAAACATGTGTGGTCCATCTCCACTGTGGAATATCATACAGCCATGAACAGGAGTGAGGCTATGACACTCACTACAATTGTTGAGGGACCTTGAGGGCATAATGGGTCAGTGAGAGATGCCAGACACAAAAGACCACACTGTGTGACTCCACTGATAGGAAACATCCAGAATAGGCGAATCTAGAGACAGAAAATGTATTCAGGTCACTAGAGGCTAGGCAGGAGATGGGTAGTGATTGTTACTGGAATGAGGTTTCCTCTAGGATGATGAGAATCTTCTGAAACTAGACAGAGTTGGTTGTCCAACCTTCTGGATGTCCTAGGTTCCACTTGATTATGCACATCAACAAAAATTTCCGCTCCATTTTTTAAAGCAAGCTTCAGATAAAGTCAGAAGGTTTTAAATAGTGAAAAATCTATTCATTGAGGTGGTTTCTTTTTGGGAGCCTTGCCTTCCTGCTGTGTGCTTCTCTTGTCACAAGTCAATAAGGGTTTCCTCTGAGGAAAAAAAAAACTCACAGCAGCAGAGTCCCAGCACAGAAAACAAAAAGTTTCCCAACATGTTGCCATGAAATTGCAGGTTCCCAGCAGGTGTGCAAAAACCTAGTTTTATGCCACCCACACGGCATTTACAAAGAGTTTGAATTTGCCATCAAATCAAGTATGTGGTCCCCACCCCCAAAAACGAAAACTAAAAAGTCTATATTTCATCCTTTCTGGAACTGAGAATTTTCCTTCCAAACTGGCACCAAGGAATTGACCCTTGAACACCCAGCTGCCAGAATTTCCTTCCTGCTCTGTCAGTCATGCTATGTTCGTGTATCCACCAGCATCTGAGTATACAGTTCCTGTTGTAGAATCATCTAGAATAAAAACTGACATCACGGGCAGGGTGCCCATCATGTGCCAGGCACTACACTGAGATGTTCATTGTGTCATTTATCCCTGACAGCAACCCCACCAGGCAGGTAGAAGCCCATTTTGTAGAGTTGGAAACTAAGGCTAGATTTGAGGCTCCTGTACAGGAGTTCCTAGGGGCAGAGCTTGGATTGCTCTCTACTTCCTTCCTGTGCCTGGTTGGCACAGGTGCACACACTTCAAGCCCTCTCAAAGCTTGGTAAAGCCAGCTACCATCCAGAATGGCATTGGCAAGTGCTAAGAGGCGGTTGCCGTGTTCTCCATGTGTCTCCAGCATCTCATCTGACATACAGTCGGTGCATACCCTGAATGAGGATGCTGAGCCATTGAGCTACATCATTCTAGGCTGCTGTGAGCCCTGGCTCTTAGGAATCAGCAGAAGAGCTGAAGGTGCAGGAAGACACTGGAAGAGCTGTTAGCCTCTTATGAGCATGGCCCTGGTGGCGGGTGCCTGGAGTTGGGGGGAATAGATTCATGACTGTGGTCCCTGAAAGAGGTGCTCTTGTGCATCTGCAAGTGGACTCTATTTTTCCAGAATGAAGAAGTCAGGACCCTTGGAAGTTCCTTGTCTGTCAATCCTGCTTCACATCCACGTTCTCCATGGGGAGCTTGGTTTCAGTCGGTCAGCCCCACGGGAGCCAGGGAGAGGCGCCAGCTTACGCAGGGATGAGCTTTGGTACTTTAGTTGTTTTCAGTGATAAAATGCCTTTCATCTCTAAGTGCCTATCAAACAACATATGTACACTTTTTATCTAATCAGTGTTTATGTGGTAATAGGAATTGATTTCCCTGTTGTTGACATTTAATGTAGTCTACATTATCCTAAACATTGGCACTAAACTTTAAAACCCTGCTGGAAAAAGCACATTATATGTTTATATTTTTCTTTAGGATAATTTAGCTGTACACTTGTAGAAAAATTACTCTACATTAGTGTGTACAAGGAGAGAAATAAGTGAGGTCAAGGAAGCCTCAGCCAAAATTACATGGCCCAAAAAGAGGAACCTCCTAACGCTTTCGCCATCCCCTGCTGTACTAATGTAGAATGAATTCCAAAAAGAATGAGCTTAATTAGTGAGAACTCTGAAGACCTCCCAAATCTTAGGTGACAGAGGCTGTTTTTTAGAAAGAGAGATTTTAAAAGCCTATTAAAAACAGTTGGACAGCAACTGCTACAGTGATAGACACTGTTAGTCATAATAATTATGAAAACTTAAAATTGCTCTAGAAAGCTCTGGGTGTACTTGAAGAGAAGTTGCAATAGATTTATATCATTTTCTATCTGAAATTCCCAGGGTTTTCTCTCTAGGGACTCAGAGTTAGTGTTTCTTAAGAAGGTTGTGAGTTCAGGCAGGATTCTGTAACTGCAGGTGTAAGTACACGGTAACTCTGGGGCACACTTGAATACTGGAAAGAAGTAATGAGAGCAGGCAAACAGCACTGCTATGTGAGAAATATAAACACTGAAGCAATATGGTAAAGTGCACAGTGTGCTGTAACTAGGAATCTGATTACCTGAAGTCTTTTTGTACCTCTGATTTATATGTCACCATTTCTGGCCATTGTGCACTTAGCTATACCAAAAACAATAGATAACAAGTGCCAATAAAGCAGAATGAATGAAAATGAATGCCTTCTCTTTCCATTACAATACACATGCAATGTGGTATTTTTGTTAATGTGCTCTGCAATCAACTGCTACCACTTGTATATAACTAGGTAAGAACCTGTGGTGGTTGGCTGCTTCAGGAATACAGTAGTGAGCCATAGTTAGTAGTGCAAATGATTGAATGGAGATTGATACCTTTAGGAAAAAGGGGAACAGATAAGGCTAGGAAATAGGAGCCATCTGACCATAAAGCAGACCTGGCAAAGTACCTGTCCAATAGGGGGATCCATGGCAAATGTTTTAATATAAACAAATTCTCAATTAAGAAGATAAAATGTACCACCATTTTGGTTTGGGGGATTCCCCATGAATATTATTTTCTTGGTTATCACTGCCTTTTTAAGTCACTGGTCAAATTTGCCCAGAGTACAATGTGACCTTAGATTGAAAGTTGAGAAAAAAGAGCCAAAGGAGCTAATTAATAGCTGGAGCCATCAGTTACTATACTGTTTGCAGCTGGATAACAAGTAGTCTGATTTTAAAGATCAGGTGAAGCAAATGTCTCAGACTACCATACAATGCTTGGCACAGAGAAGTCATTTGTTATGTTTTTGCTGTTAGGAGTGGTTATGAGTCAAGGTTATCCAGAGAAACAAAAAATACACATATATATGGAAGAGAAGGTGTTATTTTATTAAAGTGGCTCACATGAGTTAATTCAAGTTCTCATTTTTCATTCTTTTTTAAAAATTTATTTATTTTGAGAAGTACAGTTACAGACAGAGAGAAGAGACAGAGAGAAAGGTCTTCCTTCCGTTGGTTCACTCTCCAAATGGCTGCAATGTCCAAAGCCAGGAACCAGGAGCTTCCTCTGGGTCTCCCATATGAGTGCAGGGGCCCAAGAGCTTGGACCGTCTTCTACTACTTTTCCAGGCCATAACAGACAGCTGAATTGGAAGAGGAGCAGCCGGGAAGGCAACTGGCACCCATATGGGATGCCAGCACCTCAAGCAGACTAAGCCTACACCACAGCACTGGCCCCTGAAGTTCCCATTTTTCCAACATAAACACCAATTTAACCATAATATACAGACAGAATATTACTATGAGAACTCTAGAGACTAGTGGAGAAATTACAGAACTCAGATGAATGAAAAACAAAGAAGGAATTCTAACAAAAAGGGTAGGAAAGTTTGTAATATTTTGTGTGCTCATCCATTATAACCTTCCAGATCCAACCTAGTACAGTGCCACTGGGAGCAAACTTCTCACATTGTGGATCCTTCCTTGGAATGGACACAAACACATGGATCATGTATCCAATGTTCTGGCAATGGAACTGCCCGAGGAACTGGTATCTGTCTTGTCTTATTTGGAGCATGTCACAGGACTAGTAGCCTTGTTTGGCAACGCTAAAAACAGTTGTGATTACTGCAGCATATTAGAACTATGTTTCTGTAGGAAGACTCTAGGGCATGCAACAGATTACAGATCTCTTAGAAAAAGCTAATACATAGTGCTTAGTGAATTTGAGATGACCAAAAGTACAGAAGACCAGAGAAGACAACATTCTATAAAATGTTTTGGGAGAATCTAAAATCTCTAGCTGGGTTGATTGATAAAAAATTTCCCTTCTACAAGTTCAGTAGATAAAGTCTGGGAGAAATATTTCATTTCTCAAATGCCCAAATCCCAGTTTAAAAAAAAATCATAAGGAGTACAATGAAATAAGGAGACATGGCTCAACCAAAGAAAAATAAGGGTCCAGCATCGTGGCCTCGTGGGTGAAGCCACTGCTTATGATGCCAGCATCCCATATTGGAGTGCAAGTTTGAGTCTTGGCTGCTCTTCTTCTGAACCAACTTCCTGCTAATGTGCTGGAAAGGCAGCAGATGATGGCCCAAGTGCTTGGGTCTTTGCCACACATATGGGAAATCTATAAGGAATTCCTGGCTCCTGGCTTTGGGTTGACCCTGCCCTGACTGTTGCAGTTATTTGGGGAGTGAACTTGCAGATGGAAGATCTCTTTTTTCTCTCTCTCTCCCTGTCACTCTGCTTTTCAAACACACACACACACACACACTTAAAAAATGAAAAGAAAAAATCAGGGGCAGCATTTGGTACAGTGGTTAATCCACTGGTTGGGATGCCTGTATCCCAAATTGGAGTGCCTGAGTTTGAATCAGAGCTCTACTCAGGGTTCCAGCTTCCTGAAAATGGATACCCTGGGAAGCAGCAGGTGATGGCTCAGGTTCTTGGGGCTCTACCACCCACACGGAAAACCTAGATTGAGTTCCTGACTCTCAGTCATTTGAACAGTGAACCAGAAGATGGGACACTCCTCTCTCTCTCTCTGCATTTTAGTAGAAATACCCTTCAAGTTTGGAGTTTCAATTTATATTGTAATTCAGCAACCTGCATGACCTGCACTGGTTTTCAGCAATTGTTAACTGTATGATAACAGGAAACAAAGATTTTTTTTCATGGAACATACAGGAATATTCAGGTTATTCATACAACATGTTAAAATGGAAACTGGAATTATTGAGATCATCCTTTTCCCTCCACTTTACCCAGTACAATTAGGAGCATCTAGTCAATTTTATTATACTCCTTAATTTCACAAAACTGTTCTTTGTTCTCAGATATATGGTGGATTAGAACATTGTCGCTAAAAAGTAAGGTCATCCCTCAGTGTAGGTGAAGATTGGTTCCAGGAACCCTCAGAGACAGTAAAATCTGCAGATGCTCAAGTTCCTTATATAAAATGATGACATAGTATTTGCATAAAACCTTCCATATATTTTAAACCATCTCTAAATTAGCTGCAATTCCTAATAGAATACAACACTATATAGTTATTATACTGTATTGTCTAAGGAATGACAAGAAAAAAACCTGTACATGTTCAGCACAGATGCAATTTTTAAAAATATGTTTTCAAGGGCCAACACTGTGGCATAGTGGGTAAAGACGCCACCCTGCAGTGCCGGCATCCCATATGGGCGCTGGTTCGAGTCCTGGCTGCTCCACTTTTGATCCAGATCTCTGCTACGGCCTGGGTCCTTGGGCCCCTGTGCCCGCATGAGAGACCTGGAAGAACTTCCTGGTTCCTGAATGCGGATTGGGTAAGTTCTGGCTGTTGTGACCATTTGGAGAGTGAACCAGTGAATGGAAGACCTCTCTCTCTCTCTCTCGACCTCTCTCTCTCGACCTCTCTCTCTGCCTCTGCCTCACTGTAACTCTGTCTTTCAAATAAATAAATAAATGTTTTAAAAAATATGTTTTCAGCATACCACTGGATGAATCTATGGAAATGGAGCTCAATTGTATTTCATTAGCGTTGACTATCAGTTCTTTATTTACTCTTGTAAATAAAGTCATTAGTGCTTTTAAATCTAATCAGATTAGAAAACCAATTCCAAAAATTTTAGAGTCAATCAGAAAATTATTCTTAAGCTTCTGTTCTAGAACCGTGCTTGGTACTGAATCTATCAATCTGTCTGTCTATCTATCTATCTATCTATCTATCATCTGTCAAAGTTCTCCAGAGAAAGAGAGAGAGAGAGAGAGAGAGAGAGAGAGAGAGAGAGAGAGAGAGAGAAGGAGAGGAACTGATCAAAATGTATTTTAAGGAACTGGCTCCTTTGATTGTGGGGGCTGAAAAGTCCAAAATCCGCAGGGCAGGATATCAGGCTAGACATCCTGCTATTGTTTTGAGATCAAAGGCTGGGCACTTGCAGAATTTGTATATTGCAGTGTTGAGACAGAATTACCTGTACTTCAAATGGCTTCAATCTTTTCTTTTTAGGCCTTGTATATGTTAGATGAAGCCCACTGACATAATGGACAGTAATCTGCTTTAGAGGAAATCTACTGATTTAAATGTTTATCGTGCCTACAAAATACCTTCACAGTAATGTTTAAACAAGAATTTGACCAGAAAACTGGGTGCCCTGACCTAGCCAATTAGTATGTAAAATTAGTCATCACAGTGATATTTACCTGTTATCTTGTGTGTTTTTTCTGATCATCTATGCCATTATTTGGTAAGATACTTAAGACGTAGAAAACTAGATTAGCTTCATGGACCACGCTTGAGCTCTTCAGAGAAGACTGGATGATAATGTACTTCATATATATGTACCTGTAGCAAGTTTCTTATCTTCTCTTACCTTCCTCTTTTCTCACTTGCAAAATGGAGATGTAATTAAACTCCCAACCACATAGAATTTTTGTGATTATCAAATGAAATAAAGCATGGCACATAGTAAACACTTTATGAATTTAGATATTATTCTATTTGTGGTAAATTCTAGTATTTGCTCTCCAAAATTTACTCATTTTTAGAAAGCCACTCTTCTTTAAGAGGAAAATATAACTAGATTATATTTTCAGACTCCCTTACAAAATTATACCATTTGATTAATTTTCACCAATTGCATATACACAAAAGTGATATATATATATATATATATATATATATATATATATACAATCAGTATTTTAAGGATTGAATATTTGGGCTGATGTTGTGGTGTGGTATATGAAACTGTCGCTTGCAATGCTGGCATCCCATATAGGTGCCAGTTTATGTCCTAGCTGCTTCACTTCTGATCCAGCTCCCTGGTAAAGGCCTGGGAATATCAGGGTAAAATGGCCCTAGTGCTTGGGCCCATGCTACCAAGGTGGGAGATCTGGAAGAAGCTCCTGTCTTTGGTTTAGCTCAGTCTTGGCCATTGTGGCCATCTGAGGAGTGAACCAGTGGATGGAAGATCTTTCTCTCTTTGTCTCTCTCTCTCTAACTCTCACATCCAAATAAATAAGTCTTAAAAAAAAAGAATTGAATATTCATTCTGCGTGTTCTCTTGTTCCTTTTGTTAACTGATGAAGACAACAAAGATACCTTAGAATAGGAAGAGAATTATGTTAGTCTGACATATCTGCATGTCTTATAAATGAGACACTGACTGCCTTTTGTTCTGAGCTGTCTTAACAAGAATGCTTTTACAGCTAGCAACCTTGGATAAGATTCTTCCTCAGAGAAAAGAGCAGGTATGCTCATCTTCCAGTAAAACAATGAATGTCTCCCTCTTTCATAAAATCAAGCAGATTGACACTTAAAAAATTTGAGTGCCCTATAACCCAGCTCCCTTAATGTGCAGGTATGGCTTGGCCCTTTTTATGTCACCCTGTGGGATTTGGGGCTCAGGGAATCAGTGTTAAATAAATAAACACCTGTATTTTGGCTATTGCTATGGCTTTGAGGGATTACCGCTAATTTTACAAAAGGACAGGCAATGCTTTTTACAAAGACATTATTTTATGTTATCGCTATGATTTCTATGGTTACTAATTACAAGTTTATGGTTCTTGGTAGCATATTCTCCAGTATCAGTAAACTGAAGTGGGATTCCAGAACTACTTATTAAGTGGAGCCAGTTGTAAAGCTTTCTATCTCACTAATCTGAAATACCCAGGAGTAAAATATAACAGTATAACAGTAAAATAAATTTTAAAAAAGATTTATTTATTCGTTGAAAAGCAGAGTTATGGGGGGGGAGTCAAAGAGAGACAGCAGACAGACAGAGATCTTACATTCACTGGTTCACTCCCCAAATGAGCACAACGGCCAGTGCTGGGCCAGGCTGAAGCCAGAAGCCAGGCTCTTCCTCCAAGCCTGCCCCATGGGAGCAGGGACCCAAGCACTTGGGCCACCTTTCACTGCTCTTCCAGGTGCATTAGCAAGGAGCTGGATTAGAAGCAGAGCAGTTGGGGCTCGAACCAGCACCAATAGAGGATGCTAGTATTGCAGGCAGTGGCTAACCCCACAATGCTGTCTCGGTAAAATAATATTATTAATAATTTAACAAACATCTTCCTAGGTATTTTTAATGCTACAGACTTAGGTTTAAAAAGCTCCATAGTTCCCAACTAGACACAAAAGTGTAACATAGATTCTGCCCTTAAGGAACTTACATTCAGGCTAGGTAGATAAGACAAATACATCAAAGTTCAATGGTACTACAGGATATATGATTAAAAGCTAAATTGTGTGGTTAGAGATTATAAATGATTTATGGAAAACGGGATTAATCAAGGAAGGCTTCAGTGAAGACAGATTTGAAATGGATATTTCAGGATGGGGATTCTTCTGAATGGACAGCAAAGGGAAAGGAGCTTCAACAGGAGGAACAATGAACAATGAGAAGAAAGTCATGAAGAGAAATACAGACTTGTGGTAATGAGAAAAAGGGACCTATGCCTGGAAGGTTCTGTTTTGCTGAAGCAGTAGGGTACAGGGCTCACCATCAACAACAAAAGAAGATAAAATCACTGCTTCCTTTCTAATTACTCTCACATGTAATATTGATAGCTCCCTACTCTAAACCTCACCCCATCTTTGTCTCCTTTTCCTCCCTCCTGCAATTTTATATGGTTGTCTCTATTTGACACTAACTTTATAATGTTAAAAGTTTTTTAAAATTGATCTCACATCTCTGTAGTTACTGCCTTGCTTCTTTGCTCCCTTTTAAGACACAATACTAACAATAAGGAAACTGATATTCTCTCCAAATCCTCTTTCTCAGTTATATCTAAAATATCTCCATTTAGGTTTTGTCCTAACAATTTTACTCATACATCTTCTATAAGAATCATCAATGACTTCTACATTGCAAAATGCAGTGGTCAATTTTTAGTCTTCTGGATGAATCAAGAAACAGGCAACCTGGCATATGACTTTTTCATATTGAAGCATTTTATTTGACTTGAATGTCACTATTCCCCTACTTTTTCTCCTATTTCATTGGCAACTGTTCAGTCTGCTGTTTTTTGTTTGTTTGTTTGTTTGTTTTTGTTTTTTTCTTCATCTTACCTACTCTTGAGCACTGAAGGCCTGGAACATTTAGACTTTCTATTATAACTTTTTTATCTCTTTTCACTCCCTTGAATACTGCATCATATTTAATGGCTTTCAGTTAACATCTGCATACTGAAAACCCCCACATTTATATTTATAGCACATACTTCTCTCCCAAACTGCAAAACATTATATCCAACTACTTAGTCCACCTGGTTGACTAACAATAATGTCAAACTTACCTGTCCAAAACTGATCCCTTAATCACTTTCCTTAAATCTGTTCCTAGCATAGTTTTGTATTTAATTAAATAGAAATTCCACTGTTTCAGCTATTCATCTCTAAGTTTTCCAGTCATGCCCTTCATCTAAGTATTAGAAGAATCTTTTGACATTGCCTAAAAATGCATCTTGAAATGCTACTTTTCAACAACTTCTCTGCTAACGTATTAGTCCAAGCCATCATTTCTCTCACCTATATTGTTGTAATAATCTCCAAACTGCTTTTGTATCTTTACTTGCCTTCTTAAATTCTGTTTGTAAATTGCAAGCAATGGTACTATCAAACTATTTATCTGATCGTATTACTCCTTTTCTCAAAGTTCTCTTTTGGTTTCACACCTCACCCAGTAATCTATAAGGCCTCACTTGATTAATTATTCTCCCTCTAATTTAGATTGTTACTTTTCCTTGTAACCCAAGTTGCTCACTCTGCCCAGTCACACTAGCCACTTTAAAAAAATTGTTTATTTGAGAGAGAGAGAGAGAATATATATATATCACCCTATTCTCTCCTGACCTCTAAGGTTTATGCTGAGAAGCCTGCCATTAGTTTAAAAGTAATTATCTTACAAGTGACCTTGTATTTTACTTTTATTTTGTTTACAACTCTCTTTATGATGTACTTTTTGAAGATTTGCCTATATTATGCCTTGGAGATTATCTATTTGGGGGGGGGGAGTGGTCCAGTCTATTAGATATACTTTGGGCTTCATATATGTGGATATCTCTCTCAAGATTTGGAATGTTTTTCAGCATTTATTTTACTGAATAGACTCTTTATGCCTTTTCTCTTGTCTTCTTGAATATCCTTAATGTGAATATTTGCTGCTTAATGGTAGCCCACAAGTTTTATAGATTTCTTTATCTTTTTTACATCTGACTGAGCTGTTTAGAAAGACCTGTCCTGAACCCAATGATTTTTTTCTGCTTAATTCTGATAATGAGACTCTCAACGGTATTTTTATTTCATTTATTGAGTTCTTTAGTTCCAAATTTCTGATTGTTTCTTATTATTTATCACTTTGTTGAATTTTTCATTCATACCATGAATTATGTTACCAATTCCATTGAGTTGTCTGTCTGAAATCTTTTGTATTTCATTAAGATTGCATGAAATTTCTCATATTTTGCATTTGCCTGCAATTCACCTGCAATGCCAAAATCCCACATGGATGCTTGTTCTTGATCTGGCTGCTCCACTTCTGATCCAACTCCCTGCTAATGTACCTGGGAAATCATAGGAAGATGGCTCAAATTCTTGGGACCCTGCACCCACATAGAAGAAGCTCTGGGCTCCTGGCTTCAGCATGGCCCAGCCCAGCCCAGTCCTTGCTATTATGACTACTTGGGGAGGGGTGAACCAGTGGATGGAAGATCTCTCTCTCTCTTTCTCCCTCCCTCTCTCCCTCCCTCTGTCTCTTCTCTCTCAGTAGAAAAAAAATAAATTTTTCTTCAGAAATGTTCCATACTCAAAAAAAAAATTTGTCAATTAACTCATCACTTCTTTTCTTTGTGATCTGTTGCAAACCTGGAAGGATTTTGGCAATATGTACGAGTGTTTCAGTATCTTAGGCTGCAAGTTTTGTGGGATTGCATCACTATCAAGGATGCAGAAATTTTAGGCAGGATGGGTTCACTGGCAGCTCTAGGAACAAAATGCCCAGCTGCAGATTTGGGGTGTCCATAGTTTATCTGGGTTGTATGAGGGTATGGCTACCCTTACAGGCCCTAGTGGGTACAGTGTATCATGCTTAGTAATGGGATATGATACCTGTCAGTGTCTGAAGGCTACATGGGGATTGTTCCCCTAACAGGACATTTGTCCGAGTTCAAAGGCTGAAAAGATGATTTTGCAGGGCCTTCATGAGCCAACTTTTTCAGGACGATTTTCCAAGTTGTTTTCTGGGACTCAAAAATTGGGTAGGTAGGGCCAAGCATTTTATTTTCAGGGCCTTAGTGAACCAAGTTTCTTACAATAGGCTGTTCAACTGCTCTGGGAACACAGGATGTTGAATGAGACTTCCTAATTGCTTCCTAGGAGTCTTGATGGGCTGAGTCACTCACTCAGGAAAGACTTCTCAACGACTTCCTGGGGTTTGAGTTGTTGGGCTGAATCACGCACTTGCTCTCTTGGACCTCTATGGGCTGAAATGCTCAGGGAAGGGTGACCAACTATATTCTAGAGCTGAGCATAGGTGTCCTGGTTTAATCTGGCTCCTTTGCAATGCAGTAGGAGAATGGGTGAGGCCATGTAACTTCTTCTGGAGGTCTTCCTGGTCCATCATTAATGTCTAGTGCCCATTTGCTTCCTCAGGCCACTGGTGCTTGGGCAGGACCAAAGAGATGCTTTCATGGAAGCTGGAAGGTAGACATTACTGCCCAGCTGTTTCTGGGTCTTCTGTAGCCTGAACCTCTCAGGCAGGGCAGCCTAGATGCTTCCTTGGGGACTTAGAGAGTGAATGTGGCCTACTGGCTAGTTTGCAGCTCCTGGCTAGCAGAGGTGCTGGGGCAACTTCCCAGGTGACTCCTAAGTGGCTGGAGTCTCAAGATGTCATTGTGCAACAAGAGCCTGTGCAGGGAAAGGCACAGCATGGACTGAGCTCTTTCTCTAGGGCAATGAAACAGTGTGGTAATCTGACAGCTCCCCAAACTAGGCCAAGGGCCAGTGAGAGCCAAAGGGTTCCATAGCAGTAAATATCTCAGTCATCTGGAGGCAGTCTTAACTTTTGCCTACTGAACAAAATCCTTCAGGGTTCAGGGTTGATCTTGAGAGATGGAATAGTCAATGCTGTGTGTTTGGTTCCCTTATGTAGAAGACCACTATGTCTCTCCATGCTTTACAAAGTTTCTGTCACATATACACAGACACTGGGACACTTTGCTTCAAACGTTCCCTAGAATAGCTATTTTTTTTTCTTTTGTTTTAGTCATTTGTTGTGGAGAAAATTGCATCAGATATCTCCTGTCAACCATCCTGATGACTTTTTTTATCTTTAAGATACAACATGTAAGAGAAATGCTGGAAAAGTCATCACACAAATAAATTTTCTGAATTACTTGTTTACTTTGTAATGTCTCAAGTATGTCTTTGAAGTTTATTACTTTCTACTGTAGAAAGAACTTTACACAATGGATATTCTAGTTACTTGTCATTTAGTCCCTTCCCCTGGCCTTGCTACCTCACCTGGCTTTTCTCTGATTGATTCTTGAAACACAAATAAGACAAAACCATACTCTATTTCATAGCCTATTTGTTACAGTGGCCTATAGAATACTTTTCATTGAATATAGATATAAATTATTGCTACAAATTACTTAACACTTGTAGCAAAAATATATCTTAGATTGTTCTTGCTTATGATGTCATCTTTTAAATTAATTTATTTCTATTTAGACTAAGCATTATTAGAAAATACTAACTTGACATGAAAGTATATTGATTTTTATTGATAATATATAAACTGTACCAATAAAAAGCCCAAGGAGTCACCTTGTTTTCTATTTTCTCTTGCTTTGTTATATCCCATTGTTATTATAGACATAGTTACACTTGATCTTAGCCAAAAGGCCAGAAGCGATGCACATAGCTAATAATGTAACTTAATGTTTAACTGAAGTGTTACTACAATGTCTTACTTTAGTTTTGCTTATTTGAAGATATGATAAATATTTTTCTTGCATGCTTTTCCTAATACATGGAGGTGACATTGGTACAAAGTGGTTACAATTACTATGTCAAAATTATTATAAAAATATTAGTTGAACTCTTACTATTTTATGAACAATGTGTTAAGTATTTCATAAATAATATCACAATTAACAATACGTTTTACAGGTATAAAAATAAAAGATGAAGAGGTTAAATTCCCCAAAGTTGTAGCTAGCCTGATTTGACTCCAAAGATTTAAGGAATAACCACTGCACTGTACTGCTTAATAACATTAAGAATAAAACTGTCCTCTTTTATGTGTTTTTTGAGAAAGCATTATACAAAATTTTTAAATATCATTTATTTAAAGTCTGTAATTTGGCTAATGTCAAATCCCCCTGTCCCTAATGAATAGACTTTAGTTACCAAAGGTAATTACTCTTCAATGCATCCTGGGGGTTATTTTCCCTGGGCTGTTTGTTTTAATGCACCTCATGTTGCTTCCTATTGGATGTTTATTCATTTTTCACATTAAAGTGGAAATGATATGTGAATATTCAAAAGCCCAAAATACTAATGAGTAAATCAAACAGTCTTATTAATAGCATTCTACTACAGAAAATCCCCATTATAAGGCAGCATAATTGCATTAGGAGATTGAGCTTGACTTTGAAACATCATTAGCACATATATTGGAAAGGGTCTTTTATTCTTTTTTTTTTCTGTTGCTTAAACATTATGCCTATATGATTTAATTACCCCAAAGACCAGACCTAAAATTCTATTTTAAATAGAAGCAGTCTCAATAAATTGCTTCACAAATAAGGATGATCTTATATTCCTGTACCTTCCATTAAGCTATTTTAAGCAGAGGTGCTTGGGAAATAGTAGCTCATCCTAAAATCATTATTGCAAAAATTCTGTGCTTGTGTGACAGAAACCACCAATGAGTGGTAAATGAACTCTTTTTATTCTAACTTCAGGCATTTAGTTTTTAGAGTGCCATAAGTAATTTTATTGAAAAATTATTTGTGTTCACTAGAAATATTTGAAAGAATGGCGACAGAAATACAAGCACATATTAATATTGATGTGTTTCTTAAGTCTCTGTTAGTAAACTGCGAAAAATAAATTGCTCACCCCCACAAACATTTGAAAACTACCCACTCTAGAGACTAGTAGGTTTATTAATTGCATATTTTTGGAAGTGGGATGCTTCATAGCAAATAAAGAACAAAGATTTTGATCTATAAAGAATGCAGTAGACTGGCTCCAAAGTGATTTACTTAATCGATCTAAAAGAAGCTTGGTTCATGATTAGCAAGAGGACAAATAAATCTTCATTTAAAGCCGTGGGCATATGTAAACTCAATATATTGTCAAGAAAGCAATTCCTAAATGAAGAACAAAGAAAACCTCATATAGGACTTAGATTCCTTTAGCACTGGAACAGTAAAATTAAAAATAAATTTTACCTTCCTTATTTTACAGCTGTGATCAGAAAAAGTGAAAAACCTATGAGAAAAGAAGTAAACAAGATAAACATCTTCATTGTCAGATTATGTTCTTTTAAAATGCAAGTACACGACACTAATTAGCAGCTTGGTTGCAGAACCGAGCACATAGGCAACACAGTAATTAAATAGAATTTACCTGGTGATGCTTTTCTTCTTTTGGGTCCCAGGAAATTTCTAGCTCAGGCATTTGCAAGTTTTGTTCCAACAGAGGGAGTATGGTGCATTATGCTTTGGATTAGGTCAAGATTCAGTTCAACTCAAAGCTCCAACACTTACTGACAACTTAGGAAAGTTATTTAAATTCTCTGAGCTTAGACTTGAGACCATGATGGCAACCTGTGGAGTGAAGATTTGGAGCTTCCACAGATAGGAGGCCTCTACCAGCCCTCTTCTAATTTCTGGCAGAAAGTAAAACTCCAGCTCTGGGGAGAGGTCAGGAGAGGGAATTTAGGATTATGCCTTGGAGCTCAAACCCCAACCTACAGTGCTGAAACCTGGCGCTTGATAAAGTCCAAAGGCCTCTAGCCCTTGGCCCATGCTCACAGACTGAACCTTAGCTTTCCCTGACATGATTATAGCTTCTATGCTTCAGAAGATGCAATCATTTTGGTGATATCACCATCAGCCTCTGATGGCCTTGGCAGATACCCGCAATACTTTGTATGGCCCTGTGATGGTGAAACTCAGATGTGACCAGCCTGGGGCCAGTCTGGGTGTTCAAATGTCTGCCTTTATCAAATCTCCTTTGTCTTTTGGCAGAGAGTAAGAGGCCACAGGATTGTGACTTGAGCCTCAGTGTTTGGCTAGTAAAGCCCAAACCTGGATAGATCCTAATGGTTTCTTACCAAGACAGGTGCTGGCGGACAGAGTCTTTGGACTTGCCCCCATAGCAGGTGAAAATCTATGCCCTGGTGAGACAGACTTGTTTTGGTGTGTATCACCTCCAGCCTCTTGCAGGGCTCAGGAGCACCCCTGAGATTGCACACGACATGGTGATGTGAGTCTCAAGTGTGACCACCTAAGGCCTACCTGGGGGGCTGCCTCTATCACTACTCCTGCAACATTTGACAGAGAGCGAGGAATCACGGAACTGTTTTGGGTCTCAGTACCAGGCTGAGAAAACACAAAACTTGAGAAGATTCGAATGTTCCCCATCCGTAGGTCACTGTTTGCTGACAGAGCCTCTGGACCTGTTTTAGTGCCCAGAGGAGTTCTGTAGTCCCAGCTGAGTGATCATGTACCCCAGTCAACATCACCAGTAGCTGGTAGGGGAAGCATCAGGCAGTGAGCCCACCTCAGCAGTAGACTATAGCAGGTTCAGTTTTGGTCCTATATATAGCAAGACAATCTTGGCCTTGGTGAGCTGAGATCTCTGGATGTGATCTAGTACTGCAACCTTTACAGACATAGGCCAAGGAGTCTGAGCCTACCACAGACCTAGTGAGATAGTGAGATGCTTGTAAGGATGGGCTACCCCTCTTTTGCACTTCCACAATTCATACTGAATAATGCATCAAATGCTGATGTGGGGTAAATTTAAGTTTGGGGTGTACCTTAAAACTGAATCAGTGAAAGCATGTTAACAGTGAACCTAGAGAAAATCTCTACTTAGGGTGTGATATAGTGCTGAAATAGCAGGACAGACTATACACAGGCTCAGAGAAAATAAATGGACTACTTAGAATTTCTAGAAGGATGGTAACAAATGATGTCAGATTACTGCAACTTAATCCTTTATTGTACAGATGACCTCACACCCCATCAAGCATCAAGAACTTCCAGGGAACCATGACCTCACCTAAAAAGCAAAATAAAATACTAGAAACCAACCATCTAGGAATTGCAATTTCCAAATCCTCAGGTGAAGATTTCAAAATAGCTGTTTTAATAAAACTTGGTGAAATTCAAGAGAACACAGAGAAACTAATGGATATTTAAACAGAGAGAGGTTTGATAAAAGATGATAGTAATTAAACAAAATCAAACAAAGATCCTTCAATTGAAAAGAACACTTACTGAAATTAAAAACATGATAACATACAACAGTAGCAGAATAGATCAAACAGAAAAACGAATCAGTGAGCTCAAATACAGCCTATTTGAAAATAAACAGCTGGAGGAGAGCAGAAAATAAGAATCAAGAGAAATGACTAGGGGCCAACACTGGTGTAGTGGGTAAAGCCGTCACCTGCAGTGCCAGCATCCCATATGGGATGAATCCCAGCTGCTCCACTTACGTTATAACTCTCTGCTTTGGCCTGGGAAAGCAGTGGAAGATGGTCTGAGTCCTTGGGCCCCTGCACCCGCGTGGGAGACCCAGAAGAGGAAAACTCTCTCTCTCTCTGCCTCTGCCTCTCTGTAAATCTGCCTTTCTTCTTCTTCATCTTTTTCTTTTTTTTTGACAAGCAGAGTTAGACAGTGAGAGAGAGAGACAGAGAGAAAGGTCTTCCTTCTGTTGGTTCACCCCCCAAATGGCCTCTACAGCCAGCGCGCTGTGCCAATCCAAAACCAGGAGCCAGGTGCTTCCTCCTGGTCTCCCATGCGGGTGCAGGGCCCAAGGACTTGGGCCATCCTCCACTGCCTTCCCGGGCCACAGCAGAGAGCTGGACTGGAAGAGGAGCAACCGGGACAGAATCCGGTGCCCCAACTGGGACTAGAACCCGGGGTGCCGGCGCCGCAGGCAGAGGAATAGCCAAGTGAGCCACGGTGCCGGCCCTGTAACTCTGCCTTTCAAACAAATAAATAAATCTGTAAAAAAAAGAGAGATAGAAATGAAGAAATCTTACAGAAAATATGGGATAGCATGAAAAGAACAAATATTTGTGTTAGTGGGGTTCAAGAGGAAATTGGGAATGCCAAAGAGGATAAAGAATTTTCAAAGAGATAATGAATGGAACCTTCCCAAGCTTAGAGAAAGATACTATCCAGGTACATGAATGTGAAAGACAATTGTTCAGATTCAAGCCAACCAAGTCTACCACCAGATATAGTATAGTCAACCTCTCTAAGGTTAAAAATAAAGAGAGGAGTCTCAAAGTTGCAGGAGAAAAGCAAGTGACACGTAAAGGAGGCACCAGTTCTCTTGACTGCAGACTTCTCAGAAGAAACCTTACAGACCAGAAGGGGGTAGGATTAGCCTTTTGCAGTACTAAAGGAAAAAAACTGCCAGCCAAGAACACTGTATACATCAAAAGCTATCCTTCAGATATGAGGGAGAGAGATAGACACATCCCCATACAAACAAAAACAGAGAATTTATCATTACTAGATATGATTTACCAGAAATGCTAAAGGGAGTTTTCCAATCTGAAAGAGATGATAATGAGTAAGATGAAAATATTAGAAGGTAGAATATTCATTGGTAGAACTAGCTATACAAAGAAATTCAGAATGTTCTAATATTGAAACATAGTGTATAAACCATTTATATCTTTATGTGAAGACTAAAACTTATAACTACATTAAAATTTAAGAGATAGGAAATATTGAAAGTAGGTTAAATGTAACAATAAAATTTCAAAATGTGGGGAGGAATGAACCACAAATGCAGACTTTTTGTTAGGATTTATCTCTTTTTAATTTTTCTGTTCTATCTATATAAGCAACTTTAAGTTATTATCATTTCCAGATAGCTTGTTATAGCCAAATAAGTTTTTTTTAAAAAAACATTTATTTATTTGAAAGTCAGAGTTACACAGAGAGAGGAGGGGCAGAGAGAGAGAGAGAGAGAGATCTTCCATCTGCTGGTTTACTCCCCAATTAGCTGCAACAGCCGGAGCTGCACTGATCCGAAGCCAGGAGCCAGGAGCTTCTTCCAGGTCTCCCCCGCGGGTGCAGGGGCCCAAGGACTTGGGCCATCTTCCACTGCTTTCCCAGGCCATAGCAGAGAGCTGGATCGGAAGTGGAGCAGCAGGGTCTTGAACCGGCACCCAGATGGGATGTCAGAGCTTCAGGCGAGGGCGTTAACCCACTGCGCCACAGCGCTGGCCCCCAAAAGAAGTTTTTTGTAAGCCTCACTGTAACCTCAAAGCAAGAGCCTATAACATAAATAACAAAAATAATAAAGATGGAATCAAATAAACCACTAGAGAAAATGACAAGCACAAATGAAAACTGAAAAAGCGAGAGAAAGAAAGGAATTAAAAATACAAATCAAGTATAAACTGATAATGGGGCAGTTCTGTGGCTTACTAGGCTAAGCCTCTGCCTGCAGAGGTAGCATCCCATATGGGTGTCAGTTTGAGTCCTGGCTGTTCCATTTCCAATCTAGCTCCCAGTAATGGCCTGAGGAAACAGTGGAAGATGGCCCAAATGTTTAGACCCTTGCACTCATGTGGGAAACCACGAAGAAATTCTTGGCTCTTGGCTTTCGATCGGCCCAGCTCTGGCCATTACAGCCAATTGGGGAGTGAACCAGGGGATGGAAGACCTCTCTCTCTCTCTCTCTCTCTCTCTCTCTCTCATTCTGCCTCTCAAATAAATAAATAAATCTTAAAAAAATGATGATAGTAACATCTTATCTAGCAATAATTCCCTTAAACAGCAGTGGACTAAATTCTCCAATTAATAGCCATAGAGTTACTGAATGGATTAAAACACGGGACTCAATTACATGCTGCTTACAACAAACTCACTTCATATCTAAGGACATCCATGGACTACAGGTAAAAGGATAGAACAAGATGTTCCAAGCAAATGGAATACAAAAGAAAGCAGGAGTAGCCATATTTCTATCAGATGAAATAGATTTTAAATAAAAAGCAGTAAAGAGAGATTCTGAAGGTTATTGCATAATGATAAAGGGCTTGATTCAGCAAGAGGAAGCAGCACCTGTAAATACATATGCACCCAATATTGCAGGACCAAATTGCATAAAGCAGAAGTTAATAGACCTAAATGAGAAGTATGTGCTAATACAATAATAGGAGGGGATTTCAACTCCCTTACTTCAGAAATAGACAAACCAGCTAGACAAAAAAATCAACAAAGAAGCAACAGAGTTAACTTGTACCATAAATCAATTGGACCTAACAGACATCTCCAGAGCTTTCTGTCCGACAGCTGCAGAATACCCATTTGTAACAGCATACAGAATGTTTTCCAAAGTATATCATATGGTAGATCACAAAACAAGTCTCAACAAATTTAAAAGAATATAAATCATATCTTTTCTGATCATAATGCAATAAAACTCGGAATCAATAATAAGAAAAACTTTAGAAACTACATTCCATGGACATTTCAAAAGTTACTCCTGAGAAATCAATGTATCAAGGAAGGAAACAAGGAGACATTTTTTTAAAATTATTAAAATGAATGAAAACAGAAATCCAGCATATGAAAACCTCGGGGACACATCAAAAGTAGTACTAAGAGTAAATTTTATGGTAATTAATGCCTGCATTAAAATGCAAAATGATATCTAGTAAACAAGTTATCTTTGCACCTCAAGGAACTAGAAAAATAAGAACAAACTGAATCTAAATTGACAGAGGAAAGAAATAATAAAAATCAGAGCAGAAATAAATGACATAGAGACCAAAAAAGAACACAAAAAAGTCAATGAAATGAACAATGGATTCTTTGAAAAGATAAACAAAATTAATCAAGAAAGAGAAAAATCCTCAGGAGGTTTTATAACATATTAACAAACTACAATAATTAAAACAGCTTGAACTGGCATAAGAAATGGATCCATGGATCAATGAAACAGAATAGAAACCATAGACATAAACCCTCACATCTACAGACATTTGGTTTTTGACAAGGTGCTAAGAATGTGCATGGAGAAAAAGGATAGTCTTTAGTAAATGATGCTGGGACAATTGTATATGCAAATGTAGACGAATGAAACTAGACCCCTTTCCCTCAACATGTACAAAAATCAACTTAAGGGGCTGGCGCTGTGGTGGAATGGGCTAAGCCTCCGCCTACAGTGCCAAGATGGAAAATGGGCGCTGGTCCATGTCCTGGCTACTCCTCTTCCACTCCAGATCTCTGTTAATGTGCCTGGGGAAGCAGTAGAAGATGGACCAAGTGCTTGGGCCCCTCCATCCATGTGGAAGCCCAGGAAGAAGCTTCTGGCTTCGGATTGGCCCAGCTCTAACCATTGCAGTTATTTGGGGAGTGAACCATCAGATGGAAGACCTCTCTCTCTCTCTCTCTCTGGGTCTCTCCCTCTGTATGTAGCTCTACCTCTCAAATAAAGAAATAAAATTCTCTAAAAAACAACTTAAAATGGGTTAAGGGCCTAGGTATGAGGCCTGAAATTTTGAAATTATTAGAAGAAAATATGAGGTGAGGGGAATTCAGCACATAGAATAGACAAGAATTTTCTAGATCAGACCCCCAAAACAAAGACAATTTAAATAGGCAAATGTTATTTCATGTAACTAAAATGCTTTTGCACAGCAAAGGAAATAAGAAATGGAGTGAAGATACAACCCTCAGAAAGAGAAAAAATATTTTCATATTTTCAAGGTGTATATCTGACAAGCCGTTAATATCTAGTATAAATAAATAACTCGAATGATTCAATGGCAAAAAAAAATCCAGCTAAAAATAGGCAGTGGATCTAAACAGACATTTCTCAAAGGAAGACATATACGCAGTCAACAAGTAACATTAAAATATACTCAACATCATTAATCACCAGGGAAATGCAAATCAAAGTCACAGTGAGATATCACCTCACTGCAGTAAGATTGGTTATTATCAAAATGACAAAAGATAGTGTTCACAAGAATGTAGAGAAAAGAGACCTTGTACACTGTTGTTAGGAATGTAACTTAGTATAGTCATTGTGGAAAACAGTATGTGTGTTCCTTACAAACTAAATGTAGAGCTATCATATGATCCACAAGTCCTACTCTTGGGTATATATCAAAGATAAATGAAATTCATCTGTCAAGCACACATCTGTACTCCCACATTTATTGCAGCATTATTCACAAAAGCCAAGAAATGGAAACAGTCTAAATGTCTATCCACTGATGAATGGATAAAGAACATGTAATAAATATACACAATGGAATATTACTCAGCTGTTAATAAGGATAAACTCTTCTCATTTGCAACAACATGGATGCAACTGGAAGTTATTATGTTAAGTGAAATAGGCCAAGCAGTGAAAAACAAATATCACATGGTGTGTTCATATAGGAGTCTAAAAATAGGTGATTGCATAGAAGTTAAAAATATAAGGGTGGTTACAAGAGACTGGGAAAGGAAGTGAGGAGAGAGGGGTGGTGAGGTTGATTAATGTGAAGTAGGTTATAGCTAGATAGTGGTAAGAAGTTCTGTGATTATATTGCATAGAAGGATTATGTTAATGTACTGTATATTTTTCTATCAAAAGATATAATTTTTAGATATTTTCACTATAAAGAAATGTTAAATGCTTGAAAGGACAAATATATTTACCCTGGTTGGATATTTACAATGTATACATGTAATGAAATATCACATGGCATCCCATAAATATGCACAATTTAAATGTTTACTAGGTAAGTAAATGATGTAAACAAAGAATCATCTAAATCTGCCTCCTTATCTGTAAAGATAATAATGACATCTAGTATCTTGGGCTGCTACATAATTAAGTTAGATAACATACGCACTGTACTTAACTCATAACTGAGCTCAGTAAATGTTAGTTTCTTTATTCCTTTAGTCTATGAAGAGGGTGAATAGAGCTTGGAAAACCCTGGTGACATCTTTGGATGCAAATGGAATGTTTGATTAATGTCCCACTTTTAGTTATTACTTCCTAGTACTTTATCTATTCATCATGAATAATCAGTTGGTTAACAGAAAATAGTAAACTAAGTCAAGCAATATTTCCCTGAAATATATTACTGGATTGTTTAGTTTCAGGGAGTGGGGCTAAACCCCTTCACAGGAACATAGCACTCCCTGCTCTTAAGAAGTGTTGTTTTGGAACTGAACAACCACTGTATCTTCATTCCTGGACAAAGCCTGGCTGCAAGTAGAGGAGAATGGCTGGAACCCATTAAGTTATGAAATTCTCCCTCTTCTGTCTTCAGAGATGTAAATGCAGACTGTAGAGGTAGACACCTATCTTGAACCCCAGCTTTACCACTTACTAACCACATACCTTTGGGCTAGTCTTTCTATTTGTCTAATCCTGTTTCATCATCTGTAAAATCCAACTATTACAGATCTTGAGAGAATTAAATGAGATAACTCATGAAAAGCATTTTACATGTCCTGATAAATAATAGTGGTAAACTACTTAGCCAGGACATCATTATTAGAGCAGAGGAGAGTCGGTCATGTGAGTTTTATCCATTCAATTTTCCTGGCAATGAAGGCTGGGAGAAGTTTTGCGAAGAGCCTCTGTATGTCAGTTATATAATGTCCTGCCCAGCTTCTCAACCCTATGGAAGGCTAAGTATAAATTTAAAGACCTATTTATACAGAAAAATCCATGAACAAAATACAGTGCCACATCAAGACCAGTGTGGTGAAGAAAAGATGGAAGAGAAAAATTCTTCCTCTGTCATCACAGAATACAGCATGATATCAGTGATCCAAAGGAGCTTAAGTATATGTAGCACTGGCTGTATCAGAAGCTTGGGGATGCTCCCTTGTGGAAACGTCAATAAGATACCTATCTTGGTGGATTCACAGATTTGAAGACTTGGCAGCACTGAGTCTGTAAAACATACACACCAGTAGATGTTCATTTTCTTAAAGGCCATCTGCAAATGAGACACTGTTAATTGATGTCTGACTCTCAAACCCAACCTTGGTATAGATCATCAAAATAAGCAAATCAAAGCATCTGCTGCTTCAAGGAACAAAACAGCAAGATCCAGATGGCAGCTGTGAGGGCTGCTCATTAACTCATGTGGACCCTCCTCTGGGATTCCCAAAAATAGTTGTGGGGAGGAGACTTGAAGGGAAAATGAAAGGTCTGAATGAATGAGATGAGGCATAGGCATGACCAGAGCAAGTTTGGACCATTATTGTGATTTTAGTTAGTTTGTTTTTTTTTGGTATCTTTTAACCCCCAAACAGGAATGGGATGTCAAAGGTTGATTGTGTTTTATAAGCCTGCTAGTGAGTTAAAAGTCATCAGCATATTATAAATCTGTAACTGTAACTCAAGCTTAATGTCCCTTGTAAATCTTAGCAGAGGCCTTCTAGTTCTAGTTTATCCATATTACTCAGGCTAGCAAAGGAGGTTGTTCATTTGGAAGTGATGTCAGTCTTTTAAACTGCCATAGTCATTCCCATCTTAAAGAAACTCAGTAAGGATCAGCATATTACTGAATGTTGACAATGAAAAATTTAAAAGATCCCAAACAAAGCAATTAAATAATTCTTATTTGTTTAATGTGATCATCTTCGAACTCTATATGTGATATTTAGGGGCAGAAAGTTTTCATACTAAGAAATTAAGGTTGATATGAATACTGAACTTATTGTATAGCTACTTATCATTAATTTTATTGACAGGAAACACATTCTCCAAAGGGAATATATTGTCCAGTGCTTAAATTGTGCTATGTAATCCATTTACAAATCTATGAAATATGAATCATAAGCCAAAAGAGAATATTTCTATTTCCAAAGCCCCCCCAATTTTTGGCAAATTGATTTTTATTGCTCTTTTGTTTTCACCTTTTTATTTAAGGACATTTTCAAATAACAATATTGCCATCTGCTGGTCAGTTCACTGGGTCCAGAAACAAATAGAGATCTGTCTCCAAAAAATAATAGCAATAAAAAGATTTGGTAGTTGAAAACATTCTCATTTATATCTGTCACATTTTGTGTAATGTAAAATTCATAGTCACAAAGATTGTAGGCTAAAACAAAATATTTGATGTGTAATACAATTCTTAAGTAAATTAGCTTTCCATAATGCCAGAGTCTTTAATGCAATGAATACTTTTGTATTTGTTCACATTCTGTGAACTCTTGAGAAGAAAAATTTATCTTTGAATAGTTCCTGTGACATTTGAGATACTTCTTGCTACTGCGGTAGCTTAATGCATAGATATATTACATGGGGAAAATGTGTTAGCTTAAATCTTTTTTTAAATGATGTCAATTCAAAGGAAACTAATAGCTTTAAAAATAGAGCTATCCTAAGGGAATTCCTGTGATTACTGGAAAGGACATTTTTGTCTGTGAACCACAATCTATAACCTAGAGATTATATCCTACAATTACATTATGACATTGATTTGGTTATGCTTTTATTTCATAATTTTTAGTGCCCATTAATGTGAATAAAACAAAGACAAGTCAGAATACTTGTGAATCTTGAATATTTAAAATGGCGTTTTTTCTTTTTCTGTTTTTGTTTTTCAAAATATACCTTCTGATGTATCTTGGGCATTGAGTATAGAAAGCATTCATGATGTTATAATATTTGTAGAGGAGCAGAAAATACTCTGAAGTGAAGGTAATCTATCTTAATATTCTCATTTCTATCACACAGAACTGTATGCCAGCGGGTATGATGGGATGAATCACTATGTTCCTAAAGTTGTACTTATGAAATGAATGAAGTTTGTATTCCTTAAATAAAAGGTTTCTGGGGAAAAATAAATAGATAAATAAGTAAATAAAAAAGAATATCCTAGGGATGGGTATATCTCTAGATGAAATTGAATTCTGGATTAATGTAAAAATAAGGCAAAAAAAAAAAAAGAGAGACTCCAAAGCCTTTATTGATCTCCCAACAAGACCATAAGGAATCTCAGAAGTAATCATAGGAACTGGTATTATGGTTCAGTGGATTAAGCCTATACTTGCTATGCTGGCATCCCATATCGGAGTGCTGGTTTGAATTCCAGCTGCTCTGCTTCCGATGCAGCTCCCTGCTAATGTGTCTGGGAAAACAGTGGAAGATGCTCCAAGTGTGAAGTGTGTGGGCTCCTGCCATCCAGATTGTAGATTCAAAGGGAGTTCTGGTCTCCTGGCTTTAGCTTGGCCCAGCCGTGGGCATTGAAGCATTGAGGGAGTGAACCTGCAGGTGGAAGATATTTTTATCCCTCTCTCCCTCTCTCTATCTCTCTCTGTTTTTCAAATAAATAAATATTTTTTACAAAGAACAAATTATAAACTCTTGTTATTCTTTGAGTCTTTAAATAAAAATAAACACAGCACAAGTCCCTAGGTAGTAATCACCATACATCCATCACAATAAATAAAATTCAGTGTAGTACTATTTAAAGTGTGTTCCGTAGACCATGTAGTTTATCCACTGGTGGTATTAAGAGATGGTAGACATTTAAGATATAAGTTCAAGTGGAAGGTGCTTAAGTCATTAGTGGTGGGGCCTATGGAAGGGGTTAATGGCAGTTTCTCAGAGTGATTTGTTTTCTGTGGCAGTGAGACATTATATAGGAACAAACGTAGTCCTTGAATCCCTCTGTTCTTGTCTTGCAATGTGATAATTCTCACATTCACTCCTGCCATTGTGATGCCATCCACCATCAGGCCCTCACTAGAGCTGAGCAGATGTTGGCTTCATGCTCTTGAGGCTCTAAAGCTGTGAGCTAAATAAACCTTTCTTTATAAAGTATCTCGCTTCAGTGTTTCATTATAGCAATGAAAAACAAACTAATATAGATCACAAAGGTCAAAATCATGTGGGAAATGTAAAAATGTAGACCTTTGATTTCCACCCTGGACCTTTTACATTAAGTGCTAGAGGTAAAGCAGTGAACAAAAAAGGAGCAAAAGAATCTTTTCCCTCAAAGAAGTAACAGAGACAATGACTCTTAATCTGTAAATTAGAAATGACCTTGGTATAAAAGAGGAAGATCACAAAGCAGTAACTTAGATGATTCTGACAAAGAGGAAATTTGAAGAAATACCTTACCCTAGGAAAGACAGACACACACTCGAATTGAGTAAGAAGAACCTGAGGCATAGTCTTATATTGAGGATTGCTGTCAAGAAAAGGTAAAAAAGTAAAAGAGAACAGGGAAATCTGAGAACAATGTAACTGCAAAGAATGGGAAAGCAGAATGAAGAAAGGGAAGTAAAGTAAAAAATAAATGTAAAGGAATAGATCTAGTCTCTCTCTCTCTCTCTCTCTCTCTCTCTCTGTGTGTGTGTGTGTGTGTGTGAAAGTTACATGGAGGCCGGCGCCGTGGCTTAACAGGCTAATCCTCTGCCTTGCGGCGCCGGCACACTGGGTTCTAGTCCCGGTCAGGGCGCCGGATTCTATCCCGGTTGCCCCTCTTCCAGGCCAGCTCTCTGCTATGGCCCGAGAAGGCAGTGGAGGATGGCCCAAGTGCTTGGGCCCTGCACCCCATGGGAGACCAGAAGAAGCACCTGGCTCCTGGCTTCAGATTGGTGAGATGCGCCGGCCACAGTGGCCATTGGAGGGTGAACCAATGGCAAAAAGGAAGACCTTTCTCTCTCTCTCTCACTATCCACGCTAGCTGTCAAAAAAAAAAAAAAGAAAAAAAAAGAAAAAAAAAGAAAGAAAGATACATGGAGAGAGAGAACATTTTTCCAAATGAAGAACCAAAGAACAAATTTGACTATGTTCATTAGAATTTACAGTTGAGGTGGGCATAATCTAAATGAAAAGGAGAAGAAACCAAGAAAATAGAAGTAGTAGAAGAGAAAAGTTACTGTCCATGCCTGAAAGAGAAAGCAAGCAAGAGGGAATGCCAATCTTGTGATGAGCAAGACCGTGAGTAGGAAGCAGAGAAAATAGGTGGCTGAAGTACAAACTAGTTGAAAAAGTGGGAGTGTAGATGGGTGAAAAGTATCATAATCGATAAATGGAAAAATATTTATATTTTCATATTTTAAAGATGTATCCTTTTGACCTTTTCACCATACTGCCATTTTTCTTGTACTTTGTCCAACAATAATGAATAGAAGTTGTAAACATTCTTCAGAAAAAGAAAAAAAATGATTTGGAAATCCAGTCAAATGAGTTATTATTGTATCTTTTTTTTTTCTCTATTATGAACACTTCTGGTGGTCATGAGAACAGCAGGTCTTGTAATGCTCCAGAGTTGTCAACAGTTTAGCATTCACACAGAAATACCAGTTCGTTCAGTGCTCCATTTCACCCTTTCTATAAACAATCCTGTTTTACTGTAATGAGGCATCTCCTTCAAATAGACTCCCTAGAAACTCCTTAAGGTCTAGAATTTCATTAACTGTTTTGGCAAAATAATTGTGTAACTTAGCAAATCTAAACTGTTAGTTTTTAAAAGGAGACTCTTTCCATGTTTTAAAGACAGTTTAGAAGTATAGAAATATTCAGAGAATGAACTAAGAAATGCACAATCACCTGTGCCCTAGAATTAAGAGAAAGTTAGTATTTGGTTATTTTTGTTTTCAGGGTTTATGCCCATTGGTGTTTATAAAAGAAACAAAACCATAGTAGCTAACTTAGAGTCCCCTTTTCTCTTCCACAGCTTTAATGCTATCCATTTCCCCCATCAACATACCCGCCTTAGAGACAATAAAATGAATGTGCTATGTCCTGTAACCATTTTAGTCTTTTAAAAGATTTGATTATGAGCATGCATTTGCACACATTGTTGACATTACACAGTGTTACTAAATGTTTTTACTTTAATTTTCTAGTAAGAACACTTAACATGAGGTCTACTCTCTTAACATTTTAAGGGTACATTATTGTTGACTATAGGTACAAAATTTTACAGCAGATCTCTAGAATTTGTCTTGTTTGATGAGTAATTCAACATTCCTAATTATTAACTTAATATTTCTCTTCCTCCCAATGCCTGACAACTTGTGATTGTATAAATTTGACTACTTCAGTAAGTTGAATCATAAAGCATTTGAGTTGGACTTATTTCACTTAGCATAATGTTCTCAAATGTATCACATTGCAAAATTTACTTTTTATAAAAGACTGGATAGTATTCCAATGTGCATACAAAATGTATGTGTGTACCACATTTTCTTTATCCACTCACTTGTCAATGGACATATAGGTTTATTTCCAAATTGTTATTGTGAATAGTGCTATAATAAACATTAGGAATGAAGATGTTTATCATCCTAATTTCAATTCTTTGTATAAATACCCAGAAGTAAGACTGATTTATGATACAGTTGTTCTGTATTAAACTTTCTGAAAAAACACCGGAATGTTTTTCATAATGGATGCACTTCTTTGTGTTCACATCAACATATTGCAAAAATTTTCATTTCTCCACATCCTCATCTACACTTGTGTGCGCTCTCTCTCTCTCTCTCTCTCTCTCTCTGGTAGTAGCAATCCTGACAGGTAGGAGATAATAATACATTATGGTTTTTCATTTCCTAATGATTTGTGATGACTATTTTTTTCTCATAAAAGTGGCCATTTGTAGGTCTTCCAAAGAGAAATGTCTATTCAAGTCCTTAGCCTATGTTTAAATTGTGTGCTTACTATCAGTTTTTTACATCATTGAACTTATATAGTTCAGAAACTCACTCCTTTTCAGATATATGGTTTGTAAACCATACATCCCATATATAGCTCTTCACTCTTTTGATTGTTTCTTTTGCTATGGAGAAGTTTTAGTTTGATGTAATATCACTGGCTCATATTTGTTTTTATTATCTGTGCTTTTACTGTCAAGTCCAGAACATCATTGCCAACCAATATCATGAAACATTTGCCCAGTTGTTTTTCTCTGAATTTTAGAGTTTGGGGGTCATACATTTATGCCTTTAATCCATTTTGAGTTGACTGTTGTGACTCTTTTGCATGGGGATATCCATTTGGTTGAAGAGACTATCTTTTCCCCTATTGTTATTCTTGGCACCTTTATTAGAGACCACTTATTTCTCGGCTCTGTATTCTGTTTTCTTGTCCAATACTATGCTTTCTGATCATTTTAGCTTTATAGTATATTTTAAAATCATGGTTTTCTTTGCTCTTTTATATTTTAGATTTAACAATTTAAAATATTCTCCAAATCTGCCTCATACACAAGCATTATATATATATATATATACCATTATATATACCATATATATATATACATATATATATATCATTATTTTAAAGCATTGGTGGATATGTTAATATCATAATCTGAGATTAAGGAAAAATAATAAAATACACAACATTATAAATATCTATATACCAAACAATATGCCATCCTTACTCTTTTGACTATAAACATAAAATTCCATTTATGGAGCCAACATTGTAGCATAGCAGATTAAATCTCCACCTATGGCCAGTATCCCATATGGCACCAGTTTGTGTCGCGGCTACTCCACATCTGATCCAGCTTACTGCTAATGCACCTGGGAAAGCCCCAGAAGGTAGTCCGTACTTGGTCCCCTGCAAACACTTAGGAGACCCAAATGAAGTTCTTAGCTCCTGGTTTCTACCTGGCCCAGCCCTGGCCTTTGCAGTCATTTGGGGAGTGGACCAGCAAGTGGAAGATCTCTCTCTCTCTCTCTCTCTCTCTCTCTCTGTCTCTACTTGTCTCTCTGTAACTCTGCCTTTCAAATAAATAAATAAGTTAAAAATAAACAAATTTCAATTTATGAAAGAAAACGTGGAATTTGTCTTTCTGTGTCTAGCTTGTTTCAGTTACTATAATAATCTCCAATTCCATCCATTTTGTTGCAGGTGTCAGAATTTCAATTTTACTGCTACATAGTAGATAGTTGTGTATATATGCCACATTTTCTTTTTCCATTCATCCACTGATGGGCATCTAGTCTGATTTTATATCTTTACTTTTGTGAATACCGCTACAATAAGAATTGGAGTATAGGTATCTCATTTTTATTTTCTGACTTCATTTCCTTTGACATAATCCTAGAAGTGGAATATTTAGGTCAAATGATAGATTTATTTTTAGGTTTCTGAGTAATCTCCACACTGGATTTTTTTTCCATAATGACTGTATTAATTTACATTCCCACCAAATTAGAGTTCCCTTTTCGCCACAACTTCCTGGCATTTGTTAATTTTGACTTTTTGATAATAGCCATTATAATTGGAGTGAGATGGTACCTCATGATTTTTTACTTCCATTTTTCTTATGGCTAGTAATACCAAACAGTTTTTTTTTTATGTGTTTATTGATCATTTGTATTTCTTCTTTTAAAAAATGTCTATTTAGATCCCTGGCCCATTTCTTAACTGTTTCCTAATTATTTGTATTGTTGTTGTTGAATCTCTTGAGTTCCTAATATATTCTGGATTTTAGTTCTTTATCAAATGCATAGTTGCTAGTCTTTTTCCCATTCTATCAGTTGTCCCTCCACCCTGTTGATTGTTTCCTTTACTGTCCAGAAACCTCTTAGTTTGATATAGTCCCATCTATCTATTTTTTGCTTTTACTGACTATGCTTTTGGATTCTTCTTGAAAAACTTTTCCAGCATTGTGGCATAGTAGGTTAAGCCTCCACCTGGGTGAAGCTTGGAGCTAGGGAGTCTCTTCCTGATTATATGGTGCTGTGCTGGGGAAGGAGTTCTAGCAAGAAATTCAGTGTCCTGAATCTCCCTATTGGCTTTGGCAAGTCTGGTTTTGTGTTTTTTTCTAGTACAGAAGCTTTTCAACTACTTTCTGATTTCTCACAAAGAGAATTTGTATGTGACTTTTTGCTGAGCCAGTGTGTTTGAGTAAGGAAGGAAGATTTAGGATTTCCTATTCTACTATCTTGCTGTGTTTTCCCAATCCAAATATTCTCATATTTGCACAATTCTGCAGCACATTTTTTCCAATCATCATTAAATTTCCCAGATATATTTATAATGGTAACTTAAATCAAATTAATGCATTTTGTTATTTGTTTGGAAAATGTGTTTTGCCTTTATGGTTTTTTGAAACTTTAGGTTGATTCTTTTTTTTTTTTTGACAGGCAAAGTGGACAGTGAGAGAGAGAGACAGAGAGAAAGGTCTTCCTTTGCCGTTGGTTCACCCTCCAATGGTCGCTGCAGCCGGCGCACCGTGCTGATCCGAAGCCAGGAGCCAGATGCTTCTCCTGGTCTCCCATGGGGTGCAGGGCCCAAGTACTTGGGCCATCCTCCACTGCACTCCCGGGCCACAGCAGAGAGCTGGCCTGGAAGAGGGGCAACCGGGACAGAATCCGGTGCCTCGACCAGGACTAGAACCTGGTGTGCCGGCGCCACAAGGCGGAGGATTAGCCTATTGAGCCACGGTGCTGGCCCAGTTGATTCTTTACTGCCATTATAGACAATGATTACCATTTGTCTGAATGTCTCCTGGTATATATGCTTAAGATGTTTCCAGGTACGTACTTAGAAGCTGAATTGGTGTGTCATAGGGAACATGCACCTTCAGCTTGACCAAACAGCTCCAAATTAATTCAAATAAAGTGTATTGATTTTCACTGTTACCAGGATTTCTTGTCTTGCATCTTTGCTAGTAGTTGACATTGTCAAACCTTTTGCTGATATAATTGTATCATATTTTTTATTTAATGTTTTACTTTGTCACTATTATAACTTCTACTCCTCATACTACTATTAGATTACAGCCTTTGGTCTTTACTGTCTACTAAGCTCTTTTTTAAAAAGACTTATTTATTTACTTGAAAGGCAGAGTTACAGAGAGGCAGAAGCAAAGAGAGAGAGAGAGAGAGAGAGTGAGTGAGAGAGAGAGAAAGAGAGAGAGATCTTCCATCCATTGATTCACTCCCCAAATGGCCCCAATATCCAGAGCTGGGCTGATCTGAAGCCAGGAGCCAGAAGCTTTTTCCAGATCTCCCACGTGTGTACAGGAGCCGAAGGACTTGGGCCATCTTCCATTGCTTTTCCAGGCCATAGCAGAAAGATGGCTCAGAAGTGGAGCAGCTGGAACTCGAACCAGCGCCCATATAGGATGCCAGCACTGCAGTTGGTGGTTTTACCCACTATGCCACAGCGCCGGCCTCCTAAGCACTCTTCTAAGAACATTTATGTATGAACTAGTTTAGTTATCACAATTATTGTATGAATTATTTATAGTTTCTATCTTCATTGAAGATATGGAAAAACTGAGACACGTTAACATTAAATAACTTGTGAAAGGTCAAATATCTAATAAATGAGGTTAAGCATCATTGCATGTCTTTATTAGAGGATTTTCCTCTGTTGTGTATTTATTTTTATTACCTTTTGCCACTTTGTCTATCATGTTGCTTATCTTACACTTGTGGATTTGTGGAAGTTCTTTACATATTCTGGGCATACCATTCTGTAAGTGTGGTGGTTATATTGCTCAATTGATTTCTGGGGGAAAGTGTATTAAAATCTCTCATTACACAAAATGGAAGATTTGTACACTTCACCTTATAATTTTATCAATATATTACCTAGTAGATTTCTAGGATAGATGTTAAGACTTACAAGGACTTTATGGTTATACCATTTCTCTTTCTTCTTCTGTTTATGATTATGCAATATCCTCCTGTAGTTACATTATTTTTACCTGAAATTATATCTGTGTAGTATCTGTATTACCGCATAGAGTGCTTACACTAGCAATTACTAAATTATTGACTATATTTAATTTTTCTTTTACATCACTGCCTCTCCTATTAGACAATTATATATCCTTGTCCTGTTGACATCAGGCTTCACCTTATGACTTACTTTGGAAAAACAATGTAAGGAGAAAGGCCATGCACCACTTTCAACCAAAATCTTTAAGAGTCATCATATCGTTCCTCCATTTTTTCCTTTTAATATGGGATACTAATATCAAATACAGAGATATGCCATTGTCTGGTCCTTGGATGGAAAACAAATGGAGTAGAATTGGAGATAATCCCTAATGGACTTACAACATGAATAAAAAATACCTCTTTGTTACTGGAAGCTGCTAAGCTCTCTGGAGCCATTTAAAAATTGCAGATTGGTACAACATGACGCATTGATAGAAAGCTTATACCTGAGCCAAAATCTTTCACAAGCTCATCAACTCCAGCTCTTGTTTCCCAATATGAACTACAGTTCTGTCTTTATGCAACAAAGACGATTTTCCTTTTTTGATTTCAAGTTCAATAATTCATTCAAGCATTTTAGGAGTTATGCTTTTCTAGTATTTATATGTATTTGAAGTAAAAGTAGAGCATTCTCTCATTAGCTTAGATTATCATATTTACTTAGAAATTCTTGACAGTATTTAAAATTGTTGGTCTTTGAAGTAAACCACTATTAGTCTGTTGCTTAGAGTGTTTTTGGAAGTTTTGATTTTACGATGTTTTGATCAATAACATCATAGGACTTTTAATGCTTACATAGTGAATTTCAATAAGCATTGCATACTTTTTCTTATACATGTTCTCATCTGTTTAATGAAATAACAGAACTAGTAATTGACCCCACATACAAAAATGTTGTTTGCATGTTTCTTAGGTTTTAGAAACAAGTACAATTTCATCTTTATTTTTAATATATATATTTTTAAATTTATTTGACAGGTAAAGTTATAGACAGTGAGAGAGAGAGACAGAGAGAAAGGTCTTCCTTCCATTGGTTCACTCCCCAAATGGCCGCCACTGCCGGCGCTGTGCCGATCCGAAGCCAGGAGCCAGGTGCTTCTTCTTGGTCTCCCATGTGGATGCAGGGGCCCAAGCACTTGGGCCATCCTCCACTGCCCTCCCAGGCCACAGCAGAGAGCTGGACTGGAAGACGGGCAACTGGGACTAGAACCAGCGCCCATATGGGATGCCGGTGCCACAGGCGGAGGATTAACCTAGTGCACCATGGCGCTGGCCCCAATTACATCTTTCTTTTTTTTTAACTTTTATTTAAGGAATATAAATTTCCAATGTACAGCTTATGGATTACAATGGCTTCCCTCCCCATTACTTCCCTCCCACCTGCAACCCTCCCCTTTCCCTCTCCTTCTCCCCTTCCATTCACATCAAGATTCTTTTTCAATTCTCTTTATATACTGAAGATCAGTTTAGTATATATTAAGTAAAGATTTCAACAGTTTGCCCCCACATAGCAACACAAAGTGAAAAAATACTGTTGGAGTACTAGTTATAGCATTAAATTAACAGTGTACAGCACATTAAAGACAGAGATCCTACATGATATTTTTTAAAAATTGATTAATTTTCTATGCAATTTCCAATTTAACACCAGGGGTTTTTTTTTTTTCATTTTCAATTATCTTTAAATACAGAAGATCGATTCAGTATATACTAAGTAAAGATTTCATCAGTTTGCACCCACACAGAAACACAAAGTGTAAAATACTGTTTCAGTACTAGTTATAGCATCACTGCACATTGGACAGCACATTAAGGACAGATCCCACATGAGATGTAAGTACACAGTGACTCCTGTTGTTGACTTAACAATTTGACACTCTTGTTTATGGCATCAGTAATCTCCCTAGGCTCTAGTCATGAGTTGCCAGGGCTATGGAAGCCTTTAGGGTTCGCCGACTTTGATCTTATTCCGATAGGGTCATAGTCAAAGTGGAAGTTCTCTCCTCCCTTCAGAGAAAGTTACCTCCTTCTTTGATGGCCCTGTTCTTTCCACTGGGATCTCACTCACAGAGATCTTTCATTTAGGTCTTCTATTTTTTTTCCAGGGTGTCTTGGCTTTCCATGCCTGCAATACTCTCATGGGCTCTTCAGCCAGATCTGAATGCCTTAAGGGCTGATTCTGAGGCCAGAGTGCTATTTAGGATATCTGCCATTCTGAGTCTGCTGTGTATCCCACATCCCATGTTGGATCGTTTTTTCCCTTTTTGATTCTATCAGTTAGTATTAGCAGACACTTGACTTGTTTGTGTGATCCCTTTGACTCTTAGACCTATCAGAGTGATCACTTGTGAACTGAAATTGATCACTTGGACTAGTGAGATGGCATTGGTACATGCCACCTTGATGGGATTGTATTGGAATCCCCTGGCACGTTTCTAACTCCACCATTTGGGGCAAGTGCGATTGAGCATGTCCAAAATTGTACATCTCCTCCCTCTCTTTTTCCCACTCTTATATTTAACAGGGATCACTTTTCAGTTAAAATTTAAACATCTAAGAATAATTATGTGTTAATTACAGAGTTCAACCACTAGTACTAGAACAACAACAACAACAAAAATACTAAAAAGATAAAGTATTACATTGTACATCAACAGTCAGGACAAGAGCTGATCAGATCAGGGAACAGGAAAGGAAACAGTCAAACCAAAGAAAAGAAGAGGAAATCAGAAATCTAAAAAATATTGTTGGGAATCTATAGGATACTATTAAAAAAACCAACATTCGGGTTCAGGGAGTTCCTGAAGGCATGGAGAGGGAGAAAGGATTAAAAGGCCTTTTTAGTGACATACTAGCAGAAAATTTCCCAGGTTTGGAGAAGGAAAGAGACATCCTAGTACAGGAAGCTCATAGAACCCCTAGTAAACATGACCAAAAGAGATCCTCACCACGACACATTGTAATTAAACTCACCACAATGAAACATAAAGAAAAGATTCTAAAATGTGCAAGAGAGAAACCTCAGATTACTCTCAGAGGATCTCCAATTAGACTCACAGCTGACTTCTCATCAGAAACCCTACAAGCTAGGAGGGAATGGTGAGATATAGCCCCGGTACTAAGAGAGAAAAAACTGCCAGCCCAGAATATTATATCCTGCAAAGCTCTCATTTGTGAATGAAGGTGAAATAAAGACCTTTCACAGCAAACAGAAATTGGAAGAATTCGTCGCCACTCGTCCAGCCCTGCAAAAGATGCTTAAAGATGTGTTACACACAGAAACACAGAAACACGGTCATCAATATGAAAGAAGGTAAAGGAAGGAAACGTCACAGCAAAAGATCACAGGAAGTTCAAAGCATATATTAGAAAATATCTTTGGGAAATGGCATGGCAAAGTTACTCCTTCTCAATAGTCACATTGAATGTTAATGGCCTGAACTGTCCAGTTAAAAGACACCGATTGGCTGATTGGGTTAAGGAACAATTCCATCTTTCAAAAGATTATCTTCTCTAAATTTAACTAAAATGGATGGCAATCATTCTAATTTTTATTAGCTTTGTTTTCTCCCAGTAATATATGGCAACATTTCTAAAAATAGTCACCAATTGTAGAAAGCTATGTTCTGAATTCCTTCTTTATACTCTTATGTTTGAAGAGGATTTATTAAAACATGGGTAAAGTGAAACAGAGAGCAAAATGAGCAGCAGTAATTTGCTTCTTCAGGCAGAGAGTAAAAGCTTGAACATTTATGGTATATGAAAGAACCAATTTCAAGGAAAAGTTTTATGTTTCTGGAAAAAAACGTGTGTGAGTACGTGTACCTTTTTGTATGTATAATATTGACACACATACATTTCAGATAATGGATTTGTGGTTAGTTAATTGGTATGAGGGTATATGTATATGTAATAGATGAATTTTAGTGTTTCCGTTTAAAAGCTACTAATGGATTTTAGCATTAGAAATTGTAAAAAATTGGATCAAACTCAATCACACTAATTTTCATGATTTTCACAAAAATTTCATATCCTTTTGAAATGGAGCCACTAAACAGTGCCTTGAATGAAGATGATAAATACCATCAGCCCCGTCTCCTAGCTGCCCTCCCTTAGCCTTAAATGTCCTTGCCCTGCCTTTTGATAATAAAATTAACTCAATGGATTTAGAGTGGAACAGCTGACCCTGCAAAGTTCTAATCACTAGACTGAGGAAGTAATTTGTTTCTCCAATAGATAACAACTTGATGGCTTCTATTGTCTCAAGAAGTTTATTTAGTGGAATTCCAGGTCAGGAGCAGAAAGGCACTACCATCTGCCTTTAGCCCCTAGACTGAGGGAAGCCCATTATGCCATCATAAAAATTCCCTGAAAAGCATGGCAATGCTGACCGATCAATGGAAGGCCACGAGCACCACTGACCAACCAGGAACTTGGACATGTGCTGAACAGTCACCTCTCAGCCGCATCATCAATCTGTAAGAACTTTCCCTGCTTACCCCTTGGGAAGCCCAGGAATTAACCAATAGCTGCCCGCCTCCTTGCTCTATGCTTTGCAATTAACACCTAATTTCGCCCACCATCCCAGTATCAATGATTGGCTTTTTGTACATCTGGAAAGTGCATGCAGGTTTGGAGGGGTCTATAGCAACTCCTCCGACTAGTTTTTGGATATTTTTGCTGTAACAATCTTTAATTTGCACTAATGGTTTAATCTATATTTTCACTGTATAAAGAAGAAAGACTGACTTCTCCTTGACAAAAATGAAAGCACTAGTATTACTCCCTTTTCAGTAATGCACTTTGGGTCCTACATTAAATCTAGATTGATATATTTAATAAAAGGATACCTGTAAAATGACATTTGTTAAAATACAATGATTTGGGCTCTACAGATGAAATAATCCCAAATGGTAATTAAAAGAAGAAAAATGCCTATACTTCTTTTCAGAGAACGTATAAAGATGCACTTGCTTGCTTCACATAGAAGTGTAAACACTTTAGAAATCATTTAATATTTCTCTGGCTCCTTGGAAAAACTTTGGGTGCAAATAAAAATACATCTATGCAATCTAATATTATTAAAATTTTGCTTTGAAGTTAATATCCTCTAAAAATAAGAAATTAAGTACCACAATCCATTATCTTTGCAAAATACCAAGAAAACATCTAACTGTCTTACCTTGCTGTTTTCAGTAAGTCTGAAAACCTGTTTGTCAACGAGCAATTCTATTTTAATTGACCAAACATAAAATCAGTTGGCTGAAAAAATTGCAAATATTGTTGAAGCAACTTCAAAGGTTGGTTTATTACATTTTAGGATAATGAAAGCACACCAATTTCAAGGTTTTACACATAGTTCATAGACCATGAAGTCCAGGCTTTATGTTTGATGGTTGCTGTACTTCAGGAGAAAAAAAAAAACATGGAAGAGTAAGGACAATATACTCCTGGGGTCATTTTCATTTGTATCCCCTTGGCACTAACAGCTATAAGGAACCTAATTGAAAGTATCTTAGGAAACAAAACATCTATAATGAGATATGGTCAAGAAAAAATTCCATAGAAAATGGTTTGGATGTCTTCAACTAAATTTACTACTCTTTGTCATATGAGAAAATCACTTGACCATTTCTATAAAATAAGCAAGTGGCAAGGAGATTGGTTTCCATTTTTCCAGGACTTTTGGTTCTGAATCATTCTTTTGAACTCTTTGGATCTCACTGACATCACATTCTAACAGTATTCCCCAAGGTGGCAATAATTGTGAGAGTCGACATGAATCCCACAGTACACTATTCTACCAAGAAGGTCATAGCCATTGCCTAGAACATTATTTGAGTCTACTGCTGGGGTAGCAATTACTCTCATACTGTGGGAGTCAGCAGTTTTTTTAACTACATACATGAGGAGTTAGAGTGTGATGGGAGGTGCAGCTCATGTCTAACTGCTAAAGTTTACTCATCCTACATTTGTATAAATAAAAGGAACACTCAAGTGACCCTTTCCAATGTAAAGAAAATTAACTTAAATGATTTAATTTTCCAAACCAAAATTAGAAGTGTAAACTCTCTGCTGTTCAGAAAACACGGAATCCTGTCTTCAAGACCTATTATTCTGTGAAATTCATCATTTGGATTTATCTACAGGCTTAAAATTCCTGATTGCACCTAAGATGAATTTAAAATATAAGGTCAAAGATATAGGATTGAGCATGTGGTGAGGATGGCACAAAATCTCATAGATACACCAACAGAGATATAACTGTCAGAAATTGATAAAAAAAAAAAAAACTATCGAAATACATATAGGTGTGTGGTAGCCAGGATCTTAAGTCATCTTCATTATCTCTGATTACTGGTATTTATAAACTCATATAATTTACTCCACTTCAGTGTGGGCATGATCTGTAACTTTTCTCCAACAAGTAGAATATAGCCAATGTGATACCATGTACTTAATTGTATGTCTATGATTATTTTATATAAAATAGCAAGCTCCATGTGGTTGGAATCTCTTATCTCATTGATGAGCTGGGAGAAGCAAGCTGCCATGTTATAGTCTATAGTGTGGAGAGACCCACATACCAAGAAACGTGGGTGACCTCTGGTTGATAGCCAGAAGCTTCATTCTGGCATGCCAAGAGGAACTGAATACAGCCAACAACTATATGAACTTGGAAGTAAATCCTTTCCCAGCGAGTCTTATATGAGAACCCAGGCCTGGCCAATACTTTTTTTTTTTTAACTTCTCTGAGAACTCAGTTATTGTCATGCTAAGAATCCTGACTCACTGAAATTGTGAGATAATAAATGTGTGTTGTTTTAAGTGATAATGCTGGGATAATAGTGTTATGTAGAATTAGAAAACTAACACAGGTTATGTCAATGGCAGAAACATAATATTTTAGAGCAAATTTATCCCTCATGAGCCAAAGCCAGTAAAGGATTAAGAGACATTTATAGATGTGTATCATGTTTCTAGATGGAGAAGGAATAGTGATATAAAGTTCTGAAGATAAACATAGCAATGTCTTTAAAGTATGCACACTGCCTGATATGTAGTATCTACTCAATTAATGTTATTTGCTGACGGTGATTGTTGAAAGTAAAATGAGTTGTGGTTGCTACTGAACATCATGACCCTTTGAAAACTGAAACTTTCTTATTTTCATTTTCAATTATCTTTATATACAGAAGATTAATTTAGTATATATTAATAAAGATTTCAACAGTTTGCACCACACAGAAACACAAAGTGTAAAGTACTGTTTGAGTACTAGTTATAGCATTAATTCATATTGTACAACACATTAAGGACAGAAATCCTACATGGGGAGTAAGTGCACAGTGACTCCTGTTGTTGACTTAACACTTGACACTCTTGTTTATGGCGTCTGTAATCACCCTAGGCTATAGTCATGAGCTGCCAAGGCTATGGAAGCCTCTTGAGTTTGCCAACTCTGATCTTATTTAGACAAGGTCATAGTCAAAGTGGAAGTTCTCTCCTCCCTTCAGAGAAAGATACCTCCTTCTTTGATGGCCCGTTCTTTCTGCTGGGATCTCACTCACAGAGATCTTTCATTTAGGTGTCTTGGCTTTCCATGCCTGAAATACTCTCCTGGGCTCTTCAGCCAGATCTGAATGCCTTAAGGGCTGATTCTGAGGCCAGACTGCTATTTAGGACATCTGCCATTCTATGAGTCTGCTGTGTATCCCACTTCCCATGTTAGATCGTTCCCTCATTTTTAATTCTTTCAATTAGTATTAGCAGACACTTGTCTTCTTTATGTGATCCATTTGACTCTTGATGCTTTCATTATGATCAGTTGTGAACTGAAACTGATCACTTTGACTAGTGAGATGGCATTGGTACATGCCAACTTGATGGGATTGTATTGGAATCCCCTGGCACATTTCTAACTCTACCGTTTAGGGCAAGTCCAATTGAGCATGTCCCAAACTGTACATCTCTTCCCTTTCTTATTCCCATTCTTATATTTAACAGGGATCACTTTTCACTGAAATTTAAACACCTAAGGATAATTGTGTGTTAATTACACAGTTCAACCAATGGTATTAACTAGAACAAAAAAATACTAAAAAGGATAAGTATTAAGTTATTCATCGACAGTCAGGACAAGTGCTGATCAAGTCACTGTTTCTCATAGTGTCCATTTCACATCAACAGGTTTCCTTTTTGGTGTTCAGTTAGTTGTCAACAATCACAGAGAACATATGATATTTGTCCCTTTGGGACTGGCTTATTTCACTCAGCATGATGTTTTCCAGATTCCTCCATTTTCTTGCAAATGACTGGATTTCATTTTTTACTGCTGTATAGTATTCTATAGAGTAGATATCCCATAATTTCTTTACCCAGTTGATGGTCATTTAGGTTGATTCCATGTCTTAGCTATTGTGAATTGAGCTGCAATAAACATTAAGATACAGACAGCTTTATTTTTATTTGCCAATTTAATTTCCTTTGGGCAAATTCCAAGGAGTGGGATGGCTGGATCATGTGGTAGGGTTATATTCAGGTTTCTGAGGAATCTCCAGACAGACTTCCATAGTGGCTTAACCAGTTTGCATTCCCACCAACAGTGGATTAGTGTCCCTTTTTCCCCACATCCTCTCCAGCATCCTTTGTTGGTAGATTTCTGTATGTGAGCCATTCTAACTGGGGTGAGGTGAAACCTCATTGTGGTTTTGAATTTCATTTCCCTGATGGCTAGTGATCCTGAACATTTTTTTCATGTGTCTATTGGCCATTTGGATTTCCTCTTTTGAAAAATGTCTATTGAGGTCCTTGGCCCATCTCTTAAGTGGGTTGTTTGTTCTGTTGTTATGGAGTTTCTTGATTTCTTTGTAGATTCTGGTTATCAACCCTTTATCTGTAGTAGAGTTTGCAAATATTATTTTCCCAATCTGTTGGTTGCTTCTTCACTTTCCTGACTGTTTCTTTTGCAGTACAAAAACTTCTCAATTTGATGTAATTCCAATTGTTAATTTTGGCTTTGACTGCCTGTACCTCTGGGGTCTTTTCCAAGAAATCTTTGCCTGTGCCAATATCCTGCAGGGTTTCTTGTGTTCTGTAATAATTTGATGGTGTCAGGTCATAGATTTAGATCTTTAATCCATGTTTAGTGGATTTTTTTGTAAGGTGTAAGGTAGGGGTCTTGCTTCATGCTTCTACACATGGAAATCCAGTTGTCCCAGCACCATTTATTGAATAGATTGTCCATGATTCATGGACTAATACAATTCTGAAATATAGGACAGACGTAGAAAAACTTTGCAGCTGAATATTCTAGTCATGGCAGTCAGCTCTAGGGTTTGGAATTTCTGTGTGTGTGTGTCTCTTTATCTGGAGAAAAGCTGCTTACATACATAGCCATGGTTTGTGACTTATTAGCTATGATCTCTGGGGTAATTACTTATTTCTGTAATTCCACTTCCTTTTTTTCTAAAATGGGGATGGCAATATTACAGTTTATATAGTTGCTGTGTGAATTAAGTAAGTTAATTCATCTAAAGAAACTGAACAATGCCCAAGAGATATATATTCATCAACAAATGTTAGGTATTATAATAAAATCAATAACTAAAATGTGGAAACGACCATCAACAGATAAATGAGAAAGAAAATGTGATTTTTACATACAACAAAATATTATTCAGCTTTCAAAAGAAATGAAACCTAAGACATGGATGAACTCTGAAGACAATATTTTAAGTGAAATAAGCCAGACGCAGTAGGACAAACACTGCACAATTCCATTTATATGAGAATTCTAAAATATTCATAGAAGCAGAGTAGAATGGTGGTTGTCAGGGACTGGAGAAACAGAGAAGTGCATGGTAGTTGTTCAATGGGTATAGAATTTCAGTTATGCAAGATAATAAGCTCTAGAGAAGCAACATTGTGCCAATACTTAACAGTGCTGTATTAAAATTTTGTTGAATGGTAGTATCTCATTTTAAGTATTCTTATCACAATTTTTTTCATTGACCAATTGTCTCATTATTTATCTACATTTACTCATTTCATCAATATTTTACTTCAATGCTTATCAAGATACGACACTGAACAAAACAGACATAGTCCTTTAAAGTGTAATTGAAGGAGAAAGGCAAAGGTTACTACTTACAATTGTCTTGTTCCCACTTTGTTCTGCATTCTGAAGCATCTTCTTACAGACGAACATTTCACCAGCACTGGCTCCTTGAGAAGGACTCCTAGAAGAAAACATCTTTGTCGCTGCTGCTGCGTTAGGAGCTTTTCTAAGATTTTTAGTGTGTATCTATGTCATTTCTAACTGTACCAATGGGGTTTTCTCTGAAGTCTAAATATGAAGCATTGGTTGCATGTGGGCAAGATGGCCTGTAGGAACACTCATTGGTAATGACAAAAATCATACCTTGTGGCCACGGCTAATGAGAGGAAAAGAGACGGAATCAGATTTTTTTTCCCCTAGTAGAAAAAGAAGATATGGTAGCATAGTTGGTTCTGGCGGCAAAAGAGAGACATGGCATAGGAATTAGGTGTTATAATATCCACACTTTTGAAAATTATAGTGTGTGAACTACATAGCTTAAGTCAAAATTAATTTTAATAGTGACTGTATCCTTGGAATGATTTTCAGGTATTTGGGAGTGATCTTGAGCAATATTTGAGTACAACCAAATTACAGCATGCAAGAAATATTTGAACACCCCTACATGCTTCTTGAAGTTCAGAGTCATAGGATTTGACCTAAAACACTCTTTATGCAGCCATCTCTTAATCATTTGTGGGAATACAGGCCAGAGTTGGTACACTTTTTCTGCCTATTTGGGACAATTCCAGGTGGTGTAAAGAACGAGGAGAAGCATGGCAGCAGTAACTCATTTCTGGCCCAAGTGTGCTTTTGTGACTGTCAGCACAGAGCTCCATGCCATCTTCTCTATCTCTGTCCTCCTACTGATTCTATCTTACATGACAGCTGTTAAAGGTTTAGCAACCAGGGTAGCATGCACCGAGAAGTCATTCATCAAAAGGCACATCATCCAAAATTATAGAATTTATTTTTTAATTTTTTATGTTTTTTAAAAATTGTTTCCCAAAGAAACCTTTTATTTAATGAGTACAAATTTCATAGGTACACCTTTAGGAATACAGTGATTTTTTCCACCATGCCCACCCTCCCACCTGCACTCCCACCCCACCTCCTCCTCTCCCTCCCATTCCCTGCCCCATTCTCCATTAAGATTCATTTTCAATTAAGTTTATACACAGAAGACAGGCTCTATACTAAGTAAAGATTTCAACAATTTGCACACACACACACACACACACAAAATATTTGAGAACAGGTTTTACAGTTAACTCATAATACAACTCATTTAGGACAGAAGCCCTGCATGGGAAGTAAGTGCACAGTGGCTCCTGTTGTTAATTTAACAATTAACACTCTTATATATGATGTAAGGTTTCCAAGACTATGGAAGCATTTTGAATCCACAATCTCTTTCAGAATTTAGATAAGGCCATAAGCAAAGTGGAAGTTCTCTCCTCCCTTCAGAGAAAAGTAGATCCTTCTTCAATGGCCACTTCTTTCCACTGGGATCTCACTCACAGAGATCCCTCATGTAAGACATTTTTTGCCATAGTGTCTTGAATTTCCATGCCTGAAATGCTCTCATGGCCTTTTCAGCCAGACCAGAATGCCTTAAGGGCTGATTCTGAGGTCAGAGTGCTATTTAAAGTTATTGTCACTCTATGAGTCTGCTGTGTGGACTGCTTCCCATGTTGGAACATCCTCTCCTTTTTAATTCTATCTATTATTATTACCAGACCCTTGATCTTATTTATATGATCCTTTTAATGCTTAATACTATCTATATGATCACTTTAACAGTTAAGATGGCATTTTTGCCACCCACCTAGATTAATGGGATTTGGGGTCCCATGACAAATTTTTAAACTGTACCTTTAGAAGTAAGTCTTTAGGAATGTATGCAGAACTATACAGCTTTGCAGCTACAAACTTCTTCCTCCATCTCTTATTCCCACTCTTTTTTTTTTTTTTGACAGGCAGAGTGGATAGTGAGAGAGAGAGACAGAGAGAAAGGTCTTCCTTTTTGCCGTTGGTTCACCCTCCAATGGCCGCTGCGGCCGGCGCATCACGCTGATCCGAAGCCAGGAGCCAGGTGCTTCTCCTGGTCTCCCATGCGGGTGCAGGGCCCAAGGACTTGGGCCATCCTCCACTGCCTTCCCGGGCCATAGCAGGGAGCTGGCCTGGAAGAGGGGCAACTGGGAGATAATCCAGTGCCCCGACCGGGACTAGAACCCGGTGTGCCGGCGCCGCAAGGCGGAGGATTAGCCTGTTAAGCCACGGCGCTGGCTCCCACTCTTATTTTTTACCAAGATCTATTTTCAATTGACTTTATACACATTTGTGTACACATGTAACTCTATGTTAAGTAATGAGTTCAACAAATACTGTGAGGAAGAGAAAAGGTGGCTAGAGGGGTGCCCAACCTCTCTGTTCCTCTATACCTTCTCTTTTTTTCTGTGTGGAACTTCAAAAGCAGTTTGCCAAGCTGTCCCTCCCCCTGCTATTTGCAGCTCTGTGGACCCAAGATTTCAGATCTCACATAGTCCGCTAGGGGCTGGTGCCAACTTCCGTGGTCTGAGTCTCCTCCACTTCCCTTTCTTATTTGATCTTTCTGCGTGGCCCTTCCAAGCCACTGTTGCTCTCCTGTGCTTCCTGTCAAGAATTTCTCATGGCTCTATCTCTGGCGTGTATCTTCTCTTCTTTTTAACTATCTATTTTGCCTTGCATGATTCAGATCGTCCTGTTGCTATACTGCCATCTTGGGACCTCCCTCAATTAATTTTTAAAATGGCAAGTGTGCACATGAGTTCAAAATACAAAAGAAATCATCAGGCCTTTCTTGTGACTCAGTGGATTAAGCTGCCACCTGTGACACTGTGACACTGGCATCCCATATCTGAGCACTTGTTACAGTCCCAACTGCTCCACTTACCATCCAGCTCCCTGCTAATGCACCTGGGAAAGCAGCCTAAGATAGTCCAAGTTCTTGGGTTCCTGCCACCTACATAGGAGATCCAGATGGAGTTTCAGGTTCCTAGCTTTGGACTGGCCACTCCCCTGCCATTGCAGTCATTTTAGGAGTGAACCAGTGGATGAAAGATTCTCTCATTCTCTCTCTCTCTCCCTCTCTCCCTCTCCCTCATCCTATCCCTGTAACTGCCTTTCAAGTAAGTAAATAATTATTTAAGAAATCAAGAGAGACCAAAAAATAACCAAACAAAAAAAATGAATACTATACTCCCTTTTCCCAGCCATCCTATCTCCTTCCTCAGAGGCAACTGCTTTCATTTCTAGGAAGTTTTTTTGTAATCACTTTATTAACTTTTCCTTAACTCATTTATCTCTGTGATTTTTTTTTTAAATGTTGTCCTTGCTGGACTGCACTCCAATTTAAAATAAAGCAAAACTTCTCTCTGGTGTTTTCTATCTCTTTGCCTGTTTACCCAACTTTCTGGATAATTTTTATCTATTTTCCAAATATTCTACTGAATTTCATGAAGTTGTATCCCTTAAACAAAATAAATAAAATAATAATAGAAAAGTTTTGTTATAAAATTGTAATTTCCAACTGCTTATTATCTTTAATTTTACATATTGTTATTTTATTTATTTGAAAGACAGAGAGAAGGACAGAGAAAAAGAGTTCTGTCATTTTCTGATTCACTCTGCAAATGTCTACCATGATCGGAACTGAGCCAGTATAAAGCCAGGAGCCAGGGACTCAGTCTAGTTCTCCCACATGGGTGACAAAGACCAAATACTTGAACCATCACTTGTTGCCTCCCGGGGTGCTCATTAGCAGGAAACTGGAAGCAACAGGAATGCAAACTCAGGCACTCTGCTATGGGATACAAGTGTCCCAAACCCTGCTCCAAATGCCTGCCTCTTGCTACTATGTTTAAAATGCTCCTTTGTGATATCATCTAATTCTTGATGTATAGTGGCAGTATGTTTTATATGGATCTAATTATATTTATTATTTTCCCCCTAAGTTACCTTCTTTCTGTATATAGTTTATTTTCTCTAAGTTGCTTTTCTCCCTATGTATTTACTTTTTTGTCATATTCATCTTTATGAGAGAATACAAATACCTAGATACCACTGTTCTTGGATCTGAGTGGAGAAATGGGCTAAAGCAAGCGCTGAGAATTCTGCATGAATATGTTCACTTACTCCAGTGTTTCTCATATGGTTCCTGTCAACTGAACCAGACATCCTTTCAATCTGGAGATCCTCTATTTTTTTCTCTCCAGAAATCAAATATTTAATTATCCCTTTGGATGGACAGAGGGAACATTCTCAATAGAGTGAAGTGCAGAAGAACTGAATTTGATCATTAAACCTCCCTCATTTCAATCTTACTTTACTTCCTCTGCCAGTTGCTAAGCTTGTTGAGGATTTTTATGGTGTAAATCAGATTACTCTTGTTTTTACCACTGCCAGCTTGAAATTTTGCTTCCTCAGGTTTGAGATGTTTCACCCTTCTGCTTTACAGCTTCTAAAATTATATAAGCTTTGGCTTTTCTCCTGGAATTCTGATCCTTGTAAATTTATATTTTTCAAGTACCCCATTCTACAAATCTAACTTGGGCTTTCCAAGGGAGTTTAACTGGATGTGTGTATTTAATTTATCATTTTGCTTGAGTTATACTCCAGACATGGAGTTGGATATAAATTTCAACCAGATTAGTCTTTGATCTCTAAGAATTATTTGACTCTGCTAATCATTCTCCTTGAGAAAACATTCTCTTTACTTTTCTTTCAAATTTTCCTTCATTTGCTCTAATTCCATCAATGTTTTTCTTCACTCTCGTATGATGTGTTTTCTTCATCCAGTATAAATAATGGAATTACAAAGGGATAAGCCCTAGGTACTCTTTCTTCTCATAGTATTCCCTCTCCATATGGTGTTTTGAAGATGAAGTTCTTTGCTGACCACCTGCATTAGAAGTACTAGTGACAATATAAATGATGGAGCTCCACTAAGAACATTTACTAAATCAGAATCTCTATAAATGGGACATTGAAATAGCATTTTAAATAATCTCCCCCACAGTTCTTTCATATAACAAAATTTGATTTATACTTCTAGAGAAAATTCTATCCATAGTTATAACAGCTATAATTTATTGCATAACAAATTGTCCCTAAACCTCATACTGAAAACAAGAATAAATATGTAGTTTCTTAGAATTCAAGAGTGGCTTGTTGTTTGTTTGGAATTGTATTACAAGAGTTCACTATGTGTTTCTCACAATTCCACCTATCTTCTTAACAGTACTTGAGTAGCCAATAGGCTTACAAAATATAGTGACTACTTGCTGAAGTAAATGGAAGTTTGCTTACTGGCCTTTCTAATAAAGATAACATATCTATCCATAGCAAAGGGAAGGTAACCTTAAGCTTGGATTTCTTCAGTTGTAATTCGTATATATCATCCATCTGTGTCATATGTCACCACTATGGGATTTAGGGAGCAAGAAACCATCAAGAAGCTCATGTTTCCTGCTCTGATGTTGATAAGATAGTTCTCTTCTCCCATCCTGTAGCGATATCTTCCACTAGCATCTATGAAATCGTGGTGGACTGACTTGTTATATTACAAGTATGATAAACTCTCAGATCCTTTATAAGTTACAATTAGATACAGAGGGAGAAAGCAAGGATATACTAATCCTTGATTGGAGTAGAAGGATCAACTTCCTAGCCTCATTTACCTACTGGAATGCTTATAATGACTGTTGATGCCTCAATTTCTCTACATTGTAGACTTTCCACTCTGCTTCTGATCCAGATTCCTGTTAATACACCTAAGGAGGCAGCTCATGATAGCTCAAGAGCTGAGGCCACTGCCATCCATGTAGGAGACCTGGATGGAATTTCCTGGCTCCTGGCTTCAGCCTGGCCTTGTCCCAGCTGTTGAGGGTTGAGAGCATTTGAGGAGTGAACCAGTGGATGAAAGAAATGTCTCTCTCTCTCTCTCTCTCTCTCTCTCTCTCTCTCTGTAATTCTGCCTTCAAATAAACTAAATAATAAATCTTAAAAAAGAAACCCTTGAACAGGACTGTGGTGGAATGATGTGAAAAGGCCATATCAAGATGGCCACTGAGGATAAAAGTTCATGCCAAGATGGCCGCTGAAGAGAAAAGGTCATGCCAAGATGGCCGCTGACAACAGAAACTGCCTGGCAACAGGCCATGATTGGATGGCTTCGGAAACCACATGACAACAGAGGAAACCACATGACAACAGAGCCTGATTGACAGCAGGCCATGATTGGATGGTTTCAGAAACTGCCTGGCAACAAGAGCCTGACTGGCAACAGGCTGTGATTGGATGGCTTTGGAAACTGCCTGGCAACAGGCTGTGATTGGTTGGGGCATAGACCGCCCCTTGACCGGATTGGCTGGTCTTGCCTATATAAGCTGTTGTACTAACTCAAATAAACAAGTCTGCGGGCTGCTTGCTTCAGGCCCGCTTTCACCCGACTCCCGGGGTCTGTGTGGTGACTCCGCACCTCCTGCCCCTACCACACTCCTCCTCTCAGAAATGAATCCACTGCAATATAGTTGAGAAATCAACTGCAACACAGGGCTTTTTATTTTTATCTGTCATCACTTTCTACACTCCACTTTAATAACACTGTATAATCTATATTTATATGGATCCATATGATTACATTATTAATGTCTATCAACTCTATTAGAAGATAAGCACAAAATGGGAATAAACTGTGACTCCTTTGCTCACAAATGCATCCCAAGAGCCTAACATAATGCCTGACACATAGAAAATGCTTAATAAAAACACATACATTAAATGAGAATGTATGCATATACACACATATGAATATACAAAAAGTTAGTGGAAAAACAGAATTAAAAGATAAATTTAAGTGCTGGGGTTGTGGCATAGCGGGATAAGCTGTCACCTGCTGTGCCAGCATCCCTTATAGGCACCAGTTCAAATCTTGCCTGCTCCAGCTTCCTGCTTATGAGCCTGGGAATGCAGCACAAGATGGTGCAAGTGCCTTGAGCACTTGCTACCCACGTGGGAGACAGGGATGAAGCTCCTGGGACCTGGCTTCAGCCTGGCCCAGCCCTGGTCATTGTAGCCATTTGGGGAATGAATCAGCAGATAGAAGATCTCTCTTTTTCTTTGCCCTTCCCTCTCTCTCTGTAACTCAGCCTTTCAAAAAAATACGTTTATTATAATTCAAAAATTGAAATCCATGCATAATTTTTCCATAATGTTCAATTCTGTGCACCTGTATTTTTATTCCTTGTCTGTATGAATTTCAAACTGCTTTTACAGCAAAATAAACTTATCTTTTAATTCTACTTTCCATGAACTTTTTAAACTACCCACATATGTCTGGCTAAATGAAGAACTGATAATTTTACAAATAATGCTGCCTCAAAATTCACTGCCTTAAAAATGTTACTAGATAAACTAGCTCTGGAGAACAATAGGTTTGACAGAATAAACTGGGCACCTGAATAATTGGAATAGAATAGATTCCTTGAAAGAACTCAAATCAATGATAGCTTACTGTTTGTGAATAGAAATATAACTGCTTAAAACACCTAAACTTCACCTAAAGATGAGAATAATAGAATATATAAACTGATAACTGAATTTTGATAGAGACATATGCAGAGCCCATTTTAAAATAGATTGACAATTTACTGGGATGATAAAATATTATGTAAAACATTCTTCTTTCCATGTTTAATCCTATCAAATTCTTAGCAATTGCATTAAAACTGTCACTCCAAGCTTGTCAGGACTTGGACAGTAGTTTAGGTGTTATTTGTACTTTAACATTTTCATATAACCTAGCTAGAAAGTGTTTGTACTAATTTGATTAAATATTTATACATTTTCTTCTGATCATAATAAACATTTTCTCTAGTGTTGGCTATATTGTAACATCCTTGTCATTGTCTTTTCAGTCCCATTACTTGTCACATTTCTCTTGGCTCCCAATCCCCTAAAGACATTCTTACTTCTTTTTGCACAAACAGTACTCAATCATAGATATGATAGCAATTAGGTATATGACCTTGAATAAGTCATTTCACACTTTTGGACCTTATTAAGCTTCTGTGGTAAATTACAAAATTGAGCTCAATGATGTCTAAGACCCATTGAAGCTCTACCATTTTATAACTGCCCATCATCTCATTAGAAGGACATTACAGGGAACATAAAATATTTATTATCATCAAAAGAATTAGGAACAATTTTTGAAAGGGTACAATCCTTAAAGAATGAAGCTGGAAATTATAGACATAGGAAGATCCAAGAACTAGAGAGCACCCTGGACCAAAGTAGTGAGAAATGACTGTCTGGAAGAGAAAGGATTTAAATTTGGCTGGGTGTTGAAGAAGCAGTATGAGTTGAATATATGAACATTAAAATTTGGATGGCACTTAAAGTAGATAAAAAAGTAAATGCAAAGTCACACAATGGAGAATGTTTGTATTCCGAATATAGTGAGATTAATAAAGAAGAAATGAGGAATAATCTCAAAGTAGAGCTAGGTTAGAGCAGACCTTGCTGATTTGGCAAAGAATTTTGGACCTTGTCCAGTATACACAGGGGAACGAATGAGTTTTTATTTAAACATACAATTAATGTTATGATGAAGATTTTTTTAAAGAAAAATAAATCTGGAAATTAATTTGCAAGATAGACAGCAAATAAAAGTGATCAGGACAGATTAAAGTGAAGGGGAACTACAGGACATAGAAACATACCTCATACATATTATAAAAATTGACTGATATTAAGTACCCTTTATGTAAAAATAAACCGAATTGCAATATAAAAATATCATTTAAGACCATGTTACAAATGATTTATAAGAAATACAGCTATAAGTTCTCTGATAGTTGCAAAAAGCATAACAAAGAGAAGCCATTTTAATGTGCATGCTGAATATTCAGATTTTGAGAAATCAGTTTTATGGATTGTAAAAAGAAGATATCAACAATGTACCTCTAATTGGGTAGGAATTTCTTTGTCCTTGTCTATGGCCAGAATCTACAGCATTAAATGGTCAAGAGTTACTCTATATATCTGAATATACCAATTGTACCTCAAATAGTCAGTTTTCCAATATATTTACTGTCCATTCTGTCACTTATATGATCAGTGTCAGTTTATGTACCTTAATAAAAGCCAAATGTTGGATTACCCAGAAACATTAATGTTTATTCACTTCATTGCTACCAAACTAAAAATCTGGCAACAATACACAGGGTACAAAAGTGTCAAAACATCATATGACATTTTGTAAATATGAGCAAGTTTATTTGTCAATATGAAATATTTTAAAACCTGAACTTACAACTTAAGATTTTTTTTAACTACAGAATAGGCACATTGAAAAGTAACTGATCTTTTCTATGCACATTGAATTGATTTGTTGAAATTGATAAAAAAAAGAATATGAAAATATGTCTCTCAAAAATCAAAATATGTATGTAGTGATCTGGCAATTTTTAAAAATAAAGAATCTGTTCTACAAAAAAAATGACTAGTAAAATTTCTAATTGACAGAGAGAAGAATGGGAGAAACAAAGGAAGTTTAAACAAGCTATATTTATTAGAGCTAAAACTTAAAGGATCTATTTATTTGTTCAAAATATTATTATTAAGGACTTCTGTGGGCTAGGCACTATGCTGGTATGAAAACAACAAACTTAACGTGAGTTTCATGTTTATAGTGCTTACAGTTTAGTTGAAAAATATTTTTGTAAAAAAAGTAAAAGGAAGAGCTTTTGAGTTCTATAAAGAAAAATACATTGTTTGTTATATAAAATAATGAAGATTATTCACTGTATTAATTTTCTGTTGTCATCAGTGGCTTACAATCTCTCCCTCTCTTTTTTTTGGTCACATTGATTGGCAGACACAGATCACCTGTTGGGCTCAGCTTGGCTCAGTTCCATATGTCTTATTATTTTAGGACCGATTTTGAAGGAGTAGCCAACATGTGGGCTTGCTGTGTTTTTTGTTTTGTTTTGTTTTTGTCCACAGTATACATGGCATTCCCTTTGCTAAATCATGTCACATGATCATCTGCAAAGACAATAGGATGAGGAAGTACAAGGGTATTTTCAAAAGTTCACGGAAAATGGGATAAAAGAATAGTTATTTTTAGTGCAAAGATTTTAAACCCATGCATAATATTTTCCATACTTTTCATTTTCCACAAACCTTAAGAAGTACCTTCATACATCCCACCTATAGGAAATCATGGTAAGACTGGGGAGGTCATAAGAAATTATTAATAAATAATATAATTTAACACTGACCTACTTAAGATAACATGATCAGGAAAGACATCTTCTAGGTCTCCTATGAGGAGTTTTTAACAGGAGATAAGAAGCTTTCAGTCATATTTATATCAAAGATATAATAATTTCTGAAGGAATAGCAAGTATAAAATTTCTGTGCTGAAAAATTACTTGGAATGTGCTAAGACATATTTGAAACCAGTATGGTTGTAGTATAGAGAGTAGGGTTTAGAGCAGAAAGACGAGAATTGAAATGAACCAAAAGTTAATTCATAGAGAGCTTTGCAGGACATGTTAAAGAGGCTGATGTCTAAAATGTAAACTAGTAAATGAATAGAATTTCAAAAACAATTATAAATATCAGTAGATACAGTAGTGTACTATATGATGGATTTAGGAATATGACGAAATGTATGGTATAACTAGAAGATAGCAATGATTTTCCCAGAAGTGGCTTAGACTAAAGGATTGTAGGAATAGTAACACAATTTATAGGTGGAATCTGATTCAATAGCACACTCAACAGACTTTGAAAACTGACTAAATGCTTCTGTTGGGAGAAAAAACAGCCACTGTACAAGTTTCAAGTTTGGGCATGATATGCGGAACAAAGAAAATTTGCTACCTGAAACAATAACCATTTATTTACCTCACAAATTTTGTGTTGATGACTTGAAGTGGGCTCTGCTGGGAGGCTTTTCAGGGCTCAGTTGGGCTCACTTAGGAGTCTGTGATCAGTTGCTAGTCTTCCACATGGATCCTATTCTTGACATTAGCAACTTTGGCTATGTCAACAGGAACTACTGGGCTCATGTCTCTCATCATCTAGCGTGCTAGATTGGATTTATTTACATGGTGCCTCATCAGAGTACAAAGATAGAAAAAGAAAACGTTTGCCTGACTTCCTGAGACATACACTCAGAACCTATGCATTTCCATTTGCTACATTATGTTGGGCCAAGGAAATCATTCAAAAATCCCATATATAAGTCAAATAGGGGATATTCAAGTTTTTAGCTCCTTTCATCTCTGAAAACTCACATCAAAAAAAAAAAAAGAAAAAAAGGACATGTATACAGGGAGTAATCAATTACCACAGTATATTTTTTTTAAATCTGTAGCAGTTTAGTTACCAAAATAGGGAAAGAAGACCAGAGGTTTGACATACTCTGGGTGGATTGTGTGTGGGGGAGATTGGGGGGGGGAGGGGAAGTGGGTAGGTTGTGGGAGAGAGAGACAGAGAGCTTCCAACCACTGGTTCACTCCCTAAGTGCCCGTAACAGCTAGGACTGGGTGGGCCAGGCCAAAGCCAGTGGTGCAAAGCTCCATCTGGGTCTTTCAGATTACCGACAGGAGCTCAAGCACTTCAGTCATCATTCACTGCCTCTCAGGATGCATCAGCAGGAAGCCAGGACTAGAACAGGCACTCCAATATGGGATGTGGTTGTCCCAAATAGTAACAACCTGCTGGGCTACAACACACCCCCCCCCAAACACTTTTTTAGCAGGACCAATCCTGCATTAACCATGAAGTATATCCTAGACTTCATCACAATGAAGACTTCTGTTCATCACAAGACACACTAAGATAATTGTTCTAAACATAGCAGTGATGAAAAATTCACCAAGTATATAAAGAATTTCTGAAAATATATATTTTTAATGTAGAAAACCTAGTAGTAAAATAAATGACTTAGTTTCTTTTAAAAAATATTTAAGTGCCCTATATTTACCTAAGAAAAAGTGCTCAATCTCATTCCTCATCATGAAAATTCTATTTAGAACCACATTGAGATAATACTACACTCTCTCATATATACACATTCACTGTTGAAAGGATGTACAATTTGTATAACTAGTTTGGAAAATTGCTTTACAGTGGCTACTAAAGCTTAACATATGCGTTTCACTCCTAGCGATGCTCCTAGGTATAAACTCAAACAAAATGACATCCATATCTTCACCAAAGACAAGTGCATGAATGCTTTTGATAGCACGATTCATATAAGCTTAAAATGGAAAATAATACAAAGGAAGAGATAAATATAATAAAACAGAATAGCTAAGTATATTATAGTAGATATGATTGAGCAGAACAATACAGGTAAACTACTAGCCCTGTGGGGAAAAACAAGTATAGCCCTCCAAAATATAGTATTGAACAAGGGATTCCAGACACGAAAGAATACATACTGTGGGCTTCCAACAATATAGCACACCTAATCTATTTATTCATAATATCTACTAGTATGTACTCATAATAGTAGTTAATTTTAGGATAGAAGATGGAAAGAACATAGTGTTGGATACATCAGTGTATGTTTTGTCAAACTCTTGGAATTTAGATGATTTCTTGTATATGATTTTATTTTATTAGACTGATGCACTACCTACTGCATTAATGAGGTTCCTATGATTTTATTTTCATGAAAATGCTTATTCAAAAAATAAAACAGTGGTTTCTAGTGGATTAAGGAGTAAACTTAGGGTATAAAGGAGAGGTATGAATAAATATAACCTTTTAAGAAGTTTGTGAGGCTAAATGTAGAGAGCAATGTGAAATCTAGGGAAATTAGGATAGTACAGATTAGTGGATGTTTGTGAACTGAATAGAGAATTAGGAGAAATTTAAAATGTGTTTTATAATATGAAGTTCTGTAGTTAACTATATTATTTGAATTTATTTTTCACAGGTTTTACTTTGTGGTCAAATTATTATAATATCACTCTGGAATTCATCAGATTAAGATGAATTTACCAAATTGTCTAAAAGAGTAATATTCTTTAAAATTTTGCTTGTGTAATCCCAAAACTAAGTTTTGGGAAAAAAATTTGTCCCACTGTACATTTTTTAAAGACTTATTTTATTTAGTTGAAAGACAGAGTTACAGAGAGGGAGGGAGGGAGAGAGGAAGAGAGAGAGAGGGATCTTGCATCCATTGATTCACTCCCCAAATGGCAGCAATGTCCGGAGCTGGGCTGATCTGAAACCAGCAGCCAGGAGCGTCCTTCAGTTCTCCCACATGGGTGCAGGGGCCCAAAGACTTGGATTATCTTCTACTGCCTTCCCGGGCTGCAGCTTTTTAGCCACTATGCCACAGCACTGCTCCCCAACCCCCCCACCCCCTGCATTGTACATGTAAAGTTGACTGTTTTATCCTAAGTCTAAATAAATGCAAAATACTCACAGGACATTTCATGTTATATATGTGCTAGTATATTTCCTTGTAAAAAGTTAGATTTGAAGTTTTAGCACCTTTATTTTAAGGTAATGTTTACTGTATATTTAATTGAGAAATACAGTTCTTATTATTAAAACATATAGGTATTGATTTCAAAAAGTGTTTGCACCAAAATAAACTTACTTTTAAATTCAATTTTCCCACAAACTTTTTGAAGTATTCTTGTATCCTTCCACCCCAAATTTGGCTTAAATCTTAGGAGTTATTTTTTTTCTTTACAGCTAGCCCTTTGTTTTTTGCCTAGATTTTTTCTACCCTGTAAATTTCTCTAGTAAGATTTAGACTATGTAAGAAGTCCGGTTTTCTTTCATAAACTAGGAGAACTGCAATGAAATGAGAGCTTACAAGAAAAAGATCTGTTGTTCGGTACCTTCTTAAGCGCATCCATTTTAGAAAAAAGTGCATGTGCAGATGGAGGATCTGGAAAGCCTTTAACATCATAATATGTTTCTGATTGTATTACACTCTGCATTGCTTCCCTTTCTTCTTTATCCATTACAGACTACACAGGGCACCACAACATCCACTCCTTTGCCAGAATCATCGTGCTCTCACTTCTTCATCCTTTTATAACCAATAACACAAATTGAATCAATCTAAATAATCACTTCATCCATTGATCCGCTGTGTGTTTGAGAAAGAAGTCACAGAATTGTGGATTGAAATAGTCAGACATTTGGAGTCTCATCTCACATTATAGTAGACATTCCAAAGTTTTACTTTTCACACCAACCCCTTAATTGTTTATCATACTTCTATCCCAGTAAATTCCGCTGCTTTCTAATATACTGGTAAAACTGAGTCCATATAGTGTGAACAACCTAGATCTTTTTGTATTTACACCAATAATATTTCCAAATCTTCACCATCAATTTAGGAAGGAGAAATGGTCTTTTTCCTTTCAAAAGTAAATTATTCACAGAGACCTTTCATTTAGGTCAGTGGAAAGAACGGGGTCATCAAAGAAGGAGGTACCTTCTCTGAAGGGAAGAGAGAACTTCCACTTTGACTGTGACCCTGTTGGAATAAGATCGAAGTTGGCGAACTCAAAAGGCTTCCATAGCCTTGGCAACTCATGACTAGAGCCTAGGGAGATTACTGACGCCATGAACAAGAGTGTCAAATTGTTAAGTCAACAACAGGAGTCACTGTGTACTTACTTCTCATGTGGAATCTGTCCTTAATGTGTTGCCCAATGTGAAGTAATGCTATAACTAGTACTGAAACAGTATTTTACACTTTGTGTTTCTGTGTGGGTGCAAACTGATGCAATCTTTACTTAATATATGCTAAATAGATCTTCTATATATAAAGATAGTTGAAAATGAATCTTGATGTGAATGGAATGGGAGAGGGACCTGGAGATGGGAGGGGCACGAGTGGGAGGGAAATTATGGGGGGGGGAAGCCATTGTAATCCATAAACTGTACTTTGGAAATTTATATTTATTAAATAAATAAATAAATAAATAAAAGAAAGTAAATTATTCCCTCTCTGTTCTTAACATCTATTCTATTCTCATTTCATCCCCCATTAGGCCATCAGTTTCTATTTCTTTCTTTGGCGTGTTCAATTATTCCCTCTTCACTGGTTCATTCCTGAGATCAATAAATATATTGCTCTAAAAATATTCCTCTGAAGTGTAGTCAATAGTCTCTTCATCTGCCAGCTATGCTTTATAACACTGCAGTCAGGATTCTGCCACTTCTCTGAAAATCCAAAGGTCGGTGTTAACAATGTGCTCCCAATAGACTCTTATTAGTCCTCATCTTGTTTGCTGTAGCTATTTAGACTTAACTCCTCTTCCATTGATTTCTTTAACACAATTCCATTTTGTTCTTCATCTCAATTTTCTGACCATTTCCCCCCTTACTCTTCTTTTATATTTCATCTCCCTCTAGAGACCACAAAATATTAATGTTATCCAGACTACCCATGTCTTCAACTCCCATAGGTACACAAATAATATCCCAGCTATCCTGAGTCCCCAACATTTCTTAAAACTTCTTACTGGATATTTCCATCTCCATGTCTTATCAGCACCTTCTTTGTGCCTATATCCAACAAATCAGGAAGTCTTCTACTTTACATTATAAAAATTTCTAGGGGCTGATGCTGTGGCAATAGTAGTAAAGCCACTTCCTGCAGTGCTGGGGCATCCATAATGGGCACAGGTTAGAGTCTCAGCTACTCCACTTCTAATCCAGCTCGCTGCTAATGTGCCAGGGAAAGCAGTGGAATATGGCCCAAGTACTTGGACCTTGCACCCACATGAGAGACCCAGAAGAAGCTCCTGGCTACTGGCTTTGTATTGGCCCAGATCCGGCCATTGCAACCATTTGAGGAGTGAACCAGAAAATGGAAGATCTCTGTCTTTGTCCCTCTCTCTCTCTAACTTTGCCTTTCTAATAACTAAGTAAATCATTAAAATTTTTTCTCAAACATTTTGCCTTTCAATTTCTTCTGTGATTGCCTGAGATCAGATGCTTATTACATTTCGCTAGAACTTTTAAAACAGCCGCCTAACTGGTCTGTGAATCTAGTATTGGACAGTATAATCTATTACTATTATCATCAGAAGATGCAAATCTGATCATTACTGCCTTTCTTAAAACATTTTCACTGACTGATATCTTTTTTTAGAAGAAATTTGAATTCCTTAGGAAGCTCATTGCAGCAAAGTTTACTTTTTGCTTGTGTATTATGACATTGTCAAATTGGTCAGGGACTCTAATTCATGTTTCTTCACTCTGGAGCCACCATCTGGAGAACTGTTGGTCATCAATGCAGAGATAAAAACAACATGACAAATAAAACACTGGCTCTTAGGATTTCTACCTGGCAGTGGCAAATATCACTTCATGTTCAGGAGGTATTATTCAAAGAAAATTTCATTTCCACTTGTAATATCAAGAGAAGCAAGGAAGTACACTTTTTCCATGTGTCCCTAAGGAGGAATCATGAAATATAGTGGGGCAATTTTAAAGGAAATCACACTCACACACGGACTAGTCAATATGAAACATTCTTTATCTTTTGTATAAGGTGCAGACATTTGATCATCTTTGAAGAATCAACTCATGACCACCTATCTCTAAAGTTTATTCTTCTCAGTTCCTTCTTAGGGCTCTCAGCAGATACTGTTCACCAACATCCAAAGTAATTCAAGGCTTTTCATTGATCGCCTTCACATCTCCTCCCTCAGAACTGTGGAGTATACAGTATTTGTTTTTTGTCTATAGCATTCAGTGGCATGCTTTACACATATTAGATACCCACTAAATTGTTTGATAAATGAATACTATATGGTAACATAATATTTTGAAGTATTGATCAGTGTTTTCTCCTTCACTGCATAAATACAGATAATTTGCTCTTGAAATCCAAACATCACAGGGAGTCAAAAAGGAAAATTTGACTGCATAGTTTCAAAAGCAGTTTTCTAATCCTCAAAAGAGTAAGGAAAGGAGCAAGAAAAAAGGGAAGTGGAGAAAGTGCCACGTGGAAAGGAGAGGGAAAGCTTCAGAAACTATTAGCTTTCACAGAATCAAGCATCTGTGCCTCACAGCAAGAAGTGTTGTTAAAACTAGTGCCCAGTAGACTGTTTCTTTGCCATCTGGTGGAAACCATAATTCTCTGCCAAACAAAATGTCATCCATCAATCATTAGGCTGAGATGACAATTAATAAGTACTTTATTCAAGTCCCATGTAACTCACTCTTGTATGGACAACTCCTCCTTCAAAAGCCCACAACTGGAGGGATGATAAGGCATGAGAGAAGATTCCTTGTAACTTTCCAAATTTGAACTAAAATTATCTAGAGATTCTGCGAAACAGGACATTTATTTAATCCACTCCTACCTCGTGTCCTTGAATTTCATAACAATAGTGTATGGTAAATAATTAACATTCATTCACTGTACATTAATATCCTATACAATTTTTAAAGTTGCTTAATTATTGAACAAAATATTATCAATAAAATTAATTCTCATATTATAGAACCCCTCTGAAGCATATTTCTCATCAGATGGAGCAAATGAAAAGGAATCAGTGGTAACAAATAATAACCACAGTATTTTCAAAAATGATGCTTGCTTCTTCCCACCAGGTATTGCCTGACTCTGTCTACCCTCATTTTGCAGAGTCATTAACTAATAGTTCTTTACAGGTCTGGGATATTCTGGCATATAGAATTGAGGACATTTTGTCATGTGTTTGCTCTTTGGATAGAGGATAAATATTTTTTGAGTCATAGCATCATTGGATCTTTTATTAATATTCCCAAAATTCACACAAGTGTATTTTCTTTGTGATTTTTTTTTTGCTATGACCACAGACAAGATTGAACACTCTGGTTATTTTTTCTTTGGTTGCTCATTCTCTATTCAGGGAATGAAGAAATAAAACTTTTATTAAAGAACATGTGGAATGAATCTGAATCTTTTTGTCTCTAAAATACATTGAGGTTCTGCCTATGCTATTACATTTACCTTATTAATTTCATATTTTTGTTAATTCTGGACTCCTATATGTTCTCTCTAAGAAGACTAATGATTGCATAGTCTTTAATACATTCAGGTAATAAAATAATTGAAATGAATAATTTAATTGATATTATTTAAATATAATGATGACATCCAAAGCTTCATTATACATATCAGTGATTTACAGCTGAGCATTTTGTTAAGTTTGTATACAGAAACATTTCAGATTCATCACTTAAAAATATGACTCTATGCGTATGTGTATATGCACTGTGTGCTTCTAGTTCTTAGAGAAACTGCAAGTGTATGAATGAGAAAAGGATCAGTTTTACAATTATGGTTTATAAAACATAGACTGCTTATGGGAGTGTTGTTAACCATTGCTAAATACATTCTCTAGTGTAGACCACACACACACACACACACGCTTACACACAATCTTTAATTAAAAGTTGGAGAACTTGACCTCTTAAGGTTAAGAATACTGACCCATAGCTGGCGCTGTGGCTTAACAGGCTAATCTTCCGCCTTGCAGCGCCGGCACACCCGGTTCTAGTCCCGGTAGGGGCGCCGGATTCTATCCCGGTTGCCCCTCTTCCAGGCCAGCTCTCTGCTATGGCCCAGGAAGGCAGTGGAGGATGGCCCAAGTGCTTGGGCCCTGCACCCGCATGGGAGACCAGGAGAAGTATCTGGCTCCTGGCTTCGGATCAGCGAGATGCGCTGGCCGCAGCGGCCATTGGAGGGTGAACCAGCGGCAAAAAGGAAGACCTTTCTCTCTGTCTCTCTCTCACTATCCACTCTGCCTGTCAAAAAAAAAAAAAAAAAAAAAAAACCTGACCCGTGTTTTTTAGCAGTAAGTCAACTGAATTAAGATTTCAGTACTAGAGGAAAATCCTAAAACAAGAAGGAGTCAGAGATGGTATTATCTGCAGTTATAACCATGGGGACTCTATTGCCTAATCTTTTTGGTTTTCTGGAAATCATAAGAAACTCTCTTCTGCATAAGGGATTTTATCCCAGAATCCTATGAGGGATTCTAGAAGCTGTGATTCTCTGAAATCTGTGATTTTTTTTTTACCCCCAGGGAATGTGTCTGATGTTTGACTGAGGAAGGATCAATTGACTTTATCACATATTCAAAGGAATATGTGACTTACAAATAGTAAAGAACCACTGCATTAGGAGAAGAAACAATTATTGAGATATGACCGGCGCCGCGGATCACTAAGCTAATCCTCCTCCTGCGGCGCTGGCACCCCGGGGTTCTAGTCCCCGTCGGGGCACCAGATTCTGTCCCGGTTGCCCCTCTTCCAGGCCAGCTCTCTGCTGTGGCCCGGGAGTGCAGTGGAGGATGGCCCAAGTCCTTGGGCCCTGCACCTGCATGGGAGACAAGGAGGAAACACCTGGCTCCTGGCTTCAAATCAGCGCAATGTAGTGGCTGTAGTGGCGGCCATTTGGGGAGTGAACCAACAGAAGGAAGACCTTTCCTTCTGTCTCTCCCTCTCACTGTCTAACTCTGCCTGTCAAAAAAAAAAAAAAAAAAAACTATTGCGATAAAACAATATTGCCCATTGACATACAAAGAAATAAATGTGGTGTGTGCATGTATTTGCATGTAATTTCAAAAAGGAGGGGGATACCAGGGAAGCAAATATGCGGGGTGTGGAGAAGTTTGGGTATCTGCTTAAATAATCTATTTATTTCTTTACTTTTGTGACCCCGAGCTTGACCTGAATAATGTTATGTTACCCCAGACTCTATTATGTACATAAAATATCCTTGACTTCATTCTCATTCTATAGCTGGCACTTAATGGTCAGTTGGACTCATGTTGAGGACCAATTTCTTCAAAAATCCATTTATACTACTAATATAGGTTGTATAACTTTGACTTCTCAATTTAAGAGACAGGTATATTAGTGCGGTAGCTAATAAAGATTGACAAAATGGCAAAGGTAATGTATTTAAATTTAATTCAGCTTATTTGAAAATATATTTTCCCTTTCTTTACATGACTCTAATATGAGATGTGGTGACAACTATTAGTTTGTATTTTTATCAATCATCTTCTTCAATCCCAACTATTTTGCAGTGCAAAGTGTCCATTAATCAAAATCTTAACTACATATCACAAATTTATTTTGGTTATGTGCCCAGGGAGTAATTTCTTCCAAATGTTAATACTTTGATGAAATATGATTTAAAAAAATCTGACTCATGACAAATCTACTTTTCTATCTCCTATAAATCAAATAACAATGCCCTTTGGGGAATGTGTGTGTATGTATGTATACATAAACTTTATTTTCTCTCCAAGAATGGTATGAAATGGTATTAAAAGTACACTTACAGAAAAAGTAATCTAGTTTTAAATCCTTTCATAACAACCCAGAGTTAAAGAAACAGTTATTTTTGACGATGGTTTCTAAATTTTGAAAGTGAGCTATGGTTTGCAATGATTCTTATATGGTGTATTGAGATATACTAATCAAATTGTGTCTCTTGTCAATGCTCCACTGTAATAAATGACAGATTTTTATGATACCAAACCTTCCAAGAAATTATTTTCTATAAGACTTGTCAGAAATTTGCTGACATTAGATATGTTCTTGACTATAGCTTAGATATGAAATTCCAGCTTTGTGGAATATATGCGTGAACATTTCTTTTAAGCTATTTTCACTCTCAAGAGCTTTTCAAAGGTCAGATGTAGTCAGATAACCTAGCAGGTAATCATCTGTCATAATAATTGTCTTCAGTCTTCATATATAGAAACTCATGCTCAATATTAACACTGACAATTGAACAAGGAGTGGTTGACCCTGAATATTGACGCTTTATCACTTGCTAAGCCACATGAAATCTTGAAATGTCTCTGAGTAACTTTTTTCTATCTGAATATTGGGATAAATCAATTATCTTTACCCACTAGATATGATGTAGTTCACTGTATTTTAATATATTACCCATATAAATTGGCCACATAAGTTGACCATTTATTATTCTACTGCAATCCCAAACTACTCTTGTTATTTTATATTTTCTTACCTTAATTGTAGAATACTTGACAAGTAAATAAAAATATATATATATATATAAACAAAAAGTAAACTTACTGACTTAATTGGAAAGAAACCATTAGCATAATTAACATTCTGTTTATAAGTCTACTATAATTTTAGATGAGTCTTTGATGTAAACTGTGACCGAAATCTCAACTGTGTGAGTATAACTTCGGGAAATGGAAAAAATTGAAACCACTTGACTTACTTGAAGGCATTAGTCATTTTAATAATTCCAAATCCTCTCACTTAACATTATAACTTATAATTATTCGATAACTGAGACTAATTCTTTTCTTGGTGGTTGAATCATCATTGAATGGTATCTAGTTTTCCACTTTTTACACATTAATATGTGTGTTTATGTTCAGTGATAGAAAATTAATAACTAGAAAACAAATATGATATTTATTCACACATAGAAAATGATGTCAAGTGAAGCCACTCATTTCTGATGAAGGTGAAGACAGCATGTTCAAAATAGGTAAACTCAAATTTGATACAAGTAGATGTTGTGTCTTGCTCATACCACATTGACATGAGGCAGATAAACATAATACCATTCTACTTCTTGTTGACATCTTATTGTTACCATATAAACAATTTTGCATGACTTGGGTGTCCACAAAAAGAAAGACTAAGTCATTTAATAATGTGGTGACATATTAAATGGTAGATGAGCTGGAAAGGAGTCCCACAGATAAATCTGATGTGAGAGGCAGTATAAACGTTTCAAAGAGTGAAAATCATGGAATCAAACTGCCTAGTTCACATTTCTGCTAAACCTCATAGTTGTGTTATTCTGGGAAACTGACTTTGCCTCCTTGTGCTTCAGTTTTCTCACTGTTAAAATGAAGACAATCATGTTTACCCTAAGAGGTTGTTATAAGGATTAAATTAGATAATTCATGTTTAGCATTTAGCATAGTTCCTGGTATTTACCAGATATGAATTAAATATTACTTGTTATTATTAATGTTATTAAACTTTGCATTGTAGTATATTTGCACATCCATTTTATAAGCATTGTTAGTGAATTAAAATTTGAATTACTAAAAGAGATTTGACACTTTCTTTGCAGTAAAACAGATATTATAGAATCAAAATTATTTTAAAAATCTTTAAAAAGTAGAACAGGGAGAGAATGCTTAAACATAGTATTACCAAAGCTGTGTTACAAAGGCCACTTCAGTCTATCAATATAGTAATAACAATAATAGTTGTTGTAATTTTAAAAGGAAATGATGATTTTTCATTTTAGTTATTTATAATGCTTATTTACATGTTAAAACATTTGAAGACTCATGTCTACTTAAAAAATTTTTACCTAGCTGTTCTCAACTTGTTAAACTATTCATAATCAAACATCTGTTGGTAACTACTAAACAGTAGCTACCAAAAAGCTATCATATAAGAGTTTCATATATATTGCTTTAAACTTAACTTTTAATCTAACTTAGCTAGAATGACCAACAAAGATAATTAAATAAAACTTCCACCCTTTTCAATTTTGTTAAAGTATTTTTATATCATAAAGGAATGAAGGGGAGGGCAGACTTTATAAGTTAGACAGAAATAAAAATTACCATTATAAAAAACTGTATGTATATCATATTTTTGCTATTTGCTAAAGATAAGCCAGACTTTTCCTCAAACACAGTTCTTTGGTCTATAACAATGTATAACATCTGAACGATTGAAATGACCTCAAGCCTGAGGAAATGGTTTGTGGTGCCAGGTGAAGAATATAAAATTGAACTTCAAGTTCAACAAGGAAATGAAAAGTGGCTATTTTGGGAGGGTTTTTTTTTTCTTTCTCTGTGCTTATGGCTTTGCCAGCCAGATGTCCTTTCAGCATTAAGAAGACATATTATCTTTTCATAACTTTACTCTTACATGCTCTAGTCCAAAGTTCACTACTGTCAGTATTTTTGATGCCATAGATTTGTTATCTTTCTTACAATAGTTTTATTTTATTTCTTCCTTTAGAAACTGAAAGTTGAATATAAGTTTCTATTTGTTCAAGTTCACTGCAAGCCACTGCGAAGCAGAAATTGTTTTTATAAGTAACACAAGGATTATTGCTAAAACACTGTGGCCCTGAGCCATAGGGTGTGAATAACCTGATTTTCCAGATTTTTCTTTCTGGAAAATATACTAGAAACTCTTGAATTCTCAGGGGGCTAGGAACGGTCTTGAAATCAATATTCACCCCCCAGGAGTCTGTGGGCTATGAACAGATGTAGTGCAGATACTTGTGCCTTTATTCTTCGGTGAGAAGGTCCTAAATCACTATTGAGACCGTGTAGAAATGCATATAATTTGCCTAGCCAAAAGGAGCAAGGCATTTAAAGTTTTATGAAAGTTGAGACTATTAGAGAGGAAGAGAGGAGTTTTAAAGGTGGGAATGCTTTTGTATTTAATACATAAGCTTATTGCTCGCCAAGGCCAAGCCTGAAATCAAAATGTGTGACACATGTCAGGTGGACAGTATTTGTTCTTTCAGGTGAACACCACTAATCCATCCAACTCTTACCCTCAGAAAATGTCAATCCTCTATTATTGATCTACTACATTTTCAAAACCGTAGCAAATCAGATTTCTTTTGTTTTTATGTCTGAACACAGAAACTCATTTACCATTCGTTGTACTGTTGGAATGTTGAGAGAAAAAATAGATCTGAGACTATTCAACATACTAGAGAGTTCTTTCCCCTCTTCATGTCATCATTGCCAAGGCCAATACGATAGGTTCCTGAGCAGAAAACTTATCTAAATGCTGAGCTTGGTGTCAGGCAGAGTTAGACATTAGTGACTGGGTGAAGTGCCATAAGACCCTCCTCCAGAGGAGGAACAAGGGACACTGCTCTCTACCCAAGCCTGTTCAAGACCTCCCACTCTTCCACAATTAACCTGTAGTTAAAGAAAGCTGATAAATTGGAGTTCGGCCAAACCTGAAAAGTCCAGTTCTTAGCACATGTACAATGAGACCCAGTTTGATAGCAGAGTGAGACCACCTCATTATACGATCATTATAATAAACATTGTGGTTTTGCCCCACCCCATAGACATTCATGATGCACACTGGGAAGCTGCATGCACAGAGTCCAAACGTATGTAACTTCCAGCTGTCAATCACAAATACCAATCACCAGCTTCGCAGCCATACCAGCTTTATGGATAAAAGTCCTAAGCCAGGGAAAAAGGAAACCATACACAGTGGACTCTTCTCTATTTAGTTCCAAAATGACTGCAGCCTGTGTCACAACCAGGAAAACTCACAAGTTAACAATTATAGAATAATTAAATATGAGGAAGTATGATTGTTTTCTCTGGTTCATTTCATATTATTTATCTCAGGATGTTTTTGTGAAAATGGTTTGTAAACCAATATTCTTTCACATAGCCAAATTTTTTAATTTATTTTTTAAATATTTTGATTGACATGTAATAATTGTACACCTTTATGGGGGCACAATGCAATATTTCAAATCACACATAAGCTGATCTAATAAGGCAATCAAATTTCCATTTCCTTTTCTTTATATTTGGATCCTACCAGTTCCTCTAGTTCTTTTTAAAAAAGATTGATTGATTTAAAAGACAATATGACAGAGAGAGAGAGAGAGAGAGAGAGAGAGAGAGATAGAGAGAATCATCCATCTGCTGGTTCACTCCCCAAATGGCTAACAATATCCAGGGCTGGGACAGGCAGAAGCCAGGAGTCAGGAACTGCATCTGGGTCTTCCAAGCGACAGGAACTCAAGTACTTATGCATCATCCACTGCTTCACAGGTGCATTAGCAGGGAACTGGATCTGAAAGAGTAAACCAGGAATGGACCTTGCTCTCCTATACAGGATATGGGAATCACAATCTACTGAGCCACAATGCCTTCTCTCACCATTCCCCACCCAGTTCTATACTCAAGATTGAACACATTATTGTGAACTAGAATCATCCCACTATATTGGGGAATGCTAGAACTTACTACTTCTATCTGTGTCTTGAACTTTCTATTCAATCTCCTACTATTTATCCCCTACTCCTCACCATTCTCAGCCTCTAGTAATCACTAAGCTAAATTCATAGCCAACTAACTTATGATTTCAACATTCCTGCTGATACCTCAATATGTAGTTCAGAAATTTTACCTCTCTAGGAACTTTTCCTAATTCCACCTGTGTTCACCAGTCTATTTTTCAGTACTGTTTTTTAAAATTAGTATTTTTAACACATTTAAATAATTATTGTATTCAGTGGCCCTCTATATATGTGGGTTCTGCATACACAGATCCAATGAACCACAGATAAATTTTTTTTTAAAAAATCAAATCTGAAGGTGGGCATTTGGAATAGCACTTATGTTGCTGCTTGTCATGCCTACATCTCATATCAGAGTGTTTGGGTTTGAGTCCTAGCTCCACTTCCAAATCCAACTTCCTGCTACTGTACATCTTCCGAGGCAGGAGGCAATGACATAAACACTTGGATCCCTGCCACTCTCTGGGAGATCTAGATTGAGTTCCAGGCTCCTGTTTTGTCCTGGCTCAGCCTTGGCTCTTGTGGGCATTTGGAAGTGAACCAGTGTTTGGAAGATCTCTTTCTGTATGTCTGCCTCTGTCTCTGACTCAATACATTTCAAATAAAGTAAAAAAAGAAACTTTTTTAAAGAAATTTTGTACTGAACACATAGACATTTCTTATCATACGCTTGTTTCTAAGCATTACAGTGTAACAACTATTTAAACAATGTATACATTGTATTAAGTATTGTAAGTAATCTATAAATGACTTAAAGTTTATGTGTGTAGCTCATATGTACATCATATATCATTTATACAAGGAGCTCGAATATCTCTGGATTTTGGTATCTGCAGAGTACCCTGAAGCCAATTCCCCATGGATACTGAAATCAGCTTTATGGTGAATTAGATTTATCAGAAATCAACCTTTATTCTAGAATGCAAAAATCCCCCACTTTGCAAATAAAAGAGTTCACCCATCAGAATTTTTTTATGTTCATTAACTGGTTGTAATATAACACCATGCTACATAATATGATTTCGAAACAAGGCTAAAGTAAAGAAAATGATTATGATTCACCTCAGAAAACTAATATTACAGTAATTATCAGTAATTTAACAAATACTAAATTAAAAATAACACTTTATATATTTACATACTAATGCATAATAAAATTGCAATGTCATTTTTTGCTAATTTTGGTTACTCTTGGTTTTGTACTTTGTTTAATGTTCACTGAGTGCTTAATATGGGAACCAATCATTAAGTATTGGAAAAGGCATGATTCAGAAAACCTAGAAATCATTTAAAGGCATTTCTCAATAGAACTACATCTACTCAAAACATCAGTAATGAAGTTTTATTGCTTTTCTTTTCACACAAAGTGTGTGGAAGTGCCAAATTCAGTTGATAACCAATACTTTCTTTTGGAGAGAAACAAAATTTTAACTCAGAGAAAGTCCAAGTGAACCAAATAAAAAAGGATGTCATGAAAGGAGAATGAAAGTACTATAAATGAACAGCCAAATTCAATTCAATGTGCATGTAATACATCAACAAGAGAAAAAGCACCTGCTGCTTAAAATGTAATGTGATTCAAAGGAAATATGCTTGGCTTGCTACCTGCTCTCCCTCTGTCTATTCTCTGAGAGATTATTGACAGTCATCAAAGATATTTTTTCAAAAGGCTTAGGAGCTGACAATATCAGAAATTACATTGTAGAAACATATTAGTATATACTAGAATAACACTACCACATCAGAATTACCTGAAATGCTTGTTAAAAAATGTCATGCCTGTAACTCAGTCACAGCACTCAGACTCAATAGAGTTAGGCACCCTGAATTGTATATTGATTACATGTATCAGTGATCACCTGGATGCTCTGATTCTTGTGATACAGTGAAGAGCGTAATGGAGTATTACTCAAGAAATGTCTCAAGTATACCCTCAAGTTTTCCTGACTCTAGTTTCTCCCTATTCCAATCAAAGATGCATTGTGTTTTCCAGGAAATTTTACCATGGTAACTACTTACAATGACAAGAACTCTTACACGGTATATTGCACCATGTCAAAAGTGACCAAAATCCTTAAAAACTGGAATCCTTTCTACTTAGGTTCAGCCTTTAACTTTTTTTACAGTACACATTTATCTATTTCAGCAGGGTAGGCTCCTCACATATGACATCCTGGTGTCTGATTTTGTCTTTCCTCACCAGGCTCTTACTGCATCCACTTATTTTCCCTTTATTTTATTTCCTAGTATATTCATTCTTTGCCAGTACATGTAGTACAGCATTTTCTTAATAATTTCATGTCTACCTAACCAGGATATAGACCTACAAATTATTTGAGGGCAGTGTCATTGTATAGTTCTTTTCCCCACAGAATGGAAAACATATCTATCATAAAGCATTATTGTTAATTCATGGAAAGATATGTTTTGCAGGTTTGCTGAAATGAGTACAAGTGAGCTATCATCATCATAATTTCTATTTATCTTTCTCCATATCATATTTGTGGAACAAAAATATAACATGACTCAAATTCAAACTGTCTTAAGTTTTATCTAAATTCTGCCATTTGCTAGGTAAATGACTGATTGTGTTATTCAGTTTTATATCTGAAAAACTTGATAAACTTTAAAACGTACATAAAGTGTTATTATGAGAGTTTGAAGATACAATAAAAAGTGCTTAGAAGAATGCTTGGCACATAGCAAATGTTCAGTCAATGTAAACTATGTTACCACTACTACTATTACCACTAGTAGTAGTAATAATGCTTTATGATCATAATAATAACAACTCTGGGGGAAGACTAGTGATCCAAAGCTAAGCAGTAACTGGGTTGATCTCCTTGACAAATGTTTTTACTTCTGTGTCTACGTTTTCTCTACCTGGAATTACTTTTTCTTCAGGGTTCTCCCTACCATGTCCCTTGTCTAACAGTGTATTCCTAATAATCTATCAAGTCTCTGTTCATATGTAAACTTCTCTGTGGAACAGAAACAGTTTGGTGGTCCTTCCACAGTGTTTCTGTAGCACTGTGTATGTTCATCTGTCATAACTATAGTCTATAGTCTATAGTTATTTGTTTGTATTCTTGTTTTCATGTTCCTATCTCCTGCTGTCATGTGTAGTCTTTGATGGGAGGAACTGGTTTTATTTATCTTCTGTATAAGATAGCCTAATGTAATATCTGACGCAAACTCAAACATTTACTGAATAAATGAATTTGACAAGTGTTTAAACTCAAGTATTAATGTTGAAATGCATAGTTTCTTCAGCACTTGAACTTTTTTAATCTACTCTTTCTTGGAAATTTAGAGTACTGGTGACCAGGTTAAATCACACCCAAAATAAAGTCCCAAAATTATTGGTAAATGACAGTGTACAAGGAAAATTAAGGAATTATGAAGCTATTTCAAATGTAAAAAAATTAAGAAAATGAAAGAGAAATCTCTAATACTCTGAACACAAAAATTATGCCCTCCATTATATTAAAATCTAATGATGAGCTCATTATGTTTTTACAAACACCAAGGATGATTATTCAGAGTTACAAATGAATTCTACACTGAGTACAGATAACAAAATGAAAGTTTCCCATTTAAAGGATGTATCGACATTTTTTTACAAAGATTTGAGTATATGAATTTCCTCTAGTTCCCTCCATTTCTGTACCAAACTATAGAAACAACACTACTCAAATGGTCAAGTATATTAGACCTGCTATTTCTAGCTTTTGATACATTTATTTAAAAATAAAAGGCAATGATTGTGGTTTATCTGAAAAAGGGAAATGTGACCTTGGTAAAAAGAGACATGGGGTTGTAGGAAATTGACACGTTTTGGTAGTTTGGGATGATTTGAGGAAAACGATTGCATGGATTTTCAGTGTAGTTAAAAGTCATTTCACATCTATTCTTTTTGAATTTCTACCATTTAATGTTCATTTAAAAGTTCAAATTCAAAGGAAATAAAATTCCATCCAAATAAATTCCTGAATGGTTTCCATTCCCCAAAATCACCTGGTCTGAATTTCTTTAAAAAAAAACTTCTCACAATTTCTTTAAAAACACATCAGTGAAGAAACTTTTGTAGCAAATTCACTTTTTTTTTCCACCCTTACTTTAGTATGAGTTTCAAATTAATGGTCTGGGAAATGTCACTGGATTTGCATTCTAAAATTTATCCCCAGGAGATCAATAACAATGACAGCCCAGGAGTTGTTGTTTCTTATATCTAGAGAAAATAATTCACTCTATGAGAAAATTGACAATCTAAAAATTCATGACTTTTAATCCCTCATCCATAAATCCTCCAAATCAGCCCACAGTAATGACTCTGAAGGAAGTAAATGGGAAATTGGTCACAAAGTAGGAATGCAAAGCACACCACCCATAAATTTTAATTTTGGTTTCAAGACTACCTGATTATTTTTCTAAGGATTTTCAGAGATAAATGTAAGATATATGGCCTATGCTCCATGAAATGTGTTACCAAAACGCAGCAGGTAATCTCACCTACTTTCAAAGCTTTATCTATAGAACTCTTGACAGATAATTTACAAATCTTTATTTTCTACCCAGCTCTCTCTTAGCTTCAGTTTTCATTTATTCAACTGCATAGTAATCTTCTCTACTTGAATGCTGCAAAGACTTTAAGAATTAACATGGTTGTCTCAATTCAGTATTACCCCAAACCAAAATGGCATCTCCCAGATTCTCTTTCTCACTTTTTCAGTCACTGACTCAATTGTCTATTCAAGTCAGAAACCTTGCAGTTATATATATGTTTTAAGATTAATTTATTTGAGGGGCCAGAGCTGTGGCTCAGCATGTTAATGCCCTGGCCTGAAGTGCCGGCATCCCATGTGGGTGCCAGTTGGATACCTGGCTGCTCCACTTCTGATCCAGCTCTCTGCTATGGCCTGGGATAGCAGTAGAGGATGGCCTAAGTCCTTGGGCCCCTACATCCCTGTGGGAGACCTGGAAGAAGGTCCTGGCTCCTGGTTTCAGATCGGCACAGCTCCAGCCATTGCGGTCAACTGGGGAGTGAACCAGTGGATGGAAGACCTCTCTCTCTCTCTCTCTCTCTCTCTCTCTCTCTCTCTCTCTCTGCCTCTCCTTCTCTCTCTGTGTAACTCTGACTTACAGAGAGAGAAGGACACACACACACACACACATATGAAAAGAGAGAGAGAGAGACAGAGAGAGAGAGAGATCTTCCATCTGCTGGTTCACTTCCCAAAAGTTTGCAACAGCCTAGGCTGGGGCAGTCTGAAGCCAGGAGCTTCATCTGGGTCTCATATGTGGGTGCAGGGGACCAAACATTTGGGCTATCTTTCACTGCTTTTCTCAGACCATGATCAGGGAGCTATATTGGAAATAGAGCAGGCAGAACATGAACCAGTGATTATATAGGATGCCTGCATCACAGGAAGCAGCTTTACATTCTATACCACAATGCCCGCCCCATCTTGCAGTTATTTTTATTCCATATATTTACATCTACCTACCTCACAACATTTCCCATCTAATTGACATTATGCATTTCTACTCTCTGCATTTCTTTTTACCTGGTGCTTTCTTCCTCAACCCACTGCCATGGACTGTTCACAAAACTCCATCAGTAGACTTTAAATTATTTTAAGATAACGTAACATTAGATTTAAATGAGAGTTGTAAGGATTAGACAAAATCTCTGTATTATTTTTTAAAATATTTACTTATTTTATGTATTTGAAACAGGGGAAGAGAGAGAGAGTTCAACATTGTATTCACTTGTTCATTTTCATTTTGAAATGCCCACAATAGCTGGGATTGTGCAAGACCAAAGCCAGGAGCCAGGAACTCAACCTGGATTTCCCATGTGGGTGGGAGGGTTGCAACCACTTGAAGCATCATTTGCTACCTCCAAGAGTGTGCACTAATGGGAAGCTGGAATCAAGAGTGGAGTCAGGGGAGCAGCATTGTGGCATAGAGGGTAAAGCTGGTGCATGCGATGCAGGCATCCCATATGGGCACTGGTTCAGGTCCTGGCTGCTCCACTTCCTATCCAGATCCCTGCTAATGCACTTGGGAAAGCAGCAGAGGGTGACCCAAGTACTTGAGCCCCTGCATCCATGTGGGAGACCAGGATGAAGCTCCTGGACCCTGGCTTCAGACTGGCCTAGCCCTGGCTGTTGTGGCCATGTGTGGTGTGAACCAGTGGATGAAAGATCTCTACATCTCTGCTTCTCTCTCTCTAACTCTGCCTTTCAAATAAATAAATAAATCTTAACAAAAAAACGAAGCCAGGACTCCAATCCAGGCACTCCAACATTGGATGCAGGAGTCCTACGTGGTGTCTTAACCCCTAGGCCAAGTTCTTTCACCTTTGTTTACATTTATTTACATTTTAAAACATAAAAAATTTTGACTAACAATTATTGTACATATTTATGGAGTGAAGTAGCATATTTCAGTGCATGTATACAATATAAGTTTATCAAATCAAGGTAATAAAGATTTCATCCTCTTTTCCTTACTTTGTAGTTGGAGCCTTGGAATGCCTGTTTTCTCTTTGCTCATAAAATAGCTAATAGATGATTGTGAACTACAACACCCCGCTTTGCTGGGTAACACTCAAAACTTACCCTTTTTACCCAACTTTGATTTGATATTGTTTTTCAAACTTCTATTTATACCCCATTACTCCTCCCAGCTTCAGACATACCCTTCACCCAGCTTCTGCTAATGTTATCACCTTGCTTAACCATGATGCATTTCTCAAAACTAAGAAATTAATATTTTGCAATACTATTAACTAAACCACAGGCAAATGGAATTCCATCAGATTTTTCAATCATGTCCTTTCTTTTCCATGATTCAAGCTAGTAACCACATTGTATTTAGTCATTGTATTTCTTTAGATAACTCTTGACTGTGATAGTGTTGCAGTATTATTTTGTTTTCCATGTCCTTATCATTTTTGTAAACTACTGCTCAGTTACTCCTTTAATTTGGGTTCATCTGATATTGTTCCATGATTAAACTAATGTTATGGATTGTTATGCATACTTCTCAGTGTTTGTTTCAGGAGGAAAATTACAGTGACATAACTATAACTTGTGATATTAAGCAACATCCTTGTTTAAAATGATGTTAACCAATTTTCCCCCATTTAAAGGCACTATTTTTCAGTTTTTTATATGTTCATTCTAAGGGAGTCACTAGGACCCATCACCTTCAAGGTAAAATGTGTTAAGCTCCATCTACTGCATGAAGGAATATAAAAAGTTTCATGGATTTATGTTAAAACTACACAGTAACTTTTTGTAATATGTTGGTGAAAATACTTTGAAGCTATGCAAATGTCTTGTTTTGCTCCCACTAACTTTATTATTTATTCATGGATCTTACCTGCAGCAGTTAATATTGCAGTGTGTTAATGGTGATTTTCTATTTCCCTCCCTATTCATTCTACATTTATTATTTAGAATTCTTTATGTCCCCCTAATTCTCATGTATTTATTTATTCATGTCAGTATGGACCATGTGCAATAAGCTACATATACATACATATCTATATATGTTCATCTCTATATATTTATAGATATATTAAACATGAATTTACACTGAAATCTCTGATGCTAATCTGTACCTCTGGGTTTGTTTTAACCATTTCTCCTTGCTTATTTTCACTTTCATTCTCTGAGAGTGAGAAAACTGGATCCCATTAGCTACAATTTATTTTTTCAGCATCAGTATAGATGCAAGGTAGTGTCAGAATTGTTAACCCATTCCTTCATGAGACACAATTTTTTTTGACAGTCAGAGTGGACAGTGAGAGAGAGAGACAGAGAGAAAGGTCTTCCTTTGCCATGGTTCACCCTCCAATGGCCGCCACGGCCGGTGCGCTGTGGCCGGCGCACCGCGCTGATCCGAAGGCAGGAGCCAGGTGCTTCTCCTGGTCTCCCATGCGGGTGCAGGGCCAAGCACTTGGGCCATCCTCCCCTGCACTCTCGGGCCACAGCAGAGAGCTGGCCTGGAAGAGGGGCAACCAGGACAGAATCTGGTGCCCCGACCAGGACAAGAACCCAGTGTGCCGGCGCTGCAAGGCGGAGAATTAGCCTATTGAGCCGCAGTGCCGGCCGAGACACAAATTTACCACTAGAAAACCATGTTCATGTACCATTCTTTCTGTGTCAGCTTTAGAGTGTCCAGTGGAAAGAGATTTCTAAAGTTACTTGAATCAGTTCCTTTTTTGCCCACTTTTTTTCCGTGAGGTTATTCTGAACATTGTAATACAGGCAGATTCATTTGTCACAGCCTATAGTCTATCTTGAGATTTCTCAACCCTCTGTTCAATTCCCTTTTAAAATTTGTGCACATTAAAGATCGCTGTTTGTAGTGTATGCTGTTTTGACAAATGCCCTGAGTCATGTATACATCACCAGATTTACCACCTAGTCAATCACTTTAAAAATCCCTTGTCCAACCCTTTGTAGTCAACCTTTTCTATCTCTCTCAAGCTTTGGAAACCCCAGCCTTGTTTTTTTTTCCCTTATAATTTTGCCTTTTTCACAACAGCATGTACATGGAATCAATACGGTATATAGCCTGTTATGTCTAGCTTTTTTACTTAGCCAAATGTATCTCTTCATCTCCATTACTGTGTGAATCAACTTGTTGTTTCTTTTTTTATTGTTGAGTGGTGTCCCACAGTTTGATTGTACCACAATTTATTTATCCATTTTCTTGTTGAAGGACATATTGATTGTTTCAAGTTGGGGAAAATGTGACTAAAGACACTATAAATATTCAGGTACAGACTTCTGTGTGAATAAAATTTTCAACTCACTTGCAGATGCCCAGAAGTGATATTGCTAAGTCGCGTGGCAAATGTATGTTTAACTTCAAAGAAACTGTCAAACTGTTTTCCACAGTGACTGTATCATTTTGAATGAGAGTTCATGCTCTGCATACTCTGCAGCATTTATATCAACCATTGGCTTCTTTGTTTGCTTGTCATTTTAATAGGTGTGTAGTGGCTATTGCTACTATAATCATCTTAACTGAGGATATTTGTATAAAATATAATGAACCCTTATGCATACAAGCAACCATCAGCTTAACCAAAAAACTCAGCTTCTTTCATGTCCCTTCTAAGTCAAATCCCATTAATTCCGTCCTGGGAAACATTTATTTGATTCATATCACAATAAGTT